>NC_038043.1:39182118-39482118 GCF_002211085.1 Panicum hallii
CCCGGTCCGGACTTAGCAAGCGCGTACCAAGCCGGTAGGAGGATCGAGTATCGGTGCAGGGGAAGGAGGTGCTGACCTCACGTTCCCCGAGACGCATGGGAGGCTTCACAGTCCCGGGGCGACCTCTCGCGGGAGGATGCGCCCAAGACCCGGGAAAGCCGGATGGTGCCGTGGCTCCTATTTCCGTTTCGTAGACCGGTGTTTCGTATACTAGTCGGCTGATCTCCGGCTAGTGTCGATTCGAGTGGGACCAGGTGTACAACCCCTGCAGGGTGAAAACTATACGTATAGCCGCGTCCTCGGTTATGGACATCCCTACTCCTCTGTTGCTCTTATTAGTTAGTGTTACTCATGATTTCTACCTCCCTCTAGAATATTGTCCTGCCAGGGGGCAGTTGAGATGCGAGGAGAGTCCTCGCATCGACTTGGTGGTTTTGGAAGGTGTGTGTGACCGGGAGTCCGGAATGCCGGAAGAGCCCGAGTCGGAGCTGAAAGGAGATGTGTATTCTTATATATTATATTGCATGCATAGGGAAACCCCCAGCTTTACCCTTGAACTCTGTTATATCCGTAGTATAGACCACATAAAGCTTGCATACGGATGGTGACGTGAACCTATCCCATTCCTTGGGGATAGCCTGGTACGATGCAGGATCCGACCCGGAATTCGACCCCAACGACGACGGATGGTACGACTGAGGCCCGAGCTACGCTCAAGTCGCCTGTGGAGGTGGAACCCGAAGATGGAGGACGGCCGAAGACCTAGCTACCGCTATGCGCTTTCTGCTTGTTCGATTTAGCCGAAAGGCTTGTAATAAATTCCGTACTACAGATCCTCTGGATTTATGTAATAATTAAACCCGTGATTGACCTCTTAATGAGTATGACTGTGATATTATGCCTGAAATGAGTTCTGTATGTGATAGCGCTTGATCCAGGGACTATCACGACGATACAGGGAGTCGGATTCCTCGATACGGGAATCCGGTTCATTTCAGTTGGTATCAGAGCCATGCTTGACCGTAGCACGAGCCTTAGACATGGTCGGTAGACCTAGGGAAATCTATACGATTCCATCCACTTATATAATACCTTGGACTATTTTCCGTCGACACCTTGACTCAGTTTTCCTCCACTCTTGAGTTACTCTCTTACCTACGCTGACTCAATTCTCGCGTTCCTACGCAGGGTAGCAACCGCGATGGCAACACGATGGAGAGCGTGACCCACGACCTCGCGCTGTACGAGGAGTACCACCAGAGAGGCGTCTTCAGGTGGTTCGAGCGGTGGTGGAGCACATCGGCATCGACCTAGCCTACATCAAGCTTTCCCTGAAGTCGACCACTGCTCCCCCATACTACTCCAAGATGGCCACGCTCGTCGTCTTGCCAGACCCCGCAGTGCCCGCCTTCGAGGGCAAGATGATCCACAGCTTCGGCGTACTCACCGAGACCGCTGTCCAGTCAGCCGCTCGGAAGATGACGATGGAGCTGCTCGCCCAGTTCTGGCAGACCAAGTTCGCCGACTCCTCTTTCCGCCTGCTACCTCGGTCCGTCCTGCCCAATGAGGATCCCGAGGCCGTCTACCTGGAGATGTACTCTGCCCCGGTTCAGGAGACCGGAGGGGACCAGCCCATGATCCACACCACCGGCTCTTACCTCTACGACCTGGACCACCTAGCTGTGAACCTCTCCTCGGAGAGCGATCAGCTACACCTGGGTTTCTACGACAGTGTGAGGCACATCCACGTCCTGCAGCACGAGATTCAGGGGTGGAACCAGCTCTACACCACGGCTCAGAGAGAGGCCCGTCGCAACCAAAGGAACTACATGGAGGCGCAATTGATGCGTCAGACGGAGACCCAGCTGAGGACGGCCGCCGAAGCCAAGCTACTCCAGACCGAGACCGAGCTCCAGAAACTCCGGGAGGAGAAGGCCGAGTGGAAGCTCAAGGAGAAGGACTATCTCGACACCATCAGCAAGCTCAAAGACCGAGCCACCGACAGTGAGGCCGAGTGCCGCCAGCTGCAGACTCAGGTGGACGACCAGCAGGACTTCATGACCCTGCACGGTTACTTCGAGGCCAAGACCGAGGACCGGGTGAAGGAGCTGGAGACCCGGCTGGAGAGGAACAAGAAGAACATCGCCTTGCTGACCCGCACCGCCGTGTACCTCCGCGACAAAGCCGCACGCGCCTTGCAAATGTGGGAGATTTCCGACTCCATCCGCGTCGACGAGATCCACGAGCTGAGGAATCAGCTACCCGAGGAGAGACAGCCCCTGGTGAGGAAGGAGGATTTCAGGCTCATCCCCACAGAGCTTCGCCTACACCTGTGCCCCCACGAGGAGATGCCGCCCGCGATCGAGACCGAGGAGGTGGTGGAGGCCGTCGCCGCCATCGACGCCATCTTCCCGGAGGACTACCCAGAAGCGTACAAGCGCGTGTTGTCCTACAAGAAGCCACGCGTCACCTTCTATTAGGGTGTGAGTTGGTGTCTTAGGTAGGAGTAGATGTAGGGTAAGTAGCCGCCGATGGTCCATTCCGGCGAGAGATCCTCATGAGTCGTGTTTTGAGCCGATGACATGTTTCCGGCTAGCGTCCTATGATGTCGCGAGTCTAGGTAGACACGATAGGAGTCACCACTCTTTTGTAAACATTCACGATGTATTCTTAGAGTGTGAGTTGGGGGTGTTATCTTGTAGGCTTTCGTGTTGACCTCGAGATAACACCGGTGATTCCTTGTACTGCCTGTTTGATGTCTGAATGGATGGATGTTATGACTCTTCATTCTCGCATTATTTTGTTCGATCATTATTCTCATTTTAAAACATTATTGCCTTTACTCTTGCATTTTTTCTCGGATAATTGGCATATTTGCCTATGTGTGTATTCTTTTATTTTGGGTGGTGAGTGCCGGCGTTTACGCAAGAGAACTTCCCCCTTCACCCTATACAGGAAATGTCGATCCGGAGGTCTGATCGCTTGATGGCTCGTTTCGAGCAAGCCGCCCAGGAGGAAGCCGCAGCCGAAGCACGCGGACGAGGTCGCCCGTTTGGCCGTGGGCGCGGACGTGCTGCCCCAGCACGTGCCCCGGCAGCAGGGCGTGGAAGAGGCAGAGGACCTGCCGCGGGTGCCGCACCCCGCGCCTTTGGGGAGGCACGCCGTGGAGACGAAGCTGATGAGGAGGAGGTCGATGAGGAGATCGACGCTGAACCAGCTCAGCAGCCACCGCCACCACCGCCGACACTCGCAGAGATCATGGACAGGCAGACGCAGCTTCTTCAGCGTCTGGCCGAGTCAGTCGACCAGAGGAACCACGGAGCCAACCGTCACGGCCCGCCTAAAGAGTACCTCCAGCGCAAGATCGAGAGATTCATCCGCCTGAAGGCCCCGACTTTCAGCTACGCCGAGGACCCCTTGGAAGCCGATGACTGGCTAAGGGTGATCGAGACCAAGTTGGACCTCACCAACTGCACCGACGAGGAGTGCGTCGCACTCGCCGTCCACCAGCTTGAGGGTACCGCCAAGTCGTGGTGGGACAGCTACTGTGACTCCCACCATGACCCAGCACACATCTCGTGGAGAGGAGTTTGCCAGGGCATTCCGTGAGCAGCACGTGCCCCGGCAAGTAATGATCCAGAAGGCTCAGGAGTTTCGTACCATGACCCAGGGAACGATGAGGGTGGAGGAGTACGAGCGTCACTTCACCAAGATGATGAGGTACGCTGCAGACGACACCAACACTGAGGAGAAGAAGCAGTTCTGGTTTCTCCGAGGACTGCACCACGGCATCCGTCAGATCGTGACGGGATGCGAGTACCCATCCCTCCGCAGCTTGGTCAACCGTGCCATTGCTGTGGAGAGGGAGAGACTAGGATGGGAAAACCGCCAGCGCAACAAGAAGCGCCAGACCGACCACCAGGTTCGAGACCGACCCTTCCAGAAGGCACGGAACGCGCCACCTCTGCCACCGAGGAGCGGTTTCCGATCCGGCTCCAGTCAGCCGAGCAGGAACTTCGGTGGAGGAGGCAACCACTACTCCGGCAACAGGGCCCACGGAGGACAGAACCAGGGAGGAGGCAACTACCACCGCCAGCAGCCGGCACAGAGGACCAACAGTGGCTCGACGCCGTTTGTTTGCTTCACCTGCAACAAACCGGGCCACAAGTCCTATGAGTGCCCCGAGAAGAAGACCTCGACCCCAGCTCGCGCGCCTGGCTCCACCGGCAGGCCCGCTCAAGCTCCGCGCTCCGCAGACCGTGGCCGCCTCACCCACCTGACAGAGGAGGAAGCCCGGGATGCCCCCGACGTCGTGACAGGTGAGTATCTTATCAATGGCTCTAAAGCCTTGGTGTTGTTTGACTCTGGAGCCACTTGCTCCTACATCTCTTCAAAGTGTGTTGCACAGAAATCCCTACCAATGACCCCGAGAAGCCATCCTATCATCACTAGCTCCCCGCTGGGGGATCATAGGTGCACATTAGCATGTAAAGGAGTGAAGATCATGATTCAGGGACTGCCATTCACAGCTGATCTGACTGTACTGCCGTCTGAAGGGATAGATGTTATTTTGGGAATGGATTGGTTGACAGCACATAAGGGTGTCATCTCTTGCTCACCCAGATTAGTAACCCTGGAACACCCTAGTGGGAAGAAGGTCGAAGTGGAACCGTTGAAGTCCCGAGATGTACCTCAGGTGTACAATTTGAACAGCTTGGAGAAGCGGACACTCGAAGATGTACCGGTAATTTGCGAGTATCCTGATGTGTTTCCCGAGGAGCTGCCAGGCCTACCACCGGCCAGGGATGTCGAGTTCGTGATTGACCTCGTGCCAGGGACGGCACCGATCGCGAAGCGACCCTACCGCATGTCCGCGGAAGAACTCACCGAGTTGAAGAATCAGTTGAAGGATCTGCTGGATAAACAATACATCAGGCGCAGTGCATCGCCATGGGGATCACCCGTGTTGTTCGTAAGGAAGAAGGATGGAACCATGAGGCTATGCATCGACTACCGATCGCTGAACGCCGTGACCATCAAGAACAAGTACCCGTTGCCCAGAATCGATGATCTGCTCGACCAGTTGAGAAAGGCCAAATTCTTCAGCAAGATCGATCTGAGATCCGGATACCATCAGATGAAGATCCGGGAAAGCGATATCCCGAAGACAGCGTTCGTGACCAGATATGGCCAGTACGAGTTCACCGTGGTATCTTTCGGACTGACCAATGCACCCGCCTACTTCATGAATATGATGAACAAGGTGTTCATGGAAGAACTGGACAAGTTCGTCGTAGTCTTCATCGACGACATCTTGGTCTACTCCGAGACAGCCGAAGAACACGCCGATCATCTGAGGGTAGTACTCGAGAGGTTGAGACAGAACCAGCTGTATGCTAAGTTCAGCAAGTGTGAGTTTTGGCTAGAGAAGGTTGCCTTCCTAGGCCACGTGTTGACTGCTGAAGGGGTTGCCGTAGATCCCGAGAAGGTCGAAGCAGTGTCCGAGTGGCAACAGCCGAAGAGCGTGACCGACATCCGAAGCTTCCTGGGTTTGGCAGGTTACTACCGGCGATTCATCGAGAACTTTTCCAAGATTGCCAAGCCTATGACCGAGCTACTCAAGAACAACGTGCCGTTCGTATGGTCATCCAAATGCGAAGCCAGCTTTCAAGAGCTCAAGTCCCGACTTACTACCACTCCAGTCCTCACTCTTCCGGACATCCGAAAGGACTTCGTCGTCTATTGTGACGCTTCTCGTCAAGGCCTGGGTTGTGTGCTGATGCAAGATGGCAAAGTAGTGGCGTATGCCTCCCGGCAGTTGAGGAAACACGAAGAGAACTACCCTACCCACGACCTTGAACTCGCAGCTGTAGTGCACGCCTTGAAGATTTGGAGGCACTACCTCATTGGCAACAAGTGCGATATCTATACCGACCACAAGAGCCTAAAGTATTTCTTTACTCAGGCAGAGCTGAATATGAGACAGAGGAGATGGTTAGAGCTGATCAAGGACTACGACCTGAATATTCAGTATCACCCTGGCAAGGCTAACGTCGTAGCGGACGCCTTGAGTAGGAAACACTATTGCAGCAATCTGCTAGTTCGAGAGGAGCAGCCTGCTCTGTGCGACGAACTCGAGAGACTGAAGTTAGAAATAGTAGAACAAGGGCACCTGAACACAATGACAGTCAAGTACGATCTGGAAGATCGAATCAGGCAAGCACAGCGACGATGCCCGGAACTTCAGAGGCTCAAGCGAGCGATGCGAGACGGAAAAGCGACCGACTACCGGGTCGACGACCAAGGGACCATATGGCTGAAAGATCGCATATGCGTACCCCAGGATCAAGGGATCCGTGCCGAGATTCTGGATGAAGCGCATAACTCCAAGTACGCCATACACCCAGGATGTACGAAGATGTACCAAGACCTGAAGGACCGTTTCTGGTGGAACGACATGAGAACGGACATAGCCGAGTTCGTGGCTAAGTGTGACATTTGTAGAAGAGTCAAGGCAGAACACCAGCGCCCTGCCGGTTTGCTGAAACCACTTGACATTCCCGTATGGAAGTGGGACGATATCTGCATGGACTTCATAACAGGGTTACCCCGGACTCTGAAGGGCAATGACTCCATTTGGGTAGTCGTCGACCGCCTAACCAAAGTGGCACATTTTATCCCCGTCAAGACCACGTACCCCGTGAGCCGATTATCCGAATTGTACATAGAGAACATTCTGAAACTCCACGGGGCACCGCGAAGCATAGTATCAGATCGAGGCCCTCAGTTCACCGAAAAGTTTTGGCAGAGTTTGCACAAATCCCTAGGGACTCAGCTAGATTACAGCACCGCCTTTCATCCCCAAACCGATGGGCAGACCGAGAGAGTGAACCAGATACTCGAGGACTTGCTTAGAGCATGTGTGCTAGCCTACGGCAGTGATTGGGAGAAGAGTTTGTCCTATGCTGAGTTCACGTACAACAACAGCCATCAGGCCAGTTTGCGAATGTCACCTTTCGAGGCTCTTTACGGCAGAAAATGCAGAACCCCGCTGATGTGGTCAGAAACCGAAGAGAGATCGTATTTTGGTCCAGACTCGATATTAGAGGCTGAGGAGAATGTCGCCAAGATCAGGGAGAACCTGAAGGTAGCGCAGAGCAGACAGAAGAGCTACGCCGACAAGAGGAGAAGAGACCTCTCGTTCGAGGTCGGAGACCACGTTTACCTGAAGGTGTCACCACTCCGAGGCACCAAGAGGTTTCACGTCAACGGGAAGCTAGCCCCGAGGTTCGTTGGACCGTATCCGATCATCCAAAGGATCGGAGGTTTGGCGTACAAACTAAAGCTACCAGAAGAGCTTGCTGGAGTGCATCCAATTTTCCACGTATCCCAGTTACGCAAATGCTTGCGGGTACCGGATGAGACAATACCCCCAGAGGCAGTGGACTTGCAGGAAACGCTTGAGTATGTTGAGTACCCCATGAAGATTCTAGCCCGGGCAGATAAAGAGACTAGGAGGACCTCCATTCCCTATTGCAAGGTTCTCTGGAATAATCACACTGAACGGGAAGCCACTTGGGAGAAGGAGTCCGATCTGAAAGAGAAATACCCACACCTTTTCGAGGACCAGGTAAACCTTTAATCTCGGGGACGAGATTCTTGTGAGGGGGGGAGTCTGTAACATTCCATGTTAAAAACTTATGGGAATTTCTTAACAAAATTCGTGGATTTCAAAAATTTTTGTGAATGGACTTGATTTGAATAGCTATTGCATCTTACTTGAATTGAATTTTCGAAATTGTTTGATTTCTTTGTGTGAGATTTGAATTTGAATGGGCATTCAAATTCAAATCTAAACCTTTAAACCCTAATACTCCCGTGGGCCGCCAGCCCACGCAACCCGAGCCCAACCTCCCTTTCTCTTTTCTCTTCCCCACGCACGTCAGCCCACGTGAGCCGGCCCAACCCCCCGGCCCAGTCCGGCCTCGCGAACCCCCACGACGCCCCTTTCCTTTCACCCGGGGCAGCTGACGGGCGGGACCCACCCGTCAGCTTTCCCTTCTACCTCCGCCGCGCCCTCTCCCGGCTCGCTCCGCCCCGCGTCGCCGCCCGCTCCCGCGTCGCGACAGGAACCGCAACCGCCCGCGCTCCCTTTTCTCCTTTCTCCCCGGCCGCGGCCCCGCTCCCCTTGCGTCACCTGGCAGCCGCGCCTCCCTGTCCCCGCTCCGCGACAGCCGCCGCGACCGCCCGCGCGCTCCCTTTTTTTTTTTTTTCCCCCGCCTCGGCCGACCGCGCTGCCGAGCCCTAGCCCTCGCTACCGCCGCTCGATGGCCGCCGCGTGGCCGTGGCACGGACGCCGGGCATCACCGCCCTCGGCGCCCGAGCCCGTGCCACAAACCCTAGGACCGCCCCATAAGAAGCCCTCGGCCGCCACCCCGGAACCCTAACCACCTACGCCATCTTCCCCATTCCGCCGGCGCACCCGAGGAGAAGTGAAGGGAGAGGAGGAGAAGGAGGAGAGGAGCCCGGAGGACGACGCCACCCGGAGCTGCGCGAGGAGAAGGACACCGCCGCCGCCCGGAGCTGCGCGAGGAGGAAGACGCCGCCCCCACGCCGGAGCTTCACCGAGCCGGCGCCCCGATCGTCTACGTCGACGTTCCCGCGCGACCTGCACTGCTCCGACTCGCCGGCGTCAGCTCGTCACCGCACCGCGCACCCACACCAGCGAGCCCACCGGTGAGCACCACGGCCGCCGCCCTTTTTCCCTTACCCCGTTGCTGCCGGCCGAGCCGATGAGCCCTCTATAGGAGCCTTAGGAACCCCCCACTTCCCTTTCCGGCCGCCGTGCCGCTTTTCTTGCAGGAGCCCGTTGCGCCGCTTCTTCCCCCGCTGCCGCCGTCGCCCCTCGCCGCCGCGTCGTGCCGCGGACCCGGGCCGCCGGTGCTCCGCGCACGGCACGGCCACGCCGCGGCTCTGGAAAACCAGAACCCGCGCGCGTGCGTGCGCACCCCCAGCACGAGCCCGAGCCGTGCTGCTGCCGTGCCTTGGCCCAGCCTCGCCGTGCGCGCCCACCCCGCGACGCGACCGTGACGTCGCGTTCGCGTCGCGGCCGGGTCACTGGGGCATTTCCCCGAGCACCCTCCGGGAGCTTCACCGCACGCGCCCTCGGGCGCCACACACACACACGCGCGCCTGCACCGCTACACCGGATCCGGGCCGCCACACCGGATCCCGCAGACGCTGACGCCTGGGCCCGTCCTGTCAGAGAGGAGAAGGAAGCGACGCCGCCGGCCCGCGAGGAGCAGAAGACGAAGAGCCAGCCCAGCCAGAAGGAAAGAGAGGGAGAAGAGGAGGCCCAGCCCAGGAAGGAGGGGAAGCCGGCCCGCGGAAGGATCCGAGCCGAGTCAAGCCGAGCCGTTTCTCACGCGTAGCTGGCCCGCTGCCCGAGCCGGCCTGCTGAGCCGCAGGCCGAGCTGAACCCCGAGCCGCAACACGAGCCTAGCCGAGTTTAGCCGGGCCTCGAGCCGGCCCACTTCCTTTCGGCCCAGAATCGAACCGTGACTTTTTCCTTTTACCCAGCCTGACCCGTGGGGCCCATCCGTCAGCCTCGGGCTGAGGCTGACCGGTGGGGCCCGCTGACCCTTGACCGCTGACCCGCGTTGACCGTTGACCGTTGACCGGTCAACGTTGACCGGTCAACGCTGACGTCAGCAGGGCCCACTGCTGACGTCATCATCCAGGACCCCCTCTGCTGACGTCATGCTGACGTCAGCATGCCACGTGGCACGCCCTGGTGCTGCCACGTGTCCCTGTTTTCAGGCCTTCTTTTCTGAAAATCCTTTATTAATTTCAGAAATAGATTTTTCCTTAGGAAATTCATAATAAATTATCCGGACCTCCAAAAATTATGAAACCAGTTTCATAATTCTTCTAAAATCATGAACCACCTGTTAGAGTAGGTTTTGTGATGAATTGGATCTTATTTGCAACCTTTTGTGCACTTTTGCACTATGGACCCTACTCTTACTCGTATTTACGAATAGGACCCGTCCGCGAGGAGCTGACCGACGACCAGGACTACCCGGAGACTCAGGAGGACTTCGAGGAGACGCCAGGTTCACGCCCATCTACGAATTGAACTCCTATTAGACATTTGCTTGTAGACATGCTATTGCTGTATGTGTGTATATATATATATATATCGAGATAAACCTGCATGGCCTCTTTACGACCCATACTCCTTGTCAACCCATCTTGAATTGTTTATTATATGATATGCCTTGTAAACCCTTGAAAGTGTATGTGTGGGATATGGATGGATAGTCTTGGCGTGTGTGAAGAGGTTCCTATCAGGAGTTGGTGATTAGGGCTTAGCCGGGAGTGGGCGACCTAACTCGATCGTGGATCGAGGGCTTGGGGTGTGTATCTTGGCACACCCTACGGAGTACCTGTGGCGGGTACAGTTTTGTTTTCGTGTGAGGTGTTTGGGGCACCCGTTAAGGGTGCAGTTGCGGACCACCGTGGTGGATACGCCTTTGACGAAGATGCCCGCTCCGGCAGATAAGGACCGGGTGAGAGTAACCATGACTTGTGGGACTTTGTAAGCGTGCACACCACTTACCCATTATGAGGGTGGGCCCGGTCCGGACTTAGCAAGCGCGGTACCAAGCCGGTAGGAGGATCGAGTATCGGTGCAGGGGAAGGAGGTGCTGACCTCACGTTCCCCGAGACGCATGGGAGGCTTCACAGTCCCGGGGCGACCTCTCGCGGGAGGATGCGCCCAAGACCCGGGAAAGCCGGATGGTGCCGTGGCTCCTATTTCCGTTTCGTAGACCGGTGTTTCGTATACTAGTCGGCTGATCTCCGGCTAGTGTCGATTCGAGTGGGACCAGGTGTACAACCCCTGCAGGGTGAAAAACTATACGTATAGCCGCGTCCTCGGTTATGGACATCCCTACTCCTCTGTTGCTCTTATTAGTTAGTGTTACTCATGATTTCTACCTCCCTCTAGAATATTGTCCTGCCAGGGGGCAGTTGAGATGCGAGGAGAGGGAGTCCTCGCATCGACTTGGTGGTTTTGGGAAGGTGTGTGTGACCGGGAGTCCGGAATGCCGGAAGAGCCCGAGTCGGAGCTGAAGAGAGATGTGTATTCTTATATATATTATTGCATGCATAGGGAAACCCCCAGCTTTACCCTTGAACTCTGTTATATCCGTAGTATAGACCACATAAAGCTTGCATACGGATGGTGACGTGAACCTATCCCATTCCTTGGGGATAGCCTGGTACGATGCAGGATCCGACCCAGAATTCGACCCCAACGACGATGGATGGTACGACTGAGGCCCGAGCAACGCTCAAGTCGCCTGTGGAGGTGGAACCCGAAGACGGAGGACGGCCGAAGACCTAGCTACCGCTATGCGCTTCCTGCTTGTTCGATTTAGCCGAAAGGCTTGTAATAAATTCCGTACTACAGATCCGCTGGATTTATGTAATAATTAAACCCGTGATTGACCTCTTAATGAGTATGACTGTGATATTATGCCTGAAATGAGTTCTGTATGTGATAGCGCTTGATCCAGGGACTATCACGACGATACAGGGAGTCGGATTCCTCGATACGGGAATCCGGTTCGTTTCATCAACAATCTCCTTCAAGAAGCTCCACGAAATCACCTTCTCCAAGCCGTCTAGGGAGCGGCAACTCCCAAGAGTAACAAGTCAATGATCCTTGCTTGAAGATTCCCTAGTGCCACAAAGCTCAAACTCTAAATGCAATGCACTAGGAAGCACTCTCACTCTCAAAAATGCAAATCCTTAGCAAGAGTGTGAGAGAGAGGGATGTCTTAGCCCTAGAGAGTCAAGAATGCAGTCCAAATGGCCAAGAAGAACACCCAAGTGCCGGGCAATGGGTATATATAGACATCCCATCAAAAACTAGCCGTTACAGTCTTTTCTGCGAGATCGCGGACCGTCCGGTTTCAAAAACCGGACCGTCCGCCGTTATAAGCCAGAGGGTCAACGTGCATTAAATGCGTGTCAGAACTAGCCGTTACAGCCCTGGCGGACCGTCCGCGCCCAACTAGCGGACCGTCCGCGGTTAAGTGTTCCACAACTCCAGAGACATGAGGGTCTCTGGAACAATACTGGAATTAGCCTGCGGACCGTCCGCCACAAAGGGGCGGACCGTCCGCAGTTCAACCTAGAGGAACAACCAGAGACAACAATGTTTCTGGATCAATTTATCAGAGTGACTGCGGACCGTCCGCACCGAAGAAGCGGACCGTCCGCGGGTCACACAAATTAGACAGACCAGAGAACATCCTTTCTGGAACGAGAAAGAGTTACAGTGGCGGACCGTCCGCGCAGGAGGGCCGGACCGTCCGCCAGCCACCAGATAAACCCTCTAAGCCTTTCTGGAACGGTAGCGGACCGTCCGCACCCAAGGGGCGGACCGTCCGCTCTTGAGCAGTCAGCACTCAAATATGTTCTTTTTCAAAACCCGGCAAAGCGTAGTTAGCCCTCATGCATGCATTAGAAATTTTGAGCAAAATGGCACTAGAGACCTGTCAAGCACGAGTACATGACCCCTCTTGATAGTACGGCTATCTATCCAACAAATCCGATCACTTATCATCCACTAAGCACCTTGTGACCGGTAAAATTCAAAAGACCCTATTTTATACCTTTGCCTTGAGCCCAAACTTTTCTCATCGTCTCCAGAAATCCACACGTTCACAAATAACTCTCATTCATCCGTGGATCAACCTATACTCATTTTCTCAAAAAGAATTGTTAATCCACAAACCGTTGTCATTAATTACCAAAACACGAATTAGGGGCCTAGATGCTTTCAATCTCCCCCTTTTTGGTAGTTGATGACAACACTAAGTTTTGGAGTGATAAAAGTGTTCAAGTCAACTTCATACGCTAGGCATAAAGAGAACTTGAAATTGAACTTTGGAAAAACTTACTCATTTTTCTTGAAAATTTCAGAATATGTATGAATAAGTTCACTAAGTTCAATGAGTAGAGAGAACTCCCCCTTGATGTGTGCATATAAATTTGAATGAATATCCAGAGCACACATATTTATATATAAGCATTTTGACGGAGTTTTCCCTACAAGTGGAAATCGAGGCATACAAGATACACAATATATATGACATGAATTTTAGCTTGATTACCATAGCCTCACAACCACAAGATGAACATAAGTAAATAGAAGTAGCGTACATCAACATAGTTCATCACAAATAACAAGCCAAATCCATGCAAGATATAAAACATAAGTCCATCCAATAAAGTTCAACACAAAATAAGATATGAGTGGCAAACGGAAGCGAAAAGCGAATGAGTTCCATGAGAAATCCATGAGCTCCCCCTAGATCAAAGCACTCCAAAGCTCCTTCTCCCCCTTTGGCATCAATTGCCAGAAAGATCAATCCATCGGCGGCGGAGGAGGTGGTGGTGGGTAGAACGGCTGGTGTGGGTAGAAATCTGGAGGCGGCACTGGAGCCGGGAACACTGAGTAGAAGTGGTCAGAAAACCCGGTGAAAGCTGTGCTGAAGGTATCAAAGCGCTGCTCTAGATCCTGCTGCCTATGCTCAAGCTGCTCAAACTGCTCAGAAGAAGGCAAATCCTCAAAGCGCGCATCAAGAGCAGCTATATCTGAGTGTAAGTTCTCCTGAACCCCCTGCATCTGAGCCATCATGGGCTGGAACATCTGCTGCTGCATGTTCTGGAAGTTGAGGTCCATCTGACTCTGCATCTGACAAGTCAACCCAGCAATCTGAGAGGATAGGCTCTCCTGCATAGATGCAAAGTAAGGATCAAAGTAGCCAGCTGGAGGAGCCCACTGCGGCTGTACTGGAGAGTGCGGTGGTGGCATGCCATGCTGTGCTGCAGCTGCTCCTATGTGAGCATCATCGTCACTATCATCATCACCACCATGCCCCTGTGCTTCAGCATCTCCAGGGAAAGGAGTCAACGGCCTCATAAGAAAAGCATGGTCATTCTTGAATGGCCGGAAGGGAGTATGCTTGCACTCACAAACACCTCTAAATGATGTCTTTTCCTTGATGATGGACATGATGTATGGAGCAAAGTACAAGTTCATTTCCATATTAAGCCTTAAATCTGCCAACTGATCCATGATGAGAGCAATGACATCAATCCTATTCCCATTCATGACATGAGAGATCACATTCCAATAAAGCCCTCTAACCTTGTCCTTGTTGCCACTCTTAGGCATGAATGTGACTCTTGCAATTTTATTGATCACTGCAGGATGATGCCTCAGACCCTGAGTCCCCCCAAAAGTTCTGGCTATACCAAGATGTGCAGGCTCATAATACATGGGGTAGTCATTTTCGTCAAGAGGATTTTCTAAGATAACATTCATGCTTTGCTCACTAGTGATGAAATCATAATCCAACTGATTTGCTGCTGCAAACTGAGCAAATGTGGCAAAATATGTTCTCTTCCCAGTGGACCATCTAAATATGCCAGCTACCATGTCAATCTCTAGAGTGGCATAGAACTGGCGTATGACTGTTTCATTCCAATCACATCTATGTTGCAGAAAATTAGCTAACCCCATTTCCTCAAATCTATCCACTAGATCAGTCATGACAGGATGTGATCGCATATACCCCAGGTCAATAGTTTGATGTTTGAACACAGTTTTCTTAACTAGATGACCGAAGTAAGCATCTTGTTGTACCTTGGTGCTGAAAAAGAGGATGTTGGTGTCACGAGGCATGTCGAACTGATTCACTGCTCTGGCATTTGCATAGCTTTCAGCAGTCCACTGTCGGCTAGGAAGATCTAGCCCCATCAAAACAGTAATATCATCTTCAGAATCCTCTAATTCCTCCTCTGAAGATTCATCACCAACACCACCCACAGAGGAAGCTGCAGCCATGTCACTAGGATTAGGAGCATAGTCCGAGTCATCGGAATTATCACCATCCCTTTGCCTCTTTGATGTTCCACCCTTCTTGATTTTTGAAGTGAAGGCTTTGAAAATCTTCCGAGGTGGCCTGAGATCAAGAATCGACCATAAGAACAATTACAAAAACAAGATATCCAATCCATATTCAAACAAGGCAATTCTGATTATATCTGAAAAAAATGGCCACGGGCGGACCGTCCGCGTGACAAAGACGGACCGTCCGCTTCAAGACGCGGACTGTCCGCCTGCTGCCAGCGGACCGTCCGCGACGCATCTGTTCAGCGCATGAACACATCAGTCGCCCCAACTTTGATCCATCCACAATTTGAGTTTGGATTTGAATCCACCAACCAAATTAATACTACACCATCTCCTCATCCCTAGGAACAAAGTGCCCCAACTGTTTGCAAGAATCCATGGCCCAAAAATAGATCGGAGCAACTAACCCTAACTCTTTCCAATGAGTAAATCCAAGAACAAGAGTTAGGGATTCATCGAAATACCGAGAGGACATGATGAAGAATCACGAGAAGAGTCCGGGGATGTGCTCGGACTGTCCGCGAATCACGCCAAAAATCCTTGACCTTGAAGTCTTCCCCACGTGCTTGAGAGAGAAAGAGAGAGGGCTTTTGGAGAGAATGTCTCGGGTTGGTGTGAGGGAAGAAAGAGACAGCCCAATATAAGGCAACACTGGTCGGCCCCATCTTTCTGTCAACTGGCGGACCGTCCGCCCCTTACCCGCGGACCGTCCGCTTCCAAATTTCACTGCTGACTTTAGTTCTGCAGAGTGTCTGGTGACCAATCATGATGATCCGTGGACCGTCCGCCACACAGCAGCGGACTGTCCGCTTCGTGACACTGCGGCCCAAAACTAACTTTGCTGTCTCTCTGGTGAACAGTTCTCATGACCTGCGGACCGTCCGTGACTTGCACGCGGACCGTCCGCGTCATAACTTCTGCGGCTCAGCGTAAATTGCAGTCTCTGGTGAACGAACGCGGACCGTCCGCCTCTTATCCGCGGACCGTCCGCTGAACCAAATTTCAATCTGTTCAGAATTCAGCCAATTTTCACAATTCCAACTTCAATATGGGATCATTGCTCATATAAAAATCAAAAAATCTCAAATCTTGCATGAAAATCTTCCAAACTCTCATATGAGCAAGTTATAACAAGAATTCAAAAATAAATGAAGTGAAATCATGAAAAGTCATAAACGGCTCAAAAAATCCCACAAAAATTCAGAAAATTGAAACAAAGAAAACATGGAAGAACCCTATGTCACATGTGCAAGTTTTCAAGCCACATTTGAGAAGTCAATGATGTTCAACTCATTTCTCAACTTGCAAAAACGAGATTCATCCAAGGGCTTAGTGAATATATCGGCTAATTGATCATCCGTGCCAATACTATCAATCTTGATATCGCCCTTGTTCACATGGTCTCTAAGAAAATGATGACGGATATCAATATGCTTGGTTCTTGAATGTTGAACCGGATTAGTAGCAATCTTCACGGCACTTTCATTATCACACAACAAGAGAATTTCATCAAATTTCACACCATAGTCAAGAAGAGTTTGCTTCATCCATAACAATTGTGCACAACAACTTCCGGCCGAAATATATTCCGCTTCGGCGGTTGAGAGAGCCGCGGAATTTTGTTTCTTTGAAGACCAAGAGACAAGCGATCTCCCAAGAAATTGACAACCACCGGAAGTGCTCTTCCTATCAACCTTGCACCCCGCATAGTCCGAATCCGAGAATCCAACCAAATCAAAGTGAGCGCCCTTAGGATACCATAAACCAATATTAGGAGTATATTTCAAGTATCTCAAAATCCTTTTGACAGCGGTCAAATGACATTCTCTAGGTGCGGCTTGAAATCGTGCACACATGCAAACACTAAACATGATATCGGGCCTAGATGCGGTCAAATAAAGCAAGCTACCAATCATAGAGCGGTAAAGCTTTTGGTCAACCGGGTTACCTCCCTCATCTAGGTCGAGATGCCCATTGGTAGCCATAGGAGTCTTGATTGGTTTTGCATCTTCCATACCAAATTTCTTCAAGATATCCTTTACATATTTTGATTGACACACAAAGGTGCCTTCCTTGAGTTGCTTGATTTGAAGTCCAAGAAAGAAACTCAATTCACCGATCATGGACATTTCAAATTCCCTAGACATCATTTCACCAAATTCCTCACAAAAACTTGGGTTAGTTGAGCCAAAGATAATTTCATCAACATAAATTTGACAAACAAACAAATCCTTACCAATGGTTTTAGTGAACAAGGTAGTGTCAACCTTACCAATTTTGAATCCCTTGGAAATAAGAAAATCTCTCAATCTTTCATACCAAGCTCGTGGAGCTTGCTTCAAACCATAAAGAGCTTTAGAGAGCTTATATACATGATTTGGTTTCTTGAGATCTTCAAAACCGGGAGGTTGCTCAACAAAAACAAGTTCACTAATTTTGCCATTTAAGAAAGCACTTTTCACATCCATTTGAAAAAGTTTTATGTTGTGAGAGCAAGCATAAGCTAATAAGATTCTAATAGCTTCTAGTCTAGCAACGGGGGCAAAAGTTTCACCGAAATCCAAACCTTCGACTTGAGTGAAGCCTTGAGCCACCAATCTTGCCTTGTTTCTCACAACCAATCCATCTTCATTTTGCTTGTTTCTAAAAACCCATTTAGTGCCAATGACATTATAATTTCTAGGCCTCTCAACTAAATCCCAAACTTGATTCCGGGTGAAATTGTTTAATTCTTCATGCATAGCATTCACCCAATCCGGATCTCTCAATGCATCATCTACACGGTTAGGTTCAAGAAAAGATACAAAGGAATAATGTTCACAAAATGAAGCGATGCGAGATCGAGTTTGGACACCCTTACTAATATCACCCATGATTTGATCCACGGGGTGATCCTTTGCAAGAATATGATGAGTCCTTTGAGGAACAACGGGTTCTTGAGTTGATGGGGAAGTTGCACTTGAAGAACCAACTTGATCTGGTACTTGAGGATCATCATTACTAGAATCTTGTACAACTTGTTGTGCTTGATCATTTGAGATAGAAGTTGAAGGATTAACTCTAATAGAGATAGAATGACCATCATCACCTTCATCTTCTTCTCTTGGTCTAACATCACCAATTGACATATTTTTCATAGCATTTCTTAAGCCATCACTTCTCACATCATCAAGATTTTCTTGTTCACTATGAGACCCATTTGTTTCATCAAATTCAACATCATATGCTTCTTCAACAATGCCATGCGTTTTATTGTAGACCCGATAAGCCTTGCTACAAGTTGAATACCCAAGTAGAAAACCCTCATCACATTTGCTTTGGAACTTTGATAACCGAGTTCCCTTCTTGAGAATATAGCATTTGCAACCAAATACTCTAAAATATGATATATTTGGTTTCCTTCCAATGAGCAACTCATATGGGGTCTTGTTATGGAATCTATGGCAATACAATCTATTAGATGCATGACATGCCGTGTTGATAGCTTCGGCCCAAAAACTATCGGAAACATTGTATTCGGAGAGCATTGATCTTGCCATATCAATCAAGGTTCTATTTTTCCGCTCAACAAGACCATTTTGTTCCGGAGTATATTTGGTTGAAAATTCATGTTTGATTCCTTTCTCATCACACCATTCTTCAACTCTTGTATTTTTAAATTCACTTCCGTTATCACTCCTCACTTTCTTCACCTTGAGTTCAAATTCATTTTCGGCCCTTGTCAAGAATTTCTTGAATATATCATAAGTATCGGCTTTGTCATGAAGAAAGAAAATCCAAGTATACCTTGAGTAATCATCCACTACAACAAGACAATAGCAATTTCCACCAATACTTCTATATGTTGTAGGACCAAATAAATCAATATGCAATAATTCCAATGGTCTTTCGGTTGACATGACACTCTTAGAGGGATGACCATTTGCAACTTGCTTTCCGGCTTGACATGCACTACATAATTTATCTTTCTCAAACTTTACATTCTTCAAGCCAACTACTAAATCATGCTTTATGAGACGGTTGAGTTGTTTCATGCCAACATGACCAAGTCTTCTATGCCATAACCAACCCAAAGATGATTGAGTGAACAAACATGTAGACAAGTTTGCCTCTTTAGTAGCAAAATCCACAAGATACACATCCTCATATCTAAACCCCGTAAAGATGTGATTTAGTCCATCCAAGCTAGTCACTACAACATCATCTTTAGTAAAACTACACTTATATCCAAAATCACAAAGTTGAGTGACCGCTAAGAGATTAAACTTGAGAGAATCCACCAATAAAACATTTGAAAGAGAATGATCACTTGAGATTGAAATCGTACCAACACCTTTGACTTTGCCTCGGCTATTGTCACCAAAGATGATATCACTATAGCCATCCACATTCTCATTTAGAGAGGAGAACATCATTGGATCTCCGGTCATGTGTTGAGTGCATCCACTATCAAGCACCCAATGTCTTCCTCCGGACTTGTAATTTACCTACAACAAAGAGACAACTCTTTTAGGTACCCAAACTTTCTTGGGTCCTTGAACGTTAGTGACCAAGACTTTTGGCACCCAAATGGCATTCTTTTTAGCACCATCTATAGGTATTCCAACAAATTTTGCACTAACATTGCCATTTGAATTTCTCATAAGAATGTAACTAGAATCAAAGGATATGACTTTCATGTTGGTGCAATTCTACTCAACATGACCAACCTTCTTGCATTTTTCACAATATGACTTACCACTATTCTTCACAAAAATGGTTTTGGTGTGCACAAAAGCCTTCTTCCCCTTCTTAGAAATGTATCCAACCCCTTGTTTGTTCAAAGTGAACTTTTGACTTGCCCAACAATGATTAAACATGGCTCTACTATCATAGCACTTTCTCAAATCATTAGTCAAGCAAGTAACTTCTTTCTTTAACAAATCATTTTCCATAATGAGAGATTCATTGCAAGATGAGTCATCAATTTTGGTGCAAGATGGACTAGTTGAACTAGAATCGCATGGTTTATCATCAATTAAGTCACAACTCACACCAATGCTTAATGTTGCTTTTCTTTCATGATTAAGTAGAGCATTGTGAGCTTCCTCAAGCTTCTCATGAGTTTCTTTGAGATTCTCATGTGAAGTCTTTAGCTCCTCATAGGAATCTTGAAGAGAAGTAAACTTCAACTTTAATTCCTTTAACTTTGCCTTTTCTTTAGTCATGAATTCATCGGCATCATTTAGCATTTCAACAAGATCATCATATGAAAGTTCATCAAGTTCATCATCTTGTTGTACCTTTGCACCACCCTTTGCCATAAGACAATGTGGTGTAGAGAAGAGTGATGGAGCCTCCTTGATGGCAATCCCGGCAACTCCCTTGGATGGCTTGTCATCATCATCATCATCATCATCATCATCGGAGCTTGCATCGGAATCCCACTCAACAAAATAAGGTTGACCATTCTTCTTCTTCTTGATGAACTTCTTCTTCTTCTTTTCATCATTTTTCTTGTCCTTCTTGTCATTTTTCTTGTTTGGACAATTGACACTAATATGACCCATTTCACCACATTGGAAGCATGTCTTATTCACAAAAGGATTTTTTCTTGATGATTGACCTTTCTTGCCAAAGTTCTTCTTGTTCATCATTCTATTGAATCTCTTGACAAAGAGAGCCATCTCTTCATCCGATTCTTCTTCTTGACACTCACTTTCTTCTTCCTTTTTGCTATCTTGAGCTTTGAATGCCACACTTTTCTTTTTCATATCAATTTCTCCCCCATGAGCTTCATCTTGAGATTTCTTGAACATGTCATGAGTGAGAACCTCTCCCAATATTTGTGTAGGAGTTGCGGTCTTCACATTTGACCTTACAAGCAAGGTCACAATTGTATCATATCTCTCCGGAAGGCATCTAAGAAATTTGTGGTTGAAATCCGCATCCGGTACCTCAAATCCAAGTCCCTTGAGGTCATTCACAATGTCATTTAGCCGGTTGAACATCTCGGCTATACTCTCATCCTTCTTCATGGTAAATTCACTAAAATTGCCCTTAAGCAAATATAACTTGGCCTCTTTCACACTTGATGTGCCCTCATGAATTTCCATGAGCTTTTCCCATATGTCATGTGCATTTGTGAGACTCTTGACTCTATTAAATTCGGTCACACCAAGGGCACTAAAGAGCACATTGACCCCTTGATCATTGAGTATCTCATTTTCCTCTTCTAGGGGTGACAAATTTTTTGAATCCAAAATGACATATCCATCATTTACTACTCTCCATAGCTTTCTACTCATGGCTTTGATATGAGCCGACATCCTAGTCTTCCAATAATCATAATTATTCCCATCAAAGAACGGTGGCTTCCCAACATGAATTCCATTATCACTAGTCATTGTTCTACTCCAAGATGGTTAAATCCGCAATTAATGGAGTACTTAGCTCTGGTACCACTTGTAGGATCAAGAACACCGACTAGAGGGGGGGTGAATAGGCGGTTTAAAACTAAAACTCACAACACTAGAGAAAATTTAATTAGTAACACAAGAGAGTCCTATGTCATGCTACTACAATCTCTAAAAGGTTTGCAACCTAGGGTGACAAGATACAATTCAAGCTCTAATAAATTAAATTGCTCAAAGTAAAACAAAGATAAAGATGAGCAAGAGAGACAACCAAGCTTGACACACAAATTTATCCCGTGGTGTCGATGACTTGCCGGTCACCCCTAATCCACGTTGAGGTGGATTCCAAGAATTAACCGCTCCTCTATCAAGAACCTCTTGATCTTGAGCCGGCTAGAAACAAGGAACCGCTCCACACCTCGATTTCACTAGAGTTGCTCTTCACCACTCCGGCAAGGTGAGCACAAAACCTCTCACAACCGAAATCGGGGCTTCTCAACAATCTCCTTCAAGAAGCTCCACGAAATCACCTTCTCCAAGCCGTCTAGGGAGCGGCAACTCCCAAGAGTAACAAGTCAATGATCCTTGCTTGAAGATTCCCTAGTGCCACAAAGCTCAAACTCTAAATGCAATGCACTAGGAAGCACTCTCACTCTCAAAAATGCAAATCCTTAGCAAGAGTGTGAGAGAGAGGGATGTCTTAGCCCTAGAGAGTCAAGAATGCAGTCCAAATGGCCAAGAAGAACACCCAAGTGCCGGGCAATGGGTATATATAGACATCCCATCAAAAACTAGCCGTTACAGTCTTTTCTGCGAGATCGCGGACCGTCCGGTTTCAAAAACCGGACCGTCCGCCGTTATAAGCCAGAGAGTCAACGTGCATTAAATGCGTGTCAGAACTAGCCGTTACAGCCCTGGCGGACCGTCCGCGCCCAACTAGCGGACCGTCCGCGGTTAAGTGTTCCACAACTCCAGAGACATGAGGGTCTCTGGAACAATACTGGAATTAGCCTGCGGACCGTCCGCCACAAAGGGGCGGACCGTCCGCAGTTCAACCTAGAGGAACAACCAGAGACAACAATGTTTCTGGATCAATTTATCAGAGTGACTGCGGACCGTCCGCACCGAAGAAGCGGACCGTCCGCGGGTCACACAAATTAGACAGACCAGAGAACATCCTTTCTGGAACGAGAAAGAGTTACAGTGGCGGACCGTCCGCGCAGGAGGGCCGGACCGTCCGCCAGCCACCAGATAAACCCTCTAAGCCTTTCTGGAACGGTAGCGGCCCGTCCGCACCCAAGGGGCGGACCGTCCGCTCTTGAGCAGTCAGCACTCAAATATGTTCTTTTTCAAAACCCGGCAAAGCGTAGTTAGCCCTCATGCATGCATTAGAAATTTTGAGCAAAATGGCACTAGAGACCTGTCAAGCACGAGTACATGACCCCTCTTGATAGTACGGCTATCTATCCAACAAATCCGGTCACTTATCATCCACTAAGCACCTTGTGACCGGTAAAATTCAAAAGACCCTATTTTATACCTTTGCCTTGAGCCCAAACTTTTCTCATCGTCTCCAGAAATCCACACGTTCACAAATAACTCTCATTCATCCGTGGATCAACCTATACTCATTTTCTCAAAAAGAATTGTTAATCCACAAACCGTTGTCATTAATTACCAAAACACGAATTAGGGGCCTAGATGCTTTCAGCCGCGGGAACCGTTCCCGCATCTTCTCCTCCTGTTCGGACCAATCGTGCATCATATCTCGAAGGCCCGCAACAGTCTTCGACCTGTTCCACCCAAAATCCTTGTAGATGCCTGGGTCGGTGATGCCGTTGTAGAAGCAGTCGATGATGTCGTCCTCCGAGATGTTCGCGATGGTGGCACGAACGTCGAAAAAGCGACGTGTGTAGGACCGCAGGAGCTCATTACGCTCCTGTTTACACTGAGCAAGATCGTGACGAGTACTTGCACGAGCGATCGCTCCCTGGAAGTTGTCGATGAAGACCTTCTTGAATCGTTCCCAGGAGTCGATAGAGTTGTTGCTAAGGCTCTCCAGCCACGTGAGCGGTGCAGGGTCCAAAGCCATCGGGAAGTAGACGACCTTGGTGATGTTGGAGCCCCCTGCGACCTCGATGGCAGTAGAGTAGCAACGTAGCCACTGCTGAGGAGCCTGCTTGCCATCGTACTTGGTGATGCCGATCGGCTTGAAGCCCTCAGGATACTTATAGCTACTGAACCGTGCAGAAAAAGCTGGGAAGCGATCACTGCGATCAGTTCCTTCAGTCTCGACTTCTTCACGTACCTTACGCCTGGCTCCGGCGAGCATTGTCGTTGTTGTTGCTGGGCTGATGTCGAGGATGACCACCAGCCGTTCGGCTGTGAGCCTGGCTCCTGCTCTTACCCACGCGCTCCTCCCTGATAGTAGACGCCGGGTTTTGCTGATCCAGCTGGATCCAGGCCCTCTACGTGTAAAGAAGTGCTTGACGCACGTTCGGATCATTACTGCGCTGGAGTATGGCTGTGACCCTAGCGATGTTGGCCACCGGAGTCCTGAAGCCCCGCTCGCTCACGGCGGCGAACTCAGGGTCAAGCTCGCGATGCATAGATCGCCTGCGCTCGTTGGCCCTCCTCCGCTGGACTGTGCGGGCTCTATTCCTGGCCCTCCACGCCTCACGATCGGCGTCGTTCTCATCACCGGAGTTGGCTGTGGCCTCATCTTCAGAGACCGCTTCGAAGTCGATGATGGGGAAGCCACCAACGTCCTCGCATTCTTCCGACATTAACACCTGGCGGGAGGTGAGCTCATCAGAGCTCACATCGACTAGTTCAGTCGACTCCTCCGCCACGGTGGCCAGCGGCCTGCCCTCCTAAAAGGGCAAAGGCTCAAGGTGGGCCACAAGTCGACCCTTAGCCTCGAGTAGATTGGAGAGCTCCATGCGCCACCAATGTACAATGCGCCCCTCCAGCATGGAGGTGATCATCAGATCACTGACGCCAAAACAACCCGAAGCCCCCCGGCATGCGGTGGCTTCAGGGCTTTGGTACTGGAGCAAAGAGTCCAGGTCCTTCTCTAACGCAAGGAGGGACCCGGAGGCGTCGGCCTCCTGAAGATCATTGGCCGGATCGCGTGAACCGGGTCGAGATCGGCTACACGAATCCTTAGATTGGACTGATTCCAGCCCCAAGGAAGTCATCACAGCGCTGGATGAAGTCGAGCCGAGAGCTGACTCCATCTTGATCTTTGCAGCGGATGCATGGATCGGTAAGTCGTCGAGATCCTCGACAAACTTGTCGAGGTCGCCGCGAAGATCCGCCACGGGAGTTTTTGGCTTCATATCGACGAGGAATCGCCGGAAATTGCCCGCACCATCTGCGATGCAAACCCACGAGCCAAAAATGAATGTCG
Source organism: Panicum hallii (assembly GCF_002211085.1). Taxonomy (NCBI): domain Eukaryota; kingdom Viridiplantae; phylum Streptophyta; class Magnoliopsida; order Poales; family Poaceae; genus Panicum; species Panicum hallii. Next base: position 39,206,921 of record NC_038043.1, read on the forward strand.
TACCCTGGGAGGGAACTGACCTGGTGAATCGGAAAGATGCCATCGAGCTCGCCGGTGGATCCTCGACACGTCCCCCTACCTGGTGCCCCAGCTGTCGGTGTTTAACCGGCTGCCCACCGAGGGGTATACCCAAGGTGGTAAGTTTTGGGTGAGGAGACGCCGAGATCAGGAACTCGAAGGTGCAAGGAACACAAAGCTTAGACAGGTTCGGGCCGCTAGGCGTGTAATACCCTACATCCTGTATGGTGGCTTGTATTGCCTTTGGTGTAGAATGATCTGGAAATCTTGTTTTGAGAGGGTCCCTATCCTCCCTTATATATCCGAGAGGCCAGGGTTACAAAGATACTAACCAACACCAGCTAAGGAATCGTACCAGAACATATCTCAAGTAGATTCCTCCTGTATCAGTTAGCCTTATCTCCTACTTAAATGGGATAAATAAGAGATAAACAAGATGAATAAGAGATAAGATAGACTTAATCTCTTAAACCTCTTTAAACTACGTTATGTACCCAGCCCCGTGGCCCCGGGTCTGACAGGCCCCGGTCCCTCGGTCAACAGCCCGAGATCCGGCACACGTCCTGGCTTCTGGATTGCTAGGCGTGCCACCTGACCTTGTACCTGATCAGGAAGGTGTTATGCGTTAGTTTCCTGCACACACAGACACGTACAAACATTAGACCGAGCCATGATCGGCTCATTGGATGATTCCCGGTATCGGCTGTAAAGAGCCGATTGTATTTAGTACAGGATCGGATCTACAAATATAGCAAATATATCCAGTGGCAATATCGAATCTTGCTTCACAAGCATTGAGTTAATCCAATCTATGACGGTTAAAGCACTCACGACATAATCGAGCCTAATAGATACGGAGGGTAACAAAGCAACAACCTAAGCAGAGGCCTAAAAACAAACTAAAAGCCGATTTCCGGAACAATCCCTTCTTACGCTATTATAAAATACTCAGGACACTGCCGGAACATTCAATCCGTTTACAGGGCCTAATCATGCAGATATTGAACTAAATCCTCGATTGACGAAGACTAACCAGAACAGGTTGGATCTACTAAACAGATATGAAGCAAGGCACCGCTCTTATACCCTAAGTTGGGTACAGGAGCAATCAAGCGTTTACAAGTAGCTGTGACATTCAGGTACTTAGGAATAAAACACGCTAAATTCTAGTATAATGTGTGTGTGTTTGATCTTGTGTATGTGTGTTCAAATTTAAATGCAAAGGGAAAAGGGTATTTATGTAATTTTGAAAAATTTAGGCCCTTTAGTGTTAAATGGGTGAGAATGGGAGGTAAAATCAAAACATATGAAGGTTGTTTTGCAAAAGTCAAGAACTTACTTTTAAACCGTGAATAGAGGTGAAACTACCCAAAGGATGCAAGTGTAGTGTAGTTCTTAAATAGGATTTATATAAAGTTTAAAACTTAGCCAAGTTTTAAAGTATATTTAAATCCTTAGCTCTTTTGCAACTGAACCTTAAAGTCAAAGTTGTAGATCTTGTGGAACTCTACACTTTTGCTTTTGGGCACATTTTCATGTGAGCTCTAGTTTGAAAGTTAACTAGGCTTTATAGTGGAGTCCCTGCAATTTTGGGAAATTGCAAATAGATCCCCTTCGTCTACCTCCAGCTCCCTCCTCCTCTGTTTCCTTCTCTGCCCGACCCCGCCGCCCTCGCCGGCCATGTGCCACGCATCTGCCGCCCCCGCGCCGCTCTCCTCTGTGCCACGTGCCTCCGCAGCGCTCGCGGCGCCGTTCCCCACCCCGCGCTGGCCCTCTTCTCGCCTCTCCACGTCGCGCCGCCACCGCCCGAGGCGCCACGCCTCCCGCCGGCTTGCTAGCTCCTGCTCCCGCGCAACCACATCTTCTTCTGGACCCCGAGCACGTCCTGGAGCTTCCCACGCACTCACTCTTGCTTTCACACGTCTGCATTTCCACTGCCATTTCTTCTCCCGAGCACCACACCTCACCGGACCTCCGCCGCAGCTCCTACTCGTCGTCGACAGCTGCCTCCGCCGCTTCCCACCCCCGATCCAGTGCTCTAGCAGCACCACAGCAACCCACTGAAACTCACAAGCCCACCCAATTTCGTTCTCCCGCGCTAGATCGCCCGGACCACAGCGCCGGTGAGCTCGAGCTCCCGCCGCCGCTTGGCCTCGCCGTCGTCCCGACGATCCACTGCCTCCTAGCCTCGGCCAAGCACACCATCAGCACCACATCATCCCGGGGAAGCTTTCTAGCTACCCCTTCGCCGCTCTCCTGCCCTCCGGCCACCGGAACGCCATCGCCGTCCCTCGGAGCTCCGCCGCCCGCCTCTGTTCGCCGTCGATACGCCGCCACAGTCCCTCTCTTCCCCAACACCGGCCACCCCCGTGACCGCCGTGAGCTCCTGAACATTACCCCTCACTTTGCCCTTGCCGCCGGTGAGCCCCCTTGCCAGAATTTGATCGGCACCGATCGGTTTTCCTGTGTAGCCCGGCCAAGGACCCAACTGCAAGGATTTGAATCTTTCCAGGGGCCTTTCTGTAGAAAATCAGTACTCCCCCTCTAATTCAAATCAGCCAACTTGTAAAATTCATAGGAAATTATAGAAAAATCCAAAAATTGCCAAAACAATTTTGTTGTACTCCTGAAATCTAGCTCTACAACTTTTATTAGTAGAGTTCAGTTTGAAACCAAATATTTTTAGAGTTATTTTAAAGTTTAGCAAAAGGGTATCTTGAGTGTAACTTTTGCATATTAACTTTATTTCCTGTGAATTTTGGTGAGTAGCTTGTTTAGGATACAAGTGATCTTGTGTGAAAAATTCACCTATAATACTGAACCCTAGCTTGAATTAATTTAAACTTATACAAATCAAGCTTGAAAGGGGTTTAAATTTAATTAAGCAGGTTGCTAAGATTTTCATGCTTAGATCTTTTGACCATGTGATATTATGTAATAAATTAGTTCATAGTAAATCTTTCAAAAATTTATAACACTGTTTTACATAAAATTTGGATTTAAACTTGACATTTGAACTAAATTCAAATACCTTAGTTTCTACTTTTAGAAAATTATGAAAAATTCATAGTAAGCTCATCCACTAGGAATAAGCTTATCCACAAAAATTCAAAACCATAGCTTTTATGGATTTGAAATTAAAAATCAAACTTGATAATCTAATTCAATTACTTCAACTAATTAGGCTAATTGAATTAGGATATCAATAATAGGTTTATATTTAAACCTCTTGCTTTATGAAATTGTGTGTATTACTCTATTAGATTGCAACTTTATCGTGAAGTAAAACTCTTAACTCAAGCATTATCTAAGTCAAATCATTGCATATCATGTAGAGTCAACGACACTTGACGACGGAGACTACGAGCTAGTCTCGGAATAAGAACAGGGGTTTTCTGAAGATCCCGCGAGCGTCGTCGAGACTCTAAGTGAAGCTCCGATCCAAAGTTCGGAAATCTTTGACACTCCTGCTTCCAGCCCCGCTCAAGAAGGCAAGCCCCGATGCATAACCCAGTATTTCAAATTACTACACTTATACAATTTACGCTTATATATCTATATTATGCATTAAGTCTAGGAATTGAAATGGAACCCTAGATGCATGAATCCTAGGAACCTATGTATTGTACCTGAGTCCTTATCGAATAGATGCTCTGCTAATAGGACCAGCAGAAGTCGGGTGATTTTCTGTCAGTTGCGCGATATAGGAATTGAATGTTTACTATTCTGCAGTCACTATAAGGATGATGGACGGGGTCATGTGCAGTATCATGACTTGAAAGGTCACCTCGTCTGTGTTGATAAAAGTTGATAAGGTCACAGTGTGTGGTAGTGGTGGTTAAGCGTTTGAAAGTACCAGCCACATGCCGTGAAATACGGAAAGCGGTAAGCCTAGTAACCAATCGGCCCGAGGAGTGGACATACCTCCCACCACTCGTAATTTGGTTTTTCTCACGCACCGACATGCGGGAGTACGTTCCGCACAGCGGACAGGAGTATGGTCATGTAGTCGCGCTACAGACGTACGTCTTACACAATTGGTGTGCGTATGGTCCTACAGTCGCTTGTGGTGGCCCTACTCCACGAGTCGGAATGAAAGGCAAATGGTTGCTTCGGAACGATCGTTGGATGTTCCAAGCGTGTGAGTTAGGTTTACCCTTGCAAGGTTTGGAAATTCGATTCAGAATCGTCCGTTTCTCGCGGAGATTGAGACTGCTTATTCCTTCTGCCACATAGAGTAAGAACCGTAACTATTGTTGGAATAATCTTGATGAATGCTAATCTCTACCCTGCTTGTCTAGTATAGGTGCTTACCTAGAATGGTTAATGAAACTAGAATTGGAAAGCTAAAATATGAAAGTAGATCATACTCTTGGTTGCTTTTCAGCAAAAAGAAAACCAGAACCTCTCAAACCTCCATGGTCTAATTACGAGCTAAGTATACCCGATCTCGGTTAAGTCTTGCTGAGTATTAGTATACTCAGTCTTGCTAGTCTATTTTACAGGTATGACCTTTGAGAACCCCACGGAAGGTCCCGCATGGCCAACCTCTGTTCCGTTTGGCTGGTCCGTGGAGTGGGATCCGTCCCCGGCTGGCAGTGACCCTCCTGAGTGATGCCATGTTTGGGCTAAGCGTGGTGTCAACCTTCGCGACGTGCGTAGTCGCGTGTTAATTTTTCTTCCGCTGTGAACTTGATAAGCATGTTTAGCTTGTCGTTTCGTGATAATTTTCTTCCGCTGTGACTCCACACAAGCTTGCATAGCTTGTGGTTTTCAAAAAGTGTTTGTATAAGTTTACGTTAAGTTTGAAACGGTTTTTAATAATGTTTAATTATCCTGTGGATTAAAAGTTGGTGAACTGTTGTGCGATTGTAAACTCGCCTTCATGCGAGGTAAACCTGCTTCGATCCTGTTGAACCGTGGTTGTATCGGGCGGAGACCCGACAGACCAATGGGTTGTTCCGTGCGTTGAGTTAGTATCGGCTATATAGCGATGACTAGCGCACTTGAGCCGGAATAATTCAGGCGGTTTTGCCACAGTAACAAGCAAATCACGATTAGCACATGGAAGAGCCGATGCTTACTCTATAAACGCTAAGATAATTAATGTTACTCGCCATCAACAACGCTTCAGAACGAGGAACACGAAAAGTAAATTAGTAAGAATGATGCTACCCCGATCACGCAGAACATGATCGGGGTCGCACGGCGCTTACCCGAGAAACCCTAGAACGGGGGTGGCGATGTGCCGAGAGTTGTTAGTGAATGATTCTATCTCTTTATTATTTACCTAGGGTACATATTTATAGTCTGTAGACTTGCTTCTTCTAACCAATCCTAACTAAATACGACACAAATCTTAACCATCTCTATCTAAACTGTTTAAACATACATGCCTATCTAGATACACGGCCAACCTTGGCCCCCAAACACCTGCATAGGGTCCGATTTGCAAGCCTATTATGACTATCCTTCAAACCCATCTTGCTCCACGGCCCACCTTTCTGGCCCGCCTAAATTATGGCGATAACACATGCCCCCTGGTTTCAGCAATAATTATTCCGAAACCATTTCTCTTTTAATCGCCCCGCCTCTTCGTCTTCCGAAATCCGTACAGGCGTGCCTCTTCAACTTCCAGGGTATGTGACTGCTCTGCATCAAACTCCTTGGAAACCGCTACGGTGCCGATTCACCTTCCACTCCATCTTTATAAACTTGCCCCCAGTAGCTTTCTTTCTCTCATCCCTTTCCTTCAGCCATTAGCAACCGTACCTGATTCAATTTTCCTCTCGTAATGGCTTCTTCCTCTTCCTCTGCCTCTTCCATCATCTCCTTTGAATCTGAATCCTCCCGAGAGCCCACTCCGGAATATGATCTGATAGCCGCCTACGAGATCCTTGCCCCCCTGCATTGGGATGCGGGGGAATGGGACTTCCGATCTTGGTCAGAGGATGACGAGTCCCTGACTGATGGTGAAGATCTCCTGCTACTCCTTGGTGACGAGCTGGAGGAAGATGATGAAGACGACGCATCCTAGGAAGAGGACTTCTCCTCTTCTTCGGAGGAAGAAGCCGATTCCTCCTCAACCGAGGAGGATTCGGTAACAGGAAACTTCCTCCTTGGCGGATCATCAGAAGATGCCGCTGAAGACGATAAAGAAACCAAAGATGACGGCAGCTTCACCAGCAGCAGCAGATGAGATGATGATAGCGATGACAACAGCAGCGACGACGATAGCGACGTCAGCACGGCTCCGCCAATCAAGCGTCGTAAGACCTCCGGCGTCTACTAGTGGTAGATTGTAGCACCAAACCGATAGATTGGCTCTAGGAGCAATCGGCTCCTCTTTTTTACTTACTCCCTTATTGTAAATAAGATCTTCTTTTCAACCGCGATTTCTTTAAAAGCTGATCCGTTAAAAGCCGATGGCAACGCATCGGTCCCTTCCCTCAAAATATGCCGATCTGGATTCGAACCGGTTCTTCAATTCATTTCATTTTCTGCCTGAATCCAGATCCTTCTCCAAAATAGATCTCTGAAGATTCCCCAAATCCAAGTTATTTCCAAACCCCTTTGCTTATAAACCCTAGCCACCAAATTCACCCCTGATCCTCAGAACACGCACTCAATCTTGCACCGCCAACCCTAGATCTATTCCCCGAGTCCTCGACCTTCATCAAGGTTTCTGATGGCGGAGTCTTCGAACACCGATGTGAATGTCTTTGGTCTCAAGGTAAAACTCCAACCTTTGTTAATTTAATGCAGTAATCACGAGATTCCCTACGCTATTAAATGACCTTTCTTCGATTATTTTGTCTTTCCTGGATTTCTTCAGGCTTCCGATATCCTCTTGCCGCATCCTTCTTCCCCCAATTCTTTCTATCTTGGGCTCCGTTCTTACGAGAAGCCCATAGATCTAATTTCTTGCGAGGCTAATCCGATCCCATTCGTGAGCCAAAATTATTCCGGCTCAAGTGCGCTAGTCTTCGCTATTTAGCCGATACTAACTCAACGCACTTCAAACGGAACAACCCATTGGTCTGTCGGATCTCCGCTCGATACAACCACGGTTCAACAGGATCGAAGCAGGTTTACCTCGCACGAAGGCGAGTTTACAATCACAGTATAGCTCATCAACTAGATATTCAAATATTATTACAAACCTTGTTCAAACTCAAAGTAAAACTTATACAAACAGTGTTTAAAATAGCAAGCTAAATAGCTTGTCCAGGTTCACAGCGGAAGAAAAGTAAACTCGCGACTACACGCGCCGCGAAGGTAGACACCATGCTCTGCCCAAGGCCTGGTGTCACTCAGGAGAGTCACTGCCAGCCGGGGATGGATCCCATTCCACGGACCAGCCAAAAGGCACAGAAGTTGGCCATGCAGAACTATCCGTGGGATCCTCGAAGGCCATACCTGAAAATGATACTAGCAAGACTGAGTATACTAATACTCAGCAAGTCTTACCCAGGATTGAGTGCATTTTGCCCATAACTAGACTCATGAAGGCATTGCAAAGGTTCTGGGTTTATTTTCAGCTGAAAAGCAACAAAGAGTATGATCTACTTTCAAGTTCTAGCTTTCAGATTCTAACTTGATTAGCAATTCTAAGTAAGCACCTACACTAAACAAGCAAGGTAGTGATTAACATCCATCAAGATTATCCCAACAAAGGTTACGGTTCTTACTCTATGTGGCAGAAGGAATAAGCAGTCTCAATCTCCGCGAGAAACGGACGATTCTGAATCGAATTTTAACCTTGCAAGGGTAAACCTAACTCACACGCTTGGAACAAACAAAGATCGTTCCGAAGCAACCGTTTGCCTCTCATTCCGGGTCGTGGAACAGGGCCACCACAAGCGACTGTAGGACCGTACGCACACCAATTGTGCAGGACATACGTCTTGAGTGGGGTTGGGGGCAAGAGTGTTAGAGACTTCCGAACTTTGGTTCGGGGCTTCAGTTAGATCCTCGGCAACGTTTATCGGCTCTTCAGAAAACCCTTGGTCTTGTCCCAAGACCAACTCGTAGTCTCCGTCGTCGAGCGTCATTGATTCTACATGATATGCAATAATTTAATTGAGATGGTGCTTGAGTTTAAGATTTTATTTCATGATAAAGTTGCAATCCAATAATTAACACACATGAACTCATGAAACAAGGGCTTTAGTCTTGAATTATCATTTATATTTAAGTTATGATTATACTATTGGATTTAATGAAAATAGGAACTAAAACATTTGAATTTGAATTCAAATTTCAAGTTTAAATTCAAAACTTAGGTAAATAAAATTATAAAGTCCTAAAAATTTAATTGTAGACTAATTATCAACATATTAGATTATGATAAAAAGATCTAATTAAATAAACCTAAGGAACATGCTTAATTAACTTCAAATCATCTCAAATTTGAATTAACCAAATTCAAAATAACTTAAGCTACAAAACAGTGCTAAGTTTGAAACTTTTACACAAGTCCATACATGATCTATAGAAGTTACATATCAAAAATCATAAGAAACAAAGCTAGTATGTAGTAGTTATGCACATTATACCTTTTAATCTTAAGTTTAATATAGATTAAAAAATACTTAGTTTCAAACCAAACTCCCTTAATAAAAGTTGTAGGGTTTGAAATCTAGTTTCCAAAAAAATTAGTTTGGCAATTTTTGAATTTTTCTACAGTTTTCTATGAATTTTACAAGGCAGCAACTTAGCTCACATGAAATAACAAACCACTTGGGGGGGGGTCCTTAGTATTTTTGCGCCTAGGTCCCTAGAACAAAAGATAGACTTGCACATATGCCCCATCCGGGCCCCGACGGCGGCCGGCCGATCGGCTCCGGCACGTTCTTGCCGGCGGCGAGGTTACCGGCGGGGAGGGACTGACCGGGCACGATCTACGAGACCTAGGGGACTGTTTGGGAGGGGATGTGCTCGACGGGCGGCGGTGGAACACGGCCGGCGACGGGGAGGGGCGGCGGCCGTGTTGGGTCACCAGCGTTCCCGGCGAAGGGCCGGTGAACATGGGCAAGTAAGGCGCGCACGAGCATCAGGGGAAAGTGAGGAAGTAATTCCCGTACCCAAATTGACTGGGGAAGGAGTGGAAGTAGGTCATCGACGGTGAGGTCGTCCGCGGGCGGCTCCGGTGAAGGCGGCACAGGGTTGGAGAAATTCCAGCGAAGGAAGGCCGGGGGCTGGACCGGATCAGGTCGGGGAGCTAGGGGAGAAGGTGGGGAAGCGGCGGGCAGCGGGGATTCGGGCGGGGTGGCGCGGTCGCGGTGAATTCCGGTGAGGAATGCGACGGCGAGCACGGTGTTGCGAGGAGGAAGAAGGGGGAAGCAAGCGGGGAAAGGGGGTCCAGGTTGGGCTTTATAGGAGGGCACGGCCTTGTAGAGGAGAGGGAGAGAGGGGGGGGGTGCGCGGTCACAGGCTGAGCCCAGGACGGCGGGCGGTGCCGGCGTGCCCTCGGGTGCGTGTCAGCCGCTTGGCTCCGGCGGCCCGACGTGGCAAGGCGAGGGGAGGACAGCGGAGGCGGCATAGGCGGTGGGAGGAGGGGTGGGGCGACGCGTGGAAGGGCGGCGCAGAGCTGTAGGAGCTCGGGAAGTGGCCGACGGCGGCGGGTCGCGCGCGCGCAGAGGCAGGGGAGATCGAGGACTCGAGGAAGACGATGGAGGACCTAAGTGCAATATCATAGAAAAGCAGGGACCCTACTGTAATGTATAGATAACTTTCCAACCAGTGCTCATATGGAGATGGGCCCAAAAGCAAAAATGTATGGTTTTTCAAAATATACAACTTTGCTTTAAGGTTCATCTACAGAAGAGCTAAGGAGTTGGATTTAAAATAAAATTTAGCAAAGATTCTAAACTTTATACAAACCCTATCTTAAAACTACACTACAAATATATCCAAAGGGTAGTTTCACCTACTTTTGCGACTTAAACACATGTTTTGACTTTTGCAAAATAACCCTCATACATTTGAATTCTACCCTCCATGTTCACCCATTTAGCACTAAAGGACCTTTATTATAAAATAATTATATAAACAACCCTTTTCCCTTTGCATTTAAATCTCTAAACACACTTTTACCACATTTTGCACATAACATTATACTTAAATCTAGGGTGTGACAACACTAATTACCTGAGTGTCACAGCCTTCCCCCTAAAAAGAATCTCGTCCCGAGATTCCAGAACAAGATATAATTGAATGATCAGGTTCGGAGGTTGGCTTGGGAGAAGTCTGGAAAATTTTGCCGAAGATAAGATTCGGTTTCCCATGTTGCCTCTTCTTCTGTGTGATGGTTCCACTGAATTTTGTACATTCTAATGGTCTCTCTCCTAATGCTTTTTTTTTGGTGTCTAACACTCTGATTGGATGTTCTGTATAGGTCAGATCAGGTTCGATTTCGATGGTTTGGGAATCGATGATCTCGGTAGGAATCTTAACACACTTCCTAAGTTGGGATACATGGAAGATGTTATGAATGGCCGCTAATTTAGAAGGAAGTTGAAGACGGTAAGCTACGGGTCCACAGATTTCAAGAATTTCAAAGGGTCCAATGTATCGAGGAGCAAGTTTCCCTTTTACGCCGAACCTTTGAATACCTCGAGTAGGAGATACTCGAAGATATACGAAGTCTCCGACTTGAAACTGTAATGGCCTTCTTCGTATATCAGCGTAGCTTTTCTGTCGAGATTGGGCTGCCTTTAAATTGTTCTGGATAATCTTTACTTTATCCTCTGCTTCAATGACTAGGTCGGGTCCAAAGATTTTACGCTCGCCGGTTTGTGACCAACTCAAAGGAGTTCGGCACCGGCGACCGTACAATGCTTCGAATGGGGCCATTTTGAGACTGGTCTGATGGCTATTGTTGTACGAGAATTCTGCCAGTGGCAAGCATTTGTCCCAATTCTTGTCATACTGGAGGACACAGGCTCTAAGCATATCTTTCAATACCTGATTTACTCTTTCAGTCTGTCCATCCATTTGAGGATGATATGCAGAGCTTCGAATTAACTTAGTTCCAAGAGCATCCTCCATCGAACTTGCCTTCAACTGATTCACGGCACAATCTGCTGCCGACGGAAGCGTTGCAACAAACTCGAATCTTTCACCTTCTGGACTAGTGAGAAGTACTGACCTCTTGGCACACTGAATTACTGCATCAACTTTGCTCAGCCATCCCATTCCGAGTATGACATCGATTCCCTTGGAATCCAGCACCACAAAGTTTGCACGAAACTCTCTGTCCACCATTCTGAAATTGACCCCAAGACACTGATACATGGCCCTCATATTTCCCCCAGGTGAACTAACTAGCATGTGGTTTGACATAGAATGCACGGGAATGCCATGTTTTGCAACAAACTGAGCGGAAATAAAAGAATGCGATGCGCCGGAATCAAACAAAACTGATGCAGGGGCAGAGTTGACTAGGAACATACCGAACACAACGTCCTGAGCTTCCTGAGCGGTCTCCGCAGCGACATGATTCACGCGCCCGCGGACGTAGTCCTGCTGACCCTTGTTGCTCTGGGGCGTCTGCGTGTTGTTTCGGGGCTGTTGCTGCTGCTGCAGTGTCTGCCTCTGTCCGCTGTTGTTAAACTGGCCTGGAGTGTTCTGGCCATTTCCCTTGGGACAACGGTTTGCATAGTGTCCCGCTTCACCACATCTGTAGCAAGTATTACCACCGGCGGGAGTGGTGGCATTGTTTCTCATCGGTGTGCCTGTAGGGGTGCCCTGGCGATTCTGCTGAAAGTTGGAACGCTGCACTGACTGACTGGCATGTTGAGCTTGCTGCTGCTGCCCCTGTTGGTTGAAGCGCGGGTACTGACTCTGCCCGAAGTTGACATTCTGTCCCCCTGAGCGGAAAGGTGTTCCCTGCGGGGCGTTGAAGCGAGGACGTGCATTACTGCTGAACTGCGTTGATGACTCGTACTTCCTTTTCTGCTCACCCATCTCCTTGCGAGCATGCTCCACCATGATGGCTTTATCCACCATTTTCTGGAAACTGTCGAAAGTATGCACCATTAGTTGATATTTGATAGGACCAATCAGACCTTCCCTGAAGTGGTCCTGCTTCTCCTCATCATCTGCGACATCTGCAGGGGCGTAACGAGACAGTTGGATGAACTTGTCCCGATACTCACTCACAGACATGGCCCCTTGCTTCAAAGCAAGGAACTCCTGCTTCTTGAGCTTCATCAGGCCCTTGGGTATGTGCTGCTCCCTGAATTTGCTCCTGAACTCCTGCCAGCCGATAGCGTCGGGGTTGTCGTGAGCTGCTGTGTAAGCATCCCACCAATCCGCTGCGGTCCCTTCCAGTCTACCTGAAGCATAAAGAACCTTCTCCCTGTCGGTACACTGGGCGAGGTTGAGCATCTTCTCCACAGTCTTGATCCAGTCATCAGCTTGGAGTGGATCCGGTGAATGAGAAAATGTGGGAGGCTTGTGACTCATGAACTCCCTGTGCCTGTCCCTTGCTGGTGGTGGTGGAGGTGGTGGCGCTTGGTTCATCTGAGCTTGCATGTTGGCGATGGTGTTCGCCATGTTGGTCAGCAGCTCAGTCTGGGCGGCGAGAAACTGCTCCATTCCTACAGGTGGCGTCTGGTGCGGTTGACTTGGTGGCGGGTTAGGGTTGGTGTTGTTGCGCACCCTCCGTCGCGGCGCTGCAGGTTGATCAACTCCTGATCCGGACCTGGTGTTCACCATCTGATCGAGTTAGAGAAAAGAGACTCATGAACTCAATCATGGAAAATGGATAGGAACAAGGGCAAGATGAAGATAGCAACGGAAGAAAAACAACCCCAAAATTTTACTAACTATATATTTGTATTAATAACTTGATATGGTTGTGGTCATCACTCCACAACCTATCGCAATCATTACAAAGATCCAACTCAAACATTGTCACAAAACCAAGCACACTTTCACATTAATCTAATTTAACACACTATTAAGATCGTTCGTACTAACGATTGCAAAAGACTCTTGGAAAACTCCTATCTAGAAAGAAAATTTACTCCTATCTTAACTCCTAAAACTATCCTCTAACGGTAGGTGGTGCGATAGCCGGGCTCTCCATAATGAATACGCTTGCGAGGGGGTGACTCCGGCAAGTACTCCTTTGGTTCAATGCTGTCGCACTCCGGAGGTAACACTGGATCTCCTCTCAGCCGAGCCTCCAGAATTGCCTTCTCCCGGATGGTCTTCATCAGCTTCTTCTTGACCTCCTGGATCTCTGCTCCGGCTGCATCTAGATCCGTGCTGAGAGCGGCGACCAGCTCCTGTGTGGTGTCCATGAGCAGGCTTCCTTCCCCCGGGGGTGGAGCAGGAATCTGCGCACATGTAGCTCCCCTCTTGCGTTGCGGAAACTGCTGGAACTCAGTGCCCTGGAGCTCTTCCTTGTAAGCGTAGCAAAGAAAGTAGAGTGCCCTCCTGGCAGCTTCACTAGTCCCTGCCTCCAAAGTCCTCCTGGGCACCTCATCAATGTGCTTAGAGTATTCCACCCAGCATCCAGGTCTCTCATCCGGAACGCAAATCAACACAGACACCAACCATTCTTCTTCCTGCTGGGCATTCTTGAACAAGTGAGCCTCAAAATGTGGCTTCCGCGGAAAGCCAATCCTCTGCATGGCCCTCCAGAGAAGCGCGGGGATTGGACCCTCGGCAGATTCCAAGTGAAGTATCTGCTTCTCGTAGCGAGGCTCAGGTGGTGGTGGGGTCGTGGCGACAGCTGGCTCGGGACCCTCATCTGGATCGTCATCGTCATCTCCTGGCGCCTCGGAGTCCTCAGCATCCCCCTTATCCTTGTCTCCATCTGCAGTACCTGAATCACCACCATCTCCTCCTGCAGGGCCCTCATTGCTGCCACTTGAAACCTCTGGATGGTCGTCTGGCAACTCCATGGGCTCCTCCTCAGTGTCGGTGTCCACCCACCCTCCATTGGAATGGTCGTGGTGATCGTCATCCAGTGGGTCGGACACTTCCTGCGAGTGATGAATCGGATGCGGTGGTCCACGGGTGCTCTTACGGGCAGTCTGCCTGATTCTGACCATCTGCAACAGAAACGAGAGCAACGCAAGATAGAGAATATTTAGAGGAAGATGCTACGAGTGACCTTAAAGCAAGATGGCATTTTTGCAAACATCAACACACTTGAGAGACAAGCATGTTTTCAAAGAGAAAAAGGTAGAAGAATAACGATATAATCAAGAATATAAGAAATTTTCAAAAGCAAGAAGGCAGGAGCTTGGCTACTAGGCAAGATAAGACTTAAAATTCGACCATTACTAGCTAGGCTAACGTCCTACAGTCAACACGGCTCTGATACCACTTCTGTCACACCCGGTTTAGAAAAGGTAACCGAATGCATCCCATATGTGCGCCAGGATCAAGTTCCGCACATACAGTAGACGTCACAAGCGAATATCCGAACAATGCATTAACGAATAAGAGTATAATAGCACTTTATTACATGACCGACAGTCTTAACCTTAAGCGAAATAAATAGATGTCGATAAATAGCAGCGGACTTCAACTTCACAGGCAGTTGACTGGGTGACACTCGCCTAGAAATCTCCAATATCCTCGGGAAACTCCGGAAAGTTGTCTTGTTCTGAGCAGCATTGGTTTTAATAAAGCAAGCGTGAGTACACTTATGGTTGATACTCAGCAAGTGGAGTAAATTATATGACATGCAAGGCCAAATCAAGGACAAGCTGACAGGGTTTGACTGCGATAAGCATTTTAGTTGGTCAAGTTTTATTTAGCAAGCATTAACTAGGTTTAAGTTTATACCAACCCTTATATAAAAACTGAGTAAACAAACAACATCAACCACAATGAACAACAGCTTAAGTCATCTTCAAGTTCAATTATCATGTGAGGGTCCAAGCCGCTCTTAACCGTGAGCACGGCTGATATATCAGTTTTCACTCTGCAGAGGTTGTACACTTTACCCACAGCTCGTGTTTCCCTTGATGCCCGGGTTTGCAAGGCCCTTAAACACTTCCGCGGTGAGTGGCAGGGATTCACTACGAGGCCTTTACAAAGATTCCCTAACTTATGACAATCCGCTAAGGTTTCAAGTCAAAGCGGTCATAACTCCTCCTAATGAGGTGGACGCCTTACCCAGGATCATATCACACCCTCAAGAGGACCGAGCTATACCCCGACGATGCAACCCCTCTTGCCCTTGCGGTAAGATCATCATAAGCCAAAGTTTCTAATTAATTAGCCAAGACCAGAGCCATATAGTACTGTGGTTGTACTGTTTTCCTGGGTGGTTCTCCATGTTCCAATTCATTCGATAAGCTTGTTTGATTGCCATAACAATATTCCAAAGGACATGAGGGATATAGGAAGTAACATGCTTTCCAAACATCCCAAAAACTATTATTAAGCAACTAGCGTAACTATAACATAAATAAAACAACCCAGGTTTAAACAAGGAAGTTAAATAAAATCTAGTCGTATCCTTAGTTGGGTTCCATCATATTCTAGACACATGCATGCATAAAAGTAAAGGTGTGATTGTGATATTAATAGGACTGAAATCATGATCAAGGACCACTTGCCTTCGTTAGCAAACTGCTGCTGCTCAGGAAATTCTTCAAAGTCTTGACCCTGCGGATCCTCGAACTGCGCACCGTCTATCGCAACACACGAGCACATACAAACAAACAAACACAATAAAATAAGAACAGTACACCAATCAATGAAAGCAGAACAAAATAATGTTTTAGAAACATTGCATAAGTCGTAAGGATCGCGTGAGCGCAAGAATCGTTGAAATCGGAGTTAAAACGGAGGAGTTAGGGCTAAAACGGGGTTTCAGGGGCTTATCTGCGAAGGTTTGGATCTAAAAGGACTCAAAACAAAGAAACCAGGGGCTAAAACGAAATTAAACCCTAGACAGAGGGGTTAGAACGCAAAACTAACAGGTCTAGGACGGCGGGTTCTATTTTGGAAAACCACAGGGGTCTAAACGGAAGAATTTGGACCTAAACGCGAATACTTTTGAATTGGGCAGGACGGCGGGTTGATTTCGGGGAAACTTAAGGGCTTAATTGCGAAATTGGCGCGGTTGACCGGTATGGATCTAATTGACCCGCGGGGTAGGGCGGAGCTGAGCCGTTGGATCCCGATCCCACGGCCAGGGGGCGAGCGGGCTCGAGCGGCGGAGGGGGGGGGGTCGCTGGCGGCGACCCGAGCGGCGGAGGCTCGCCGGAGTTACGCGATCTCGCGTCTCCGGCGACCATTCGGGACGGGGTTTGGCCGGGAAGATAGAGGGGAACGAGGGAAGTTGGTTTGGGGCACTGGGGAGGGGCGAGGGCGGCCGTGGACGGCGGCCGACGGCGAGGGGCGGCGCGGCCCGACGGGAAGCGACGCGCGGGCTCGGGAGAGCGGGAGGACGAGGGAGAAGCGGCCGGGGGACTATCTCACCACCACGCGGTTCTTCGGATGCGGAGGATGGCCGGAAAACGGCGGCGGTCCGGCGAGTCGACGGCGGCCCGAGGCGCGGATGGCGAGGCGGCGGCTAGGGTTGGGGCGCGGGGGCAGGTGCGACTAGGGTTTAGGGCACGGGGTGCGGCGGCTTAAGTAGGGGGGGCCGAGGAGCGCCTGGGCGTGCGGGCCCGAGGCGGGGACGGCGCGGAGGACGGACCGAGCTCGGACTCGAGCTCGGGTCCGGCTCGGGCGCGGGGGAGGGGAAGGGCCTGACAGGCGGGCCCCGCCTGTCAGCGCCGGAGAGAGGGAGAGAAGGAGAGGGACGCGGGGGGGGAGGAAACGGGCTGGGCCGGGGTGTTTGGCGGCCTGCGCGAGGGGGAGGGAGAAGGGAGAAGGGAGGCCGCGGCTGGGCCGGCCAGGAGGGAAGCGGGCCGCGCTGCAGAGGAAAAAAAGAGAGGGAGGAGAGAAGGGTGGCCAGTCGGGCTGGGCTGGGCCCAAGGGGGAAAAGGAGAGGGAAAAGAGAAGATCAAACAAAATCAAAAGGGCTTTTGAATTTGAACTGAAATTTGAACTCAAATTTAATCCAAATAAACTACAACCAATAAAGCAATGCAAAGAGCATGAATGCACATGACATATATATTTTCCTATATTTATTTTTATACCTTAAGAAAATTGCTTATCAAAATTCATGTAACCCTTTAACCTATCATGCCATTCGAATTATTTTTGTACTTTGCAAAAATTAGGGTGTTACAAACCTACCCCCCTTAAAAGGAATCTCGTCCTCGAGATTCGGCTGGGCTAGCAAAAAGCTGAGGAAAATCTGACTGTAACTCATCCTCTCGTTCCCAGGTAGCCTCATCCTCTGAATGGTGACTCCACTGAACTCTGCACATTCGTATCCTCTTACTCCGGGTAATTCTCTCTGCCGTATCCAGTATTTTGATCGGGTGCTCCTCGTAAGTCAAGTCCTCCTGCACATCCAGTTCCTCCAGCGGTAACTGCTCCTCAGGTACCCTCAAGCATTTCTTCAACTGAGAGATATGAAACACATTGTGCACATCTGACAACCGTGCAGGTAACTCTAGTTGGTAAGCCACCTCGCCTTTCCGTTCTAGAATCTTGAACGGACCAATGTAACGAGGCGACAATTTCCCTTTGACCTTGAATCTGCGCAAACCTCTGATAGGTGACACCTTCAGATATACATAGTCACCTTCCTCAAAGGTCAACTCCCGTCGTCGAGTATCTGCATAGCTTTTCTGTCTTGACTGAGCCACCTTCAAGTTCTCACGAACAACCTGTACCTGCCTTTCAGCCTCTTTAATGATCTCAGGCCCGAACAGCTGACTTTCACCTGTCTCACTCCAATACAACGGAGTCCTGCACTTCCTGCCATACAGTGCCTCGAACGGCGCCATCTTTAAACTGGCCTGATAACTGTTATTATAGGAGAACTCTGCGAACGGCAAACTCTTGTCCCAACTGCCTCCATGTTTCAGTGCACAGGCTCGGAGCATATCCTCTAACACCTGATTTGTCCTTTCGGTCTGCCCATCAGTCTGCGGATGATAAGCAGAGCTAAAGTTCAACTTCGTATCCATTGACTCATGCAGCTTTTGCCAGAATCGAGACGTAAACTGAGTACCCCTGTCTGACACTATCTTCTTAGGTACTCCATGCAAGCACACAATTCGCGAGATGTACAATTCTGCCAGTCGTGCACCTGTATATGTAGTCTTTACCGGTATAAAGTGAGCTACCTTGGTCAGTCGATCCACTATGACCCATATCGAATCATAACCATCTCGTGTTCGTGGCAACCCCACAATGAAATCCATACCGATTTCTTCCCATTTCCACTCCGGTACCTGCAAAGGTTGTAACAATCCGGCTGGTCTCTGATGTTCTGCCTTAACTCTCTGACACACGTCACACAATGCCACGTGAGCTGCAACGTCACGTTTCATGCCATACCACCAATATCTTTCCTTCAAATCCTGATACATCTTAGTACTGCCAGGATGGATAGAATAAGCTGAGTCATGAGCTTCCTGCAGAATTTTCTCTCGGAGGTGGTCCACATCTGGTACACATATCCTCTTTCTGAACCATACTGTCCCATGTTCATCTTCAGTAAAATCTGGTGCCTTGCCTGCTTCTATCATTCCTTTTATCTCCTGTATCTTAGAGTCCTCAAGCTGACCCTTCCGTATGTCTTGGTCGAGGGTCGGCTCAACCTCTATAGTGATTCCCTCCGTATGAGCGACGAACCCCAGGTTGAGTCGTTCAAATTCCTTGTACAACTCCCGAGGCATCTGGTTAATCATCGTCGCGTTCATATAGCTCTTGCGACTCAAGGCATCCGCAACCACATTTGCCTTCCCGGGATGGTAGTGTATCTCCAGGTCATAATCCTTGATAAGTTCTAACCATCTGCGCTGCCTTAAATTGAGATCATTCTGAGTGAAAATGTACTTCAAACTCTTATGATCGGTGTATATCTGGCATCGGTGACCCAACAAGTAGTGCCTCCAAATTTTCAGAGCATGTACCACTGCTGCCAACTCCAGATCGTGCGTGGGGTAGTTCTGTTCATGCTTTCTCAATTGACGGGATGCATATGCAATCACGTGTCCCTCTTGCATCAATACACAACCGAGACCCTGCTTAGATGCGTCACAGTAGATATCGAAACTTTTGTAAATATCCGGCATAGCCAACACCGGTGCAGTTGTCAACCTCTTTTTCAGCTCCTCGAAACTGTCCTGACATGCCGCAGACCATATAAATTTCTTGTCCTTCTCTAGCAGTGACGTAAGGGGTTTCACTATCTTTGAGAAGCCTTCAATAAACCTCCTGTAATATCCCGCAAGTCCTAGGAAACTCCGGATTTCCGAAACGGTCGTGGGTGGCTCCCATTTCAACACATCTTTTACTTTCCCTGGATCCACTGCAATACCTCCGCCGGTAATGACATGACCCAGAAATGAGACCTCATTCAGCCAAAACTCACACTTGCTGAGTTTAGCATACAACTGATTATCCCGGAGCTTCTGCAAGACGAGCCTCAAGTGCTCCTCATGTTCTTCCTCGTCCTTGGAGTATACCAGAATATCATCTATGAACACCACCACAAACTTGTCGAGATACTCCATGAACACTTTGTTCATCAGGTACATAAAGTAAGCTGGAGCATTAGTCAACCCGAACGACATCACCGTATACTCATATAACCCATACCTGGTAGTGAATGCTGTCTTGGCAATATCTGATGGTCGTATCCTCAGCTGATGATAACCTGACCTCAAGTCAATCTTTGAGAATACCTTGGCTCCCCTCAACTGATCAAACAAGTCTTCTATACGCGGCAATGGATACTTGTTCTTGATAGTCACCTCATTCAAGGCCCTGTAGTCAACACACATCCGCTGTGTACCATCTTTCTTTTCAACGAATATCACGGGTGCTCCCCAAGGTGACGAGCTAGGACGAATGTACCCCTTACCTAACAATTCCTTCAGTTGTTTCTTAAGTTCCTCTAATTCACCAACTGACATTCTATATGGCCTCTTGGCAATGGGTGCAGTACCAGGTAAAAGATCTATAATAAATTCAATGTCACGTTCAGGTGGCATACCTGGCAAATCATCAGGGAAGACGTCCGGGTACTCGCTGACCACTCTGATATCCTCCATCGAACTTGCCTTCAACTGATTCACGGCACAATCTGCTGCCGACGGAAGCGTTGCAACAAACTCGAATCTTTCACCTTCTGGACTAGTGAGAAGTACTGACCTCTTGGCACACTGAATTACTGCATCAACTTTGCTCAGCCATCCCATTCCGAGTATGACATCGATTCCCTTGGAATCCAGCACCACAAAGTTTGCACGAAACTCTCTGCCCACCATTCTGAAATTGACCCCAAGACACTGATACATGGCCCTCATATTTCCCCCAGGTGAACTAACTAGCATGTGGTTTGACATAGAATGCACGGGAATGCCATGTTTTGCAACAAACTGAGCGGAAATAAAAGAATGCGATGCGCCTGAATCAAACAAAACTGATGCAGGGGCAGAGTTGACTAGGAACATACTGAACACAACGTCCTGAGCTTCCTGAGCGGTCTCCTCAGCGACATGATTCACGCGCCCGCGGACGTAGTCCTGCTGACCCTTGTTGCTCTGGGGCGTCTGCGTGTTGTTTCGGGGCTGTTGCTGCTGCTGCAGTGTCTGCCTCTGTCCGCTGTTGTTAAACTGGCCTGGAGTGTTCTGGCCATTTCCCTTGGGACAACGGTTTGCATAGTGTCCCGCTTCACCACATCTGTAGCAAGTATTACCACCGGCGGGAGCGGTGGCATTGTTTCTCATCGGTGTGCCTGTAGGGGTGCCCTGGCGATTCTGCTGAAAGTTGGAACGCTGCACTGACTGACTGGCATGTTGAGCTTGCTGCTGCTGCCCCTGTTGGTTGAAGCGCGGGTACTGACTCTGCCCGAAGTTGACATTCTGTCCCCCTGAGCGGAAAGGTGTTCCCTGCGGGGCGTTGAAGCGAGGACGTGCATTACTGCTGAACTGCGTCGATGACTCGTACTTCCTTTTCTGCTCACCCATCTCCTTGCGAGCATGCTCCACCATGATGGCTTTATCCACCATTTTCTGGAAACTGTCGAAAGTATGCACCATTAGTTGATATTTGATAGGACCAATCAGACCTTCCCTGAAGTGGTCCTGCTTCTCCTCATCATCTGCGACATCTGCAGGGGCGTAACGAGACAGTTGGATGAACTTGTCCCGATACTCACTCACAGACATGGCCCCTTGCTTCAAAGCAAGGAACTCCTGCTTCTTGAGCTTCATCAGGCCCTTGGGTATGTGCTGCTCCCTGAATTTGCTCCTGAACTCCTGCCAGCCGATAGCGTCGGGGTTGTCGTGAGCTGCTGTGTAAGCATCCCACCAATCCGCTGCGGTCCCTTCCAGTCTACCTGAAGCATAAAGAACCTTCTCCCTGTCGGTACACTGGGCGAGGTTGAGCATCTTCTCCACAGTCTTGATCCAGTCATCAGCTTGGAGTGGATCCGGTGAATGAGAAAATGTGGGAGGCTTGTGACTCATGAACTCCCTGTGCCTGTCCCTTGCTGGTGGTGGTGAAGGTGGTGGCGCTTGGTTCATCTGAGCTTGCATGTTGGCGATGGTGTTCGCCATGTTGGTCAGCAGCTCAGTCTGGGCGGCGAGAAACTGCTCCATTCCTGCAGGTGGCGTCTGGTGCGGTTGACTTGGTGGCGGGTTAGGGTTGGTGTTGTTGCGCACCCTCCGTCGCGGCGCTGCAGGTTGATCAACTCCTGATCCGGACCTGGTGTTCACCATCTGATCGAGTTAGAGAAAAGAGACTCATGAACTCAATCATGGAAAATGGATAGGAACAAGGGCAAGATGAAGATAGCAACGGAAGAAAAACAACCCCAAAATTTTACTAACTATATATTTGTATTAATAACTTGATATGGTTGTGGTCATCACTCCACAACCTATCGCAATCATTACAAAGATCCAACTCAAACATTGTCACAAAACCAAGCACACTTTCACATTAATCTAATTTAACACACTATTAAGATCGTTCGTACTAACGATTGCAAAAGACTCTTGGAAAACTCCTATCTAGAAAGAAAATTTACTCCTATCTTAACTCCTAAAACTATCCTCTAACGGTAGGTGGTGCGATAGCCGGGCTCTCCATAATGAATACGCTTGCGAGGGGGTGACTCCGGCAAGTACTCCTTTGGTTCAATGCTGTCGCACTCCGGAGGTAACACTGGATCTCCTCTCAGCCGAGCCTCCAGAATTGCCTTCTCCCGGATGGTCTTCATCAGCTTCTTCTTGACCTCCTGGATCTCTGCTCCGGCTGCATCTAGATCCGTGCTGAGAGCGGCGACCAGCTCCTGTGTGGTGTCCATGAGCAGGCTTCCTTCCCCCGGGGGTGGAGCAGGAATCTGCGCACATGTAGCTCCCCTCTTGCGTTGCGGAAACTGCTGGAACTCAGTGCCCTGGAGCTCTTCCTTGTAAGCGTAGCAAAGAAAGTAGAGTGCCCTCCTGGCAGCTTCACTAGTCCCTGCCTCCAAAGTCCTCCTGGGCACCTCATCAATGTGCTTAGAGTATTCCACCCAGCATCCAGGTCTCTCATCCGGAACGCAAATCAACACAGACACCAACCATTCTTCTTCCTGCTGGGCATTCTTGAACAAGTGAGCCTCAAAATGTGGCTTCCGCGGAAAGCCAATCCTCTGCATGGCCCTCCAGAGAAGCGCGGGGATTGGACCCTCGGCAGATTCCAAGTGAAGTATCTGCTTCTCGTAGCGAGGCTCAGGTGGTGGTGGGGTCGTGGCGACAGCTGGCTCGGGACCCTCATCTGGATCGTCATCGTCATCTCCTGGCGCCTCGGATTCCTCAGCATCCCCCTTATCCTTGTCTCCATCTGCAGTACCTGAATCACCACCATCTCCTCCTGCAGGGCCCTCATTGCTGCCACTTGAAACCTCTGGATGGTCGTCTGGCAACTCCATGGGCTCCTCCTCAGTGTCGGTGTCCACCCACCCTCCATTGGAATGGTCGTGGTGATCGTCATCCAGTGGGTCGGACACTTCCTGCGAGTGATGAATCGGATGCGGTGGTCCACGGGTGCTCTTACGGGCAGTCTGCCTGATTCTGACCATCTGCAACAGAAACGAGAGCAACGCAAGATAAAGAATATTTAGAGGAAGATGCTACGAGTGACCTTAAAGCAAGATGGCATTTTTGCAAACATCAACACACTTGAGAGACAAGCATGTTTTCAAAGAGAAAAAGGTAGAAGAATAACGATATAATCAAGAATATAAGAAATTTTCAAAAGCAAGAAGGCAGGAGCTTGGCTACTAGGCAAGATAAGACTTAAAATTCGACCATTACTAGCTAGGCTAACGTCCTACAGTCAACACGGCTCTGATACCACTTCTGTCACACCCGGTTTAGAAAAGGTAACCGAATGCATCCCATATGTGCGCCAGGATCAAGTTCCGCACATACAGTAGACGTCACAAGCGAATATCCGAACAATGCATTAACGAATAAGAGTATAATAGCACTTTATTACATGACCGACAGTCTTAACCTTAAGCGAAATAAATAGATGTCGATAAATAGCAGCGGACTTCAACTTCACAGGCAGTTGACTGGGTGACACTCGCCTAGAAATCTCCAATATCCTCGGGAAACTCCGGAAAGTTGTCTTGTTCTGAGCAGCATTGGTTTTAATAAAGCAAGCGTGAGTACACTTATGGTTGGTACTCAGCAAGTGGAGTAAATTATATGACATGCAAGGCCAAATCAAGGACAAGCTGACAGGGTTTGACTGCGATAAGCATTTTAGTTGGTCAAGTTTTATTTAGCAAGCATTAACTAGGTTTAAGTTTATACCAACCCTTATATAAAAACTGAGTAAACAAACAACATCAACCACAATGAACAACAGCTTAAGTCATCTTCAAGTTCAATTATCATGTGAGGGTCCAAGCCGCTCTTAACCGTGAGCACGGCTGATATATCAGTTTTCACTCTGCAGAGGTTGTACACTTTACCCACAGCTCGTGTTTCCCTTGATGCCCGGGTTTGCAAGGCCCTTAAACACTTCCGCGGTGAGTGGCAGGGATTCACTACGAGGCCTTTACAAAGATTCCCTAACTTATGACAATCCGCTAAGGTTTCAAGTCAAAGCGGTCATAACTCCTCCTAATGAGGTGGACGCCTTACCCAGGATCATATCACACCCTCAAGAGGACCGAGCTATACCCCGACGATGCAACCCCTCTTGCCCTTGCGGTAAGATCATCATAAGCCAAAGTTTCTAATTAATTAGCCAAGACCAGAGCCATATAGTACTGTGGTTGTACTGTTTTCCTGGGTGGTTCTCCATGTTCCAATTCATTCGATAAGCTTGTTTGATTGCCATAACAATATTCCAAAGGACATGAGGGATATAGGAAGTAACATGCTTTCCAAACATCCCAAAAACTATTATTAAGCAACTAGCGTAACTATAACATAAATAAAACAACCCAGGTTTAAACAAGGAAGTTAAATAAAATCTAGTCGTATCCTTAGTTGGGTTCCATCATATTCTAGACACATGCATGCATAAAAGTAAAGGTGTGATTGTGATATTAATAGGACTGAAATCATGATCAAGGACCACTTGCCTTCGTTAGCAAACTGCTGCTGCTCAGGAAATTCTTCAAAGTCTTGACCCTGCGGATCCTCGAACTGCGCACCGTCTATCGCAACACACGAGCACATACAAACAAACAAACACAATAAAATAAGAACAGTACACCAATCAATGAAAGCAGAACAAAATAATGTTTTAGAAACATTGCATAAGTCGTAAGGATCGCGTGAGCGCAAGAATCGTTGAAATCGGAGTTAAAACGGAGGAGTTAGGGCTAAAACGGGGTTTCAGGGGCTTATCTGCGAAGGTTTGGATCTAAAAGGACTCAAAACAAAGAAACCAGGGGCTAAAACGAAATTAAACCCTAGACAGAGGGGTTAGAACGCAAAACTAACAGGTCTAGGACGGCGGGTTCTATTTTGGAAAACCACAGGGGTCTAAACGGAAGAATTTGGACCTAAACGCGAATACTTTTGAATTGGGCAGGACGGCGGGTTGATTTCGGGGAAACTTAAGGGCTTAATTGCGAAATTGGCGCGGTTGACCGGTATGGATCTAATTGACCCGCGGGGTAGGGCGGAGCTGAGCCGTTGGATCCCGATCCCACGGCCAGGGGGCGAGCGGGCTCGAGCGGCGGAGGGGGGGGGTCGCCGGCGGCGACCCGAGCGGCGGAGGCTCGCCGGAGTTACGCGATCTCGCGTCTCCGGCGACCATTCGGGACGGGGTTTGGCCGGGAAGATAGAGGGGAACGAGGGAAGTTGGTTTGGGGCACTGGGGAGGGGCGAGGGCGGCCGTGGACGGCGGCCGACGGCGAGGGGCGGCGCGGCCCGACGGGAAGCGACGCGCGGGCTCGGGAGAGCGGGAGGACGAGGGAGAAGCGGCCGGGGGACTATCTCACCACCACGCGGTTCTTCGGATGCGGAGGATGGCCGGAAAACGGCGGCGGTCCGGCGAGTCGACGGCGGCCCGAGGCGCGGATGGCGAGGCGGCGGCTAGGGTTGGGGCGCGGGGGCAGGTGCGACTAGGGTTTAGGGCACGGGGTGCGGCGGCTTAAGTAGGGGGGCCGAGGAGCGCCTGGGCGTGCGGGCCCGAGGCGGGGACGGCGCGGAGGACGGACCGAGCTCGGACTCGAGCTCGGGTCCGGCTCGGGCGCGGGGGAGGGGAAGGGCCTGACAGGCGGGCCCCGCCTGTCAGCGCCGGAGAGAGGGAGAGAAGGAGAGGGACGCGGGGGGGGAGGAAACGGGCTGGGCCGGGGTGTTTGGCGGCCTGCGCGAGGGGGAGGGAGAAGGGAGAAGGGAGGCCGCGGCTGGGCCGGCCAGGAGGGAAGCGGGCCGCGCTGCAGAGGAAAAAAAGAGAGGGAGGAGAGAAGGGTGGCCAGTCGGGCTGGGCTGGGCCCAAGGGGGAAAAGGAGAGGGAAAAGAGAAGATCAAACAAAATCAAAAGGGCTTTTGAATTTGAACTGAAATTTGAACTCAAATTTAATCCAAATAAACTACAACCAATAAAGCAATGCAAAGAGCATGAATGCACATGACATATATATTTTCCTATATTTATTTTTATACCTTAAGAAAATTGCTTATCAAAATTCATGTAACCCTTTAACCTATCATGCCATTCGAATTATTTTTGTACTTTGCAAAAATTAGGGTGTTACACTTGCATAGCTTGTGGTTTTCAAAAAGTGTTTGTATAAGTTTACGTTAAGTTTGAAACGGTTTTTAATAATGTTTAATTATCCTGTGGATTAAAAGTTGGTGAACTGTTGTGCGATTGTAAACTCGCCTTCGTGCGAGGTAAACCTGCTTCGATCCTGTTGAACCGTGGTTGTATCGGGCGGTGACCCGACAGACCAATGGGTTGTTCCGTGCGTTGAGTTAGTATCGGCTATATAGCGATGACTAGCGCACTTGAGCCGGAATAATTAAGGCGGTTTTGCCACAGTAACAAGCAAATCACGATTAGCACATGGAAGAGCCGATGCTTACTCTATAAACGCTAAGATAATTAATGTTACTCGCCATCAACAACGCTTCAGAACGAGGAACACGAAAAGTAAATTAGTAAGAATGATGCTACCCCGATCACGCAGAACATGATCGGGGTCGCACGGCGCTTACCCGAGAAACCCTAGAACGGGGGTGGCGATGTGCCGAGAGTTGTTAGTGAATGATTCTATCTCTTTATTATTTACCTAGGGTACATATTTATAGTCTGTAGACTTGCTTCTTCTAACCAATCCTAACTAAATACGACACAAATCTTAACCATCTCTATCTAAACTGTTTAAACATACATGCCTATCTAGATACACGGCCAACCTTGGCCCCCAAACACCTGCATAGGGTCCGATTTGCAAGCCTATTATGACTATCCTTCAAACCCATCTTGCTCCACGGCCCACCTTTCTGGCCCGCCTAAATTATGGCGATAACACATGCCCCCTGGTTTCAGCAATAATTATTCCGAAACCATTTCTCTTTTAATCGCCCCGCCTCTTCGTCTTCCGAAATCCGTACAGGCGTGCCTCTTCAACTTCCAGGGTATGTGACTGCTCTGCATCAAACTCCTTGGAAACCGCTACGGTGCCGATTCACCTTCCACTCCATCTTTATAAACTTGCCCCCAGTAGCTTTCTTTCTCTCATCCCTTTCCTTCAGCCATTAGCAACCGTACCTGATTCAATTTTCCTCTCGTAATGGCTTCTTCCTCTTCCTCTGCCTCTTCCATCATCTCCTTTGAATCTGAATCCTCCCGAGAGCCCACTCCGGAATATGATCTGATAGCCGCCTACGAGATCCTTGCCCCCCTGCATTGGGATGCGGGGGAATGGGACTTCCGATCTTGGTCAGAGGATGACGAGTCCCTGACTGATGGTGAAGATCTCCTGCTACTCCTTGGTGACGAGCTGGAGGAAGATGATGAAGACGACGCATCCTAGGAAGAGGACTTCTCCTCTTCTTCGGAGGAAGAAGCCGATTCCTCCTCAACCGAGGAGGATTCGGTAACAGGAAACTTCCTCCTTGGCGGATCATCAGAAGATGCCGCTGAAGACGATAAAGAAACCAAAGATGACGGCAGCTTCACCAGCAGCAGCAGATGAGATGATGATAGCGATGACAACAGCAGCGACGACGATAGCGACGTCAGCACGGCTCCGCCAATCAAGCGTCGTAAGACCTCCGGCGTCTACTAGTGGTAGATTGTAGCACCAAACCGATAGATTGGCTCTAGGAGCAATCGGCTCCTCTTTTTTACTTACTCCCTTATTGTAAATAAGATCTTCTTTTCAACCGCGATTTCTTTAAAAGCTGATCCGTTAAAAGCCGATGGCAACGCATCGGTCCCTTCCCTCAAAATATGCCGATCTGGATTCGAACCGGTTCTTCAATTCATTTCATTTTCTGCCTGAATCCAGATCCTTCTCCAAAATAGATCTCTGAAGATTCCCCAAATCCAAGTTATTTCCAAACCCCTTTGCTTATAAACCCTAGCCACCAAATTCACCCCTGATCCTCAGAACACGCACTCAATCTTGCACCGCCAACCCTAGATCTATTCCCCGAGTCCTCGACCTTCATCAAGGTTTCCGATGGCGGAGTCTTCGAACACCGATGTGAATGTCTTTGGTCTCAAGGTAAAACTCCAACCTTTGTTAATTTAATGCAGTAATCACGAGATTCCCTACGCTATTAAATGACCTTTCTTCGATTATTTTGTCTTTCCTGGATTTCTTCAGGCTTCCGATATCCTCTTGCCGCATCCTTCTTCCCCCAATTCTTTCTATCTTGGGCTCCGTTCTTACGAGAAGCCCATAGATCTAATTTCTTGCGAGGCTAATCCGATCCCATTCGTGAGCCAAAATTATTCCGGCTCAAGTGCGCTAGTCTTCGCTATTTAGCCGATACTAACTCAACGCACTTCAAACGGAACAACCCATTGGTCTGTCGGATCTCCGCTCGATACAACCACGGTTCAACAGGATCGAAGCAGGTTTACCTCGCACGAAGGCGAGTTTACAATCACAGTATAGCTCATCAACTAGATATTCAAATATTATTACAAACCTTGTTCAAACTCAAAGTAAAACTTATACAAACAGTGTTTAAAATAGCAAGCTAAATAGCTTGTCCAGGTTCACAGCGGAAGAAAAGTAAACTCGCGACTACACGCGCCGCGAAGGTAGACACCATGCTCTGCCCAAGGCCTGGTGTCACTCAGGAGAGTCACTGCCAGCCGGGGATGGATCCCATTCCACGGACCAGCCAAAAGGCACAGAAGTTGGCCATGCAGAACTATCCGTGGGATCCTCGAAGGCCATACCTGAAAATGATACTAGCAAGACTGAGTATACTAATACTCAGCAAGTCTTACCCAGGATTGAGTGCATTTTGCCCATAACTAGACTCATGAAGGCATTGCAAAGGTTCTGGGTTTATTTTTAGCTGAAAAGCAACAAAGAGTATGATCTACTTTCAAGTTCTAGCTTTCAGATTCTAACTTGATTAGCAATTCTAAGTAAGCACCTACACTAAACAAGCAAGGTAGTGATTAACATCCATCAAGATTATCCCAACAAAGGTTACGGTTCTTACTCTATGTGGCAGAAGGAATAAGCAGTCTCAATCTCCGCGAGAAACGGACGATTCTGAATCGAATTTTAACCTTGCAAGGGTAAACCTAACTCACACGCTTGGAACAAACAAAGATCGTTCCGAAGCAACCGTTTGCCTCTCATTCCGGGTTGTGGAACAGGGCCACCACAAGCGACTGTAGGACCGTACGCACACCAATTGTGCAGGACATACGTCTTGAGTGGGGTTGGGGGCAAGAGTGTTAGAGACTTCCGAACTTTGGTTCGGGGCTTCAGTTAGATCCTCGGCAACGTTTATCGGCTCTTCAGAAAACCCTTGGTCTTGTCCCAAGACCAACTCGTAGTCTCCGTCGTCGAGCGTCATTGATTCTACATGATATGCAATAATTTAATTGAGATGGTGCTTGAGTTTAAGATTTTATTTCATGATAAAGTTGCAATCCAATAATTAACACACATGAACTCATGAAACAAGGGCTTTAGTCTTGAATTATCATTTATATTTAAGTTATGATTATACTATTGGATTTAATGAAAATAGGAACTAAAACATTTGAATTTGAATTCAAATTTCAAGTTTAAATTCAAAACTTAGGTAAATAAAATTATAAAGTCCTAAAAATTTAATTGTAGACTAATTATCAACATATTAGATTATGATAAAAAGATCTAATTAAATAAACCTAAGGAACATGCTTAATTAACTTCAAATCATCTCAAATTTGAATTAACCAAATTCAAAATAACTTAAGCTACAAAACAGTGCTAAGTTTGAAACTTTTACACAAGTCCATACATGATCTATAGAAGTTACATATCAAAAATCATAAGAAACAAAGCTAGTATGTAGTAGTTATGCACATTATACCTTTTAATCTTAAGTTTAATATAGATTCAAAAATACTTAGTTTCAAACCAAACTCCCTTAATAAAAGTTGTAGGGTTTGAAATCTAGTTTCCAAAAAAATTAGTTTGGCAATTTTTGAATTTTTCTACAGTTTTCTATGAATTTTACAAGGCAGCAACTTAGCTCACATGAAATAACAAACCACTTGGGGGGGGGGGGGTCCTTAGTATTTTTGCGCCTAGGTCCCTAGAACAAAAGATAGACTTGCACATATGCCCCATCCGGGCCCCGACGGCGGCCGGCCGATCGGCTCCGGCACATTCTTGCCGGCGGCGAGGTTACCGGCGGGGAGGGACTGACCGGGCACGATCTACGAGACCTAGGGGACTGTTTGGGAGGGGATGTGCTCGACGGGCGGCGGTGGAACACGGCCGGCGACGGGGAGGGGCGGCGGCCGTGTTGGGTCACCAGCGTTCCCGGCGAAGGGCCGGTGAACATGGGCAAGTAAGGCGCGCACGAGCATCAGGGGAAAGTGAGGAAGTAATTCCCGTACCCAAATTGACTGGGGAAGGAGTGGAAGTAGGTCATCGACGGTGAGGTCGTCCGCGGGCGGCTCCGGTGAAGGCGGCACAGGGTTGGAGAAATTCCAGCGAAGGAAGGCCGGGGGCTGGACCGGATCAGGTCGGGGAGCTAGGGGAGAAGGTGGGGAAGCGGCGGGCAGCGGGGATTCGGGCGGGGTGGCGCGGTCGCGGTGAATTCCGGTGAGGAATGCGACGGCGAGCACGGTGTCGCGAGGAGGAAGAAGGGGGAAGCAAGCGGGGAAAGGGGGTCCAGGTTGGGCTTTATAGGAGGGCACGGCCTTGTAGAGGAGAGGGAGAGAGGGGGGGGGTGCGCGGTCACAGGCTGAGCCCAGGACGGCGGGCGGTGCCGGCGTGCCCTCGGGTGCGTGTCAGCCGCTTGGCTCCGGCGGCCCGACGTGGCAAGGCGAGGGGAGGACAGCGGAGGCGGCATAGGCGGTGGGAGGAGGGGTGGGGCGACGCGTGGAAGGGCGGCGCAGAGCTGTAGGAGCTCGGGAAGTGGCCGACGGCGGCGGGTCGCGCGCGCGCAGAGGCAGGGGAGATCGAGGACTCGAGGAAGACGATGGAGGACCTAAGTGCAATATCATAGAAAAGCAGGGACCCTACTGTAATGTATAGATAACTTTCCAACCAGTGCTCATATGGAGATGGGCCCAAAAGCAAAAATGTATGGTTTTTCAAAATATACAACTTTGCTTTAAGGTTCATCTACAGAAGAGCTAAGGAGTTGGATTTAAAATAAAATTTAGCAAAGATTCTAAACTTTATACAAACCCTATCTTAAAACTACACTACAAATATATCCAAAGGGTAGTTTCACCTACTTTTGCGACTTAAACACATGTTTTGACTTTTGCAAAATAACCCTCATACATTTGAATTCTACCCTCCATGTTCACCCATTTAGCACTAAAGGACCTTTATTATAAAATAATTATATAAACAACCCTTTTCCCTTTGCATTTAAATCTCTAAACACACTTTTACCACATTTTGCACATAACATTATACTTAAATCTAGGGTGTGACAACACTAATTACCTGAGTGTCACAGCCTTCCCCCTAAAAAGAATCTCGTCCCGAGATTCCAGAACAAGATATAATTGAATGATCAGGTTCGGAGGTTGGCTTGGGAGAAGTCTGGAAAATTTTGCCGAAGATAAGATTCGGTTTCCCATGTTGCCTCTTCTTCTGTGTGATGGTTCTACTGAATTTTGTACATTCTAATGGTCTCTCTCCTAATGCTTTTTTTTTGGTGTCTAACACTCTGATTGGATGTTCTGTATAGGTCAGATCAGGTTCGATTTCGATGGTTTGGGAATCGATGATCTCGGTAGGAATCTTAACACACTTCCTAAGTTGGGATACATGGAAGATGTTATGAATGGCCGCTAATTTAGAAGGAAGTTGAAGACGGTAAGCTACGGGTCCACAGATTTCAAGAATTTCAAAGGGTCCAATGTATCGAGGAGCAAGTTTCCCTTTTACGCCGAACCTTTGAATACCTCGAGTAGGAGATACTCGAAGATATACGAAGTCTCCGACTTGAAACTGTAATGGCCTTCTTCGTATATCAGCGTAGCTTTTCTGTCGAGATTGGGCTGCCTTTAAATTGTTCTGGATAATCTTTACTTTATCCTCTGCTTCAATGACTAGGTCGGGTCCAAAGATTTTACGCTCGCCGGTTTGTGACCAACTCAAAGGAGTTCGGCACCGGCGACCGTACAATGCTTCGAATGGGGCCATTTTGAGACTGGTCTGATGGCTATTGTTGTACGAGAATTCTGCCAGTGGCAAGCATTTGTCCCAATTCTTGTCATACTGGAGGACACAGGCTCTAAGCATATCTTTCAATATCTGATTTACTCTTTCAGTCTGTCCATCCATTTGAGGATGATATGCAGAGCTTCGAATTAACTTAGTTCCAAGAGCATCTTGAAGTTGCTCCCAGAACTGAGCGATAAATTGTGCTCCACGATCAGAAATTATCGTCTTAGGTACTCCATGAAGACGAACAATTTGATCCAAGTAAATCTCGGCATACTTCTTGGCATTATATGTAGTATACACAGGAAGGAAATGTGCAGTCTTGGTCAATCGATCAACGATTACCCAAATAGAGTCATGCTTTAGAGAAGTGTTGGGTAAGCCAACAATAAAGTCCATACTGATATCCTCCCATTTTCAAGAGGGAATAGGTAGAGGTTGAAGAATACCAGTAGTTTTTAAATGACTGGCTTTGACTCTTTGGCAGATATCACATTCTAAGACATACTTCGCAATTTCTCATCTCATACGAGTCCACCAGAAGTTCTATTTCAGATCCTGGTACATCTTCGTACTGCCAGGGTGCATAGAGAATTTGGATAGGTGGGCTTCATCCAATATCTGTTTATGGAGCTTATGGTTCTTAGGTACAACGATACGTTCGTTGAATCATAAAACTCCTTCCGGATCTACTCGGAAACCCTT
Source organism: Panicum hallii (assembly GCF_002211085.1). Taxonomy (NCBI): domain Eukaryota; kingdom Viridiplantae; phylum Streptophyta; class Magnoliopsida; order Poales; family Poaceae; genus Panicum; species Panicum hallii. The sequence continues at coordinate 39,240,099 of NC_038043.1, forward strand.
ATACTTCCCTTCTCCTTGTGTTACTTTCTGCTTAACAATTTTGACCCCTTTGTTGCGCTGTTGAGCTAGAACAATGTCATCCCAAAGTGTAGTTTCGATTGAGAGATGATTCAGACTGCCTTGAGGAATAATCTCGAGATTAAGTTTTCTCATCTCCCGACATAGAGTCTCATTAAAAGCTTCTACAGATAGGCAAGAGCAATGTGCCTTGCGACTAAGTGCATCCGCCATGTCATTGGCCTTGCCTGGATGATAGTGTACTTCCAAATCGTAATCTTTGATAAGCTCTAGCCAGCGTCTTTGCCTCATATTTAAATCTGCCTGTGTAAAGATGTACTTGAGGCTTTTGTGATCAGTATAAACGTGACATTTCGTACCCATCAAATGACGTCTCCAGATCTTCAAGGCATGAATGACTGCTGCAAGTTCAAGATCATGGGTAGGGTAGTTCTGTTCATGAACCCTGAGTGCTCGTGATGCATATGCAATTACTCGGTTGTCTTGCATAAGCACACAACCAAGTCCGGTTCCTGATGCATCACAATAGATGTCAAAGGGTTTTGACACGTCTGGTTGAGCGAAGACTGGAGCAGTAGTAAGATGATCTCGGAGAGTGTGGAATGCGTCTTCGCATTTTTGATCCCAAGAGAATTTGACACCCTTCTTTAGTAGTTCGGTCATAGGTTTGGCTATTCTGGAGAAGTCAGGGATAAAGCGGCGATAATAGCCTACTAGACCAAGAAAGCTACAGATCTGATGGACTGATGTGGGAGGTTTCCAATCCATTACTTCTTGTACTTTGTTGGGATCAACGGATATACCATCACCAGAGATAGTATGGCCCAGAAATTTCACGGTATCTAACCAGAACTCGCACTTGGAGAATTTGGCGTATAAGTGGTGGTCTCTTAAATGCTGAATAATGATATGAAGATGTTTGGCATGATCTTGTGAGTTTTTGGAATAAATCAGAATGTCATCAATGAAGACCACAACAAAATTGTCGAGTTCTTGCATGAAGACAGAATTCATGAGATACATGAAATATGCTGGGGCATTGGTGAGACCAAACGACATGACGAGATATTCATGTAGACCATATCGGGTGGAAAAAGCCGTTTTTGGAATGTCACTGGGTCGAATCTTGATTTGGTGATAGCCGGAACGAAGATCAATCTTGGAAAATACCTTAGCTCCGGCTAACTGATCGAAGAGAATATCAATGCGGGGTAGGGGATATTTATTTTTGATAGTCACCGCATTGAGAGGACGATAATCTACACATAGCCTTAAGCTATTATCTTTCTTCTTCACAAATAAGGCCGGACAACCCCATGGTGATGCACTTGGACGAATGAAACCCTTATCGAGGAGGTCCTGGAGTTGGATTTTTAACTCGGCTAACTCGTTAGGAGGCATACGATAAGGTCTTTTAGAGATAGGGGCTGTACCAGGTTGGAATTCTATGATAAACACGATATCTCTATCTGGGGGCATTCTAGGCAAATCATCTGGAAAGACTTCTGGGTATTCACAAACAACAGGGATATCTTTTAATTTAATCTCTGTGGCTGCATAGGTGCAAGAATTGATGCATTCCCTTGGTGGAAGATAAAGAATGGTAGGCTCATATTCGGGAGAATTTATCTCCACAGTTCGGGAAGAGATATCTAATGACACTTGATTTTGGGTCATCCAATTCATACCTAAGAGAACATCCATTCCCTCTAGGCCTAGTATCAGTAGATCGATTTTGATTTGATGACTACCCAGCTGGATTGGTACTTTTCTACAGATTTGATTGGATGAAATTTTACCACCAGGAGTTATGATCCTATAGGCTTCATTAATAGAGTAGATATCCAAGCCTACTTTAGTTCCACAGTTGGTGCTGATAAAACTATGGGTGGCACCAGAGTCAAAAAGAACAACAACGGGTTGATGGTTGATAGAAAAAGTACCCGTCATTATAGGCGTTCCTTTGGGGAATTCGGAGAGAGTGGTGAGGTTCACCCTTCCCTGGTGGACTTGGACTACTTGCTTCTTGCCCTTGCCCTTGTTAGCTGGGTTGGATGTTTGCCCTTGGAAGGATCTCCTAGGTTGAGGGCAATCCTTGATAAAGTGGGATGGGCTTCCGCAATTGAAACAACGGTAGCTGTTGTTTCCTTGGTTAACTGGCGGAAAACTCGGCCGCGGACCCTGTTGTTGCTGCTGCTGAGGTTGAGGGGTCGGTGGTCGATTGAATCGTGCTTGCTGAGGGGGTCTAGCTACCCATCTGCCAAGCAAATTACTTTGAGGTGATGCTCGGGTAGCAGCGTTCTGAACTAAGCGATACCTCGACGGTTGTGGAGCTGAAGGACCTGTAGGTACTTTTCTTTTCTTCTCTGCTCTGCGGGCTGAGATACAGTCTTCCTGGGTGATGGCCATGTTGACCAGCTCATTGAAATTATCGGCCTTCACCAAATTTAATCGCTCCTTCAACTTGGTATCCAGGCCTCGACGAAAACGGTCATGTTTGCGGGCATCAGTGTCCGCATGGTATCCCGCATATTGGCACAAGTGGTTGAAAACTTGTGCGTATTGCATAACGGTGCGGGTTCCTTGAGTCAGATTCAAAAATTCATTGAGCTTTCGCTCAATGAGTCCTTCGGGGATGTGATGAGCTCGAAAGGCAGTTCGAAACTCGTCCCAAGTGACGACATGATCGGCAGGCTGCATGGCGTGAAAATGATCCCACCATAGGCGAGCTGTGCCACGGAGTTGCTGGGCTACAAAGAGCGCCTTGTTCTCATCTGAACATGGGGCTGGCAATAAGGTGAACTTGGACTCAATGGTGCGGAGCCAGGCGTCGGCGTCAAGAGGCTCATCCGCCTTATGGAATAGTGGAGGCTGAGTACTGAGGAAGTCTTGATAACTGGCCGACGGAGGTTCATCTTGGCCTCGGGATTGCTGATGGAAGTGGCCCATTTGAGCCTGCACAAGCTGGTTGAGGAGTTCTGTTTGTCGGGCCATGACTTCGGCCAAATTTGGAGGTGGCGGTGGTGGTTGCTGAGAACCGCTGGCCTGATCTGCCCGGAATCCTTTCGGGATTCCGCGAGTAGCTCCAACCATCTGAAACAAAGGAAATATCCATTATCAATCATATCCTTATTCCAATTTCAGATGATATACAATTGCCAGAATGTAATTCATAAGCTCCATTCAATCAACTCATTTCAGATACAAAAGGATGAAGTAGGATGGTAGAACACAGGGTTTGGATTACTATTCAAACACTGGTAGCCCTTACATCTTACATCAACGTACTTCAACTACCATAAGCCATTTCCTAAGTACACATGCCACACATAACACAACAAGTGGCCCTTGATCTACTACACACTACCTATGTCACATCTTTCTACACTAATTACAACTAGACTGTCACCCACTCAAACAAAACTAAAAGTCATCAAAGTTGCCCACTGATGACTGACTGCCAGAAGAAGAATGATGGGGACTGATAACAGGATCTCAGTGCTCAGAATCGATCTCGGAGACTCCTTCGATTTCTTCAGGATCTTCTTTTTCTTCAGGAGCTGGTACAGCAGGAGGTGCTGGCTGCTGTTGGAGTTCATTAATCTGGGCTTGGGCATCATCAACCTCCAGGATGAGGTCGTGGATCTGCTCTTGGAGAAACTCAATGATTGTGTTGCGTTGGGTGATTATCGCATCACTCTCATTGATCTGGTCTTCTCGGTGATGAATGGTCTCCTCACGGGCAGCGATGATTTCTTCCTTTTCGGTCACCGAAGCTTGAAGCTGCTGTATTTGGGTGACTTGTCGTTCAGCATTCCTAAAGTGACCTTGCGCGACACTGATCAATTGACCCATACCGCGATGGAGTAAAAGCTGATAGTGATGCTGAACACTCATGATTCGCATAGTACCCTGAAGCGCTTCTTCTGTTGAGCCCTCCAATCTGTGACCTTCAGGGACTATCCTGAGATTCCACTCAGGATCGTTAGGATCTGTGGTAGAAAATAGTCCAATAGGCTGTCCTGCAACTTCCCTTGGGTGCTGGTTGCAGAACAGATAGATAGCTTCCAAAGCTGCTCCCTCAATCGTATCGACTATCCGATGACCCACCACATTAACATCGATGGGTTGCCATTGGGAGCGGAAGGGATGCTGAGGAATAGTCATCCTAACTCAACATCGGCGAACACCCTCCTCCTGATATTCCACTACATCATACTGTGGAGGCTCGGTATAAAGGAGCGAACGTAGTGACTCCCAAAGAAGACGAGGGAAACCCTCCCAGTGCAAGGCATTTGTGTGAAGATGTCCTGCCGGATCCCAAAAGACGTTGGAAGGAGCTGCCATCTGCAACAAGAATGCAAATGGTGAGACTTATTTACCTTGCTGAGAAATCACAAGATAAATGGAACGAGATAATCAATTCTGATAACAACAAAGACTGGAAATCAGATGGATGCCTAAGGTACTTAAGATACTCAACTTAGAACTACCATGAGAATCCTATCAACCCATTCTAGATATAAACAACTCACTATTCATCCTTAATAGAATTAAACATACATTGCATTCATTTGTTTGATGATGCATGCACGTACTATTCATCCTCACAACCAAAAACAACTACCGAATATGTTCGGACTTACGCGGTTAATTTCGGTGGCAAAACACATACGATACTCCCTATTAACTAGTCGATAAATCCTATTCGTCCTAATCGCTTAATCGTGGTTAGTGTACCTGCAGAAGACCACATATATATAACATGAACCTTTCATGGCAGCACGACATGAAAGCGTCCCCAAACAGTACTGTTTACTATAGAAACACCATCTGTACAATTACCGCCGTATAGACAACGTTAACATACGTTATCGAAACAACATATTCACGGGGGTACCGCAAAATGCGGGGGTATGAACAGCGATCGCCATACCCTGCGCCGAACCATATACTCCCAATATAATCAACCTAAGTTGATATATTGGCAGCATCTCAAGTAGGCCACTGCTTGAGAATCAGCGTTCGGTTCGCATCACTGACAGGAAGGCTAACTCCCCAGTTAGCTGACAATCCTTACCTTCTTACCTCACGATCGCAGATGTCGTTACAGGAAGTAAGGTCGGGTTGTGCATGAATTTAAGTTTTGACGGAAAGTAGTGCTGCAAGTCAGAGCTATCTATACATATATACATATTCTAGCAGCCACCTAATATTACCCATACACATCCCTAGGGCTTTGCGTTCTAAGCATCAACCTTAACGGATCCAACATACGTTGTAAACTCATTTGTTGGCAAATTTTATCCTGAAAACATTTTTTAAGAGCTACTGTAGTTGTAAAAGCAAACCTACAGCTCTAATACCAGCTGTGGCAGAATCGCCTGAATTATTCCGGCTCAAGTGCGCTAGTCATCGCTATTTAGCCGATACTAACTCAACGCACTTCAAACGGAACAACCCATTGGTCTGTCGGGTCTCCGCCCGATACAACCACGGTTCAACAGGATCGAAGTAGGTTTACCTCGCACGAAGGCGAGTTTACAATCACAGTACAGCTCATCAACTAGATACTCAAATATTATTACAAACCTTGTTCAAACTCAAAGTAAAACTTATACAAACAGTGTTTAAAACGGCAAGCTAAACAGCTTGTCCAGGTTCACAGCGGAAGAAAAGTAAACTCGTGACTACACGCGCCGCGAAGGTAGACACCATGCTCAGCCCAAGGCCTGGTGTCACTCAGGAGGATCATTGCCAGCCGGGGACGGATCCCATTCCACGGACCAGCCAAAAGGCACAGAAGTTGGCCATGCAGAACTATCCGTGGGATCCTCGAAGGCCATCAAGATTATCCCAACAAAGGTTACAGTTCTTACTCTATGTGGCAGAAGGAATAAGCAGTCTCAATCTCCACGAGAAACGGACGATTCTGAATCGAATTTTAACCTTGCAAGGGTAAACCTAACTCACACGCTTGGAACATCCAAAGATCGTTCCGAAGCAACCGTTTGCCTCTCATTCCGGGTCGTGGAACAGGGCCACCATAAGCGACTGTAGGACCATACGCACACCAATTGTGCAGGACATACGTCTGTAGCGCGACTACATGATCCCGTATTCCTGTCTGCTTTGCAGAACGTACTCCCACACGTCGGTGCGTGAGAAAAACCAAATTACGAGTGGTGGGAGGTATGTCCACTTGCCGGGCCGATTGGTTACTAGGCTTACCGCTTTACCATATTTCGCGGTATGTGGCTAGTACTTTCAAACGCTTAGCCACCACTACCACACGCTGCTACCTTAATAACTTTATCATAACAGACAGGGTAAACCTCCAGGTCATGATATTGCACATGACCCTGTCCATTATCCTTATAGTGATTGCAGAATTGTAAACATGCAACTCCTATATCGTGCGAGTGACAGGAAATCACTCGTCTTTTACCGGTCCTATTAAGCAGAGCGTCTATGCGATAAGGACTCGGGTACAATACATTGGATCCCTAAGATTTTATGCAACTAGGTTTTCATTTCAACTCCTAGACGTAATGCAAATTATATAATATAATAATGAAATGGTAATAAATTGAAATACTGGGGTATGCATCGGGGCTTGCCTTCTTGAGTGGGGTTGGGGGCAGGAGTGTCACGGACTTCCGAACTTTGGTTCGGGGCTTCAGTTAGATCCTCGGCGACGTTTATCGGGTCTTCAGAAAACCCTCGGTCTTGTCCCAAGACCAACTCGTAGTCTCCGTCATCGAGCGTCGTTGATTCTACATGACATGCAATAATTTAATTGAGATGGTGCTTGAGTTTAAGATTTTATTTCACGATAAAGTTGCAATCCAATAATTAACACACATGAACTCATGAAACAAGGGCTTTAGTCTTGAATTATCATTTATATTTAAGTTATGATTATAGTATTGGATTTAATGAAAACAGGAACTAAAACATTTGAATTTGAATTCAAATTTCAAGTTTAAATTCAAAACTTAGGTAAATAAAATTATAGAGTCCTAAAAATTTAATCGTAGACTAATTATCAACATATTAGAATATGATAAAAAGATCTAATTAAATAAACCTAAGGAACATGCTTAGTTAACTTCAAATCATCTCAAATTTGAATTACCCAAATTCAAAAGAACTTTAGTTACAAAACAGTGCTAAGTTTGAAACTTTTACACAAGTCCATACATGATCTATAGAAGTTACATATCAAAAATCATAAGAAACAAAGTTAGTATGTAGTAGTTATGCACATTATACCTTTTAATCTTAAGTTTAATATAGATTCAAAAATACTTAGTTTCAAACCAAACTCCCTTAGTAAAAGTTGTAGGGTTTGAAATCTAGTTTCCAAAAAAATTAGTTTGGCAATTTTTGAATTTTTCTACCGTTTTCTATGAATTTTACAAGGCAGCAACTTAGCTCACATGAAATAACAAACCACTTGGGGGGGGTCCTTAGTATTTTTGCGCCTGGGTCCCTAGAACAAAAGATAGACTTGCACATATGCCCCTGCCGGGCCCCGACGGCGGCCAGCCGATCGGCTCCGGCACGTTCTCGCCGGCGGCGAGGTTACCGGCGGGGAGGGGCTGACCGGGCATGATCTACGGGACCTAGGGGACTGTTTGGGAGGGGATGTGCTCGACGGGCAGCGGTGGAACACGACCGGCGATGGGGAGGGGCGGCGGCCGTGTCGGGTCACCGGCGTTCCCGGTGAAGGGCCGGTGAACATGGGCAAGTAAGGCGCGCACGAGCATCAGGGGAAAGTGAGGAAGTAATTCCCGTACCAAAATTGACTGGGGAAGAAGTGGAAGTAGGTCGTCGACGGTGAGGTCGTCCACGGGCGGCTCCGGTGAAGGCGGCACAGGGTTGGAGAAATTCCGGCGAAGGAAGGCCGGGGGCTGGACCGGATCAGGTCGGGGAGCTAGGGGAGAAGGTGGGGAAGCGGCGGGCAGCGGGGATTCGGGCGGGGTGGCGCGGTCGCGGTGAATTCCGGCGAGGAATGCGGCGGCGAGCACGGTGTCGCGAGGAGGAAGAAGGGGGAAGCAAGCGGGGAAAGGGGGTTCGGGTTGGGCTTTATAGGAGGGCACGGCCTTGTAGAGGAGAGGGAGAGAGGGGGGGGCGGTCACGGGCTGAGCCCAGGACGGCGGGCGGCGCCGGCGTGCCCTCGGGTGCGTGGCAGCCGCTCGGCTCCGGCGGCCCGACGTGGCAAGGCGAGGGGAGGACAGCGGAGGCGGCACGGGCGGTGGGAGGAGGGGTGGGGCGACGCGTGGAAGGGCGGCGCAGAGCTGCAGGAGCTCAGGAAGTGGCCAACGGCGGCGGGTCACGCGCGCGCGCAGAGGTAGGGGAGATCGAGGACTCGAGGAAGACAATGGAGGACCTAAGTGCAATATCACAGAAAAGCAGGGACCCTACTGTAATGTATAGATAACTTTCCAACCAGTGCTCAAATGGAGATGGGCCCAAAAGCAAAAATGTGTAGTTTTTGAAAATATACAACTTTGCTTTAAGGTTCATCTACAGAAGAGCTAAGGAGTTGGAGTTGAAATAAAATTTAGCAAAGATTCTAAACTTTATACAAACCCTATCTTAAAACTACACTACAAATATATCCAAAGGGTAGTTTCACCTACTTTTGCGATTTAAACACAAGTTTTGACTTTTGCAAAATAACCCTCATACATTTGAATTCTACCCTCCATGTTCATCCATTTAGCACTAAAGGACCTTTATTATAAAATAATTATATAAACAACCCTTTTCCCTTAGCATTTAAATCTCTAAACACACTTTTACCACATTTTGCACATAACATTATACTTAAATCTAGGGTGTGACAACACTAATTACCTGAGTGTCATACTAGACTCCTGGTCCGACAGCCTTCGTGCCTGGTCGAACCCTCCCGAGGGCTGGATAACTTGGTATAACAGGTTGGCGAACACCTACCAGCCTACATGGGAATCCATAGGGATAGCCGATGCTCTGTCTCTATCTCTTTCCCCTCTCAAAAAGGATGAGAATCTTCTGAAGACCATCGGCTACTTTTGGTCTGATGCCTTGAACTGTTTTCTCTTTGGACATGGTCCGATGACTCCAACCCTTCTGGACGTAATGGTGATCACTGGTCTGGACATCTGATCAACCTGTCCCTCTGCTTATAAACTATCTGAAGTTCCTTTCAAACTATCTTCCAAAGCAGAGTGCACGAACTGGGGCGCATATCTGAATCAACACCTGAAAACCAAAGGCCCTGTGATAGAGAAGGAACACACAACCTTCTTGAATCTTGGGCTAGAACACTTTCTCTTCGGTGGTCCTTCCCTTGCTCCAACCAAGAATTATCTTCCTGTGGCATATGAGCTGGCCAAAAGTCATACTATTGGCCTTGGTAAATTATTCCTTGGAGAAATCTACAGATACCTTCATCTGATGTCCTTGAGCCTTCTTTCCCAGAAAAAACTTAGGACTGGTGGTCCCTGGTGGTTCATCCAGCTGTGGGCTCACCTTTACTTTCAAGATTTCATCCCAAACTTCCCCCCTTTGGCCAACAATTCTTTTCCGGACCAAAGTGGGAGGCAGATCCGATGCACCAGCTTCGGCCAGACCTTGTAGAGTCTCCCTGGCGGCAAGTTGAATCCTTTAGATGCTTCACACTGGTTTAGGATTTTCTACAAGGGCCCGGACAACCCAATCTTCCTCCCTTATGCTGAGTCTGAAATTTTTGAGAGCCCGGCCACGTTCCGGTTGGCTGACTTCGCCGATGATGTCGACACCCGGCGCTTGTATTCTATCATGATTCGCCCTTGTCTCCTCCCAGTCGGTATGAGCACTTCCAACTGGATCATCAAACCGGGATACAAGTTTTATCAGCCGGTTGCAGCAGCCCGGCAATTTGGTCTTGGGCAAGTTCCTCCGCACTTCCTCCTTCATCATTTGACATCAAACAGGGTAGATCTACTTGACGCCGTCACCACCCAAAGATGCTACAACCTATTTTTAGACCTTTTCATCCCAATTCCTGTTGAGCTCGCATTCATTTCTTCGGCTGTCGGCTTCGAGGACTGGTGGTCGATGTGGAAGACCCATGTCTTCCAGAGAGCCCTGGGGCCGATGCTGCAGCAGATTCATGCTGAGTATGAAGTCCCTGAAGAAGAGGTATTAGCATCCGCCCATCGTTCCTACTTTTGACTTTGCTGAATCCCTTTTCTGATTCCATTCGCTCTTCTTGCAGCAGGAAGATGGCCTGGAGCCCCAAAACGATGATGGATCTATCTTCCAGTTCTCGCCAGTTGCCCCTGCGGTTCTGTTTGGCAAAAATGCACCTCCCCCTTCAAAAAGCATCATGCAGATCCAGCCCAGCACCGCAAAGTTGACCCCCAAGCGGAGACGGTCTTCTGACGTTGTTGCCCCCCGGGCCCACACTATTCGAGAAAGATGCTTGTCAGGAAAATCCGGAAGGCAGCTGGGACATCTTCCACCAGTCAAGAAGCTCCGGTTGCTAGCCAGGTTTGGATCACCCCTTTCATAATTAACCTTCTGCACATGTAAATTTTTTCTTGATTACGCTCCACTTTCTTGCAGTCCATCATTGTGGACATTTCCAGTGGGGAGGAACCTGCATGCCAAAAAGACTCAGCTCCAGAAGCTCCAGAAGATTTTCTGGCACCGATCAGCGCTCTGGTTGCCCTTTGGGATCTTGACTCACAAGCTCTAGAAGACCCTACGGCGCTGGTTGATGCTCCGGTCGCTCTTCAAGGTCTGCAGGAGCCGGTTGTTGCCGCCCCGGTCGTTAGCTCCTCTCTGGAGAGGCTAGCTATCGCTTTGTCGACTACCAGTCTTCCTTCGAAAGGGGCGCGCCTGCAAGAGCCGACCGCTGCTTCGTCAACTGTCACTCCTCCTTCTGAAAGGGTGAACCCCCAAGAGCCGACCATCGCTTCTCCCGCTGTCACCGCTCCTCCTCCAGAAAAGACGCGTCCTCAGGAGCCGATCATTACTTCATCGTCTGTCGCTACTCCCCCCCAGGACAGGTATGTTTTACCACCCGATCGTTTTCGTCCTTCTCTATGCCGCCCTACTCACATGCCTCCTTTTAGGGTCTGAACCTCTTGGAGTTGCTCGCGTTTGATCCAGCATCTATTGGCTCAGCCATATTAGAAGTCGATGATCCTCAACCGGATTCGACCAGAGTCGCCAGTCAGCTTCTCCGTGTGAAGGACCTTTTATCAGCTCCGATCAACGCCTTGGTCCAGGACTCCAGTGCAGTAAGGCAGATCCTCGAGGAGATCAACTCTCAACTTCCCGTAGCTCTTCAGATAAATCTCTAGCCGACCGGGCACCTCCCCTTCTTTCGGGCAATAGTAGCACAGGCTCGTCACAGGATTGAGACCCGTCGCTCTCAAACCCCCTGAAGGCCAACATTGCCGAGAGGTGCCGGTTGCTTAATGAGAAGAAAGTGGTTCTGGACACCAAGGCTGATACATCTGCTCATTCTCAACGGCTTCTACTTCTGGAGAAGGAATTAGAAGACCTCAAGGCTAAAGTCCGGGCCACCGAGCAGCGCATCCAAAAAGAGAAAGACCTTATTGCAAGCTCCAAACGGGAAGCAGAAGCCCTGACCGCTCAACTGAAGGTGGATCTGGCCGAGCTGAGTGCTTTGAGTAAGCAGGTGGTGCCAGGAGTGGATGAGAAAGATGAAGCAGTGATTGCTGAAGCTGATCGTGTCCGTCTCGAGGCCATCGCTGCCATTGACGAATTCCTTCAGTAGGCTTGCTTCCTAACAGATAAACCTATATGTGTATATTTTAAACTCTAAAGTCGATGGTCATACATTGGCTGTTCGATCGACCCAATATGTTAGGCACTTTAAGACTCTAAAGTTGATGGTCACACATCGGCTATTCGATCAACTTAATATGTCGAGTATGAAGTCTTTCTCTTTTATATATGTGGGCCGATTGCACGCATCGACCTTCTTTCCTTGTTCTTATCTTGGCACATGTCACCAGCTTCATATGTATGGGCCATCGGGTTCTGTCAGTTCATACCCTTCCGCACAGCCTCGGCTCTCTCTTATTCGGGCCCGTTGATCATATCGGCTTATAGCCTGATGTATGGCATCGGCTTTACTGCTCAGCATCCCACATGCTCAGGAAGTATTTCTTGAGATGTTGACCGTTGACCGCCACCGGGAACTTGACGCCATCTAATTCTTCAAGCATATATACATTCCTAGATAGGACTTGGTCAACCCTGTAAGGCCCATGCCAGTTTGGAGACCACTTGCCATACGCCGCATCTTTGGTCCCCAATGGTAGCACTCCTTCCCAGACCAAATCTCCAACTCGGAATTACTTTGGCTTGACTTTCTTGTTGTACGCGCGGGCTACTTTGGCTTTATTTTCCATGATCTTTTCAAATGACCAAAGCCTAATCTCCGTGAGGTCCTCCACATTATCATTCATTAGAGCAGCATACTTTTCAGCTGTTAAGTCATTCTGGAACTCTATACACCTTGAACCGGCTGTAATTTCCCATGGAAAAATAGCCTCCTGTCCATACACTAGGTGGTAAGGAGAGGTTTTTGTTGCTCCATGGCAACAGATACGGTATGCCCACAATGCCTCTGATAAGACCTCGTGCCAGCGCCTAGGATATTCGTCAATCTTTCTCTTGATCAACTTGATAAGGCTCTGGTTGGATGCTTCAGCTTGTCCATTTGCTTGGGCATAATATGGAGATGACCTGATCAACTTGATGCCCATGTCAGCGGCAAATTTCTTGAATTCTTCTGAAATAAAGACCGAGCCTCCATCTGTTGTAATGGTCTGAGGGATCCCGAACCTATGAATGATATGCTCCTTGACAAAATTGATAACATTTTTGAATGCCACTGACTTCATGGGAACCACCTCTACCCACTTGGTAAAGTAGTCTGTGATGGCCAAAATAAATTGGTGGCCTTTGCTGGATGGAGGATTAATTTTGCCGATCATGTCCATCCCCCAGCCTCTAAATGACCACGGTTTGATAATGGGATTCATCACTGACGCTGGTACCATCTGAATCTTTCCGAACCTCTGACATGCTTGACATCCTTTATAATATTTCAAGCAGTCTTCAAGCATGGTGGGCCAGTAATACCCTGATCGCCTAATGAGCCACATCATCTTGTGAGCCGATTGGTGAGTCCCGTAGGTTCCTTCGTGGACTTCATGTAAGAGCCGATTGGACTCGATCGGCCCTAGGCACTTGAGCAGCAGTCCTTCCAAAGTCCTGTAGAACATGTCATCTCCTATCAGGACATATCTCATAGCCTTGTAGCGTATCCTCTTGGGTGCCCCCCGAGCCGAATCCTTCAAATAATTGAAGATATCGGCTCTCCAATCTCCTTGGTCCAGTAGGTACACGTGAAGATTGGTTCCATCTGCCACAGCTTTGTACCCCAAAGCCATCTGTGCCAAATCATTAGCTTCAGAATTTCGCGCTCTAGGTATCCAGTAGAAATTTATGTACCTGAAATGGGTCATCAGCTCTTGACATCGTACCCATAACGGGAAAAGCGACTCGGTCTCACATCTGTAATCTTCTATGAGCTGTGAGATTACCAATTTCGAGTCCCTAAAAATTTCCACTGCTTCAGCCCCGGCCTCCAGAAGCAATTCCATACCTTTATGCACCGTTTCATATTCTGCGAGGTTATTGGTGCAAGGGGTAGATAGACTGATTGAAAAAGAATATGTTACTCCCCGAGGCGATACAAGCAAGATACATATACCACATCCATCTCCACAAACCGACCCGTCAAAGTACATGGCCCATGCTCGTACGGAAAGTACTGCTATATTAGTATTAACCCTTTCTGCAATAAGATCCGCCAACTCTTGTCCTTTCACCGCCTTCGTGGGTTGATACCGGATGTCGAACTCTGATAATGCAAACATCCATTTCCCTAATCGGCCTTTTAACACTGGAGCCGATAGCATATGTTTTATAACATCCGATTTGCAGATAATAATTACCTCGGCTGCTAGTAGGATATGATGAAGCTTGGAGCCTATGAAGAACAAACAAAGGCACAACTTTTTGATATCGGGATACTTTGTCTCCACGTCTAGCATCCTTCTACTGAGGTAAAATACAACCCTTTCTTTGTTATCATGTATTTGTATCACTACTGACGCGATGGAGGTATCATCTACTGACAGGTACACGTAAAATGGCCTATCTTGTTGGGGTGGGACAAGCACAGGTGGTTTTGACAGATACTCCTTGATCTCTTCAAATGCCCGTTGCTGCTCTACCCCCCAGCGAAACTCTTCATTGGCTTTAACTTTCACCAACTCCATAAAAGGTTCAATCCGTCTGGAAAGATTGGAAATAAACCTCCTAACAAAGTTAATTTTGCCAATGAGCTGCTGGAGCTCCTTCTTCGTAGTAGGTGGCACCATAGTGCGCACGGCTTTTAGTTGGTTTTTAGGCCAATCTCGATTCCCCTTTCATGAACCAAAAAACCCAAAAACTGACCGGCCGATACTCCAAAAGCACACTTCTTCGGATTCATCCTAAGCCCGAACCTTCTAGTTCATTCCAGAACCTGTCGTAAGTCCTCCAAGTGTCCTTCAACCGACGCAGACTTCACCACGACATCATTAATATAAATTTCCACCAACTTGCCTATCAAGTCATGAAAAATGTAGTTCATGGCACGTTGATATGTAGCGCCAGCATTCTTCAACCCAAAAGTCATAATCACATATTCGAACAGACCCACTACCCCAGGTACTCTGAATGCAGTTTTGTTTATATCCTCGGGAGCCATAAAGATCTGGTTATAACCGGCGTTGCCATCCATGAAACTCAAGATCTTATGATCGGCAGCCGTGTTAATTAATGTCTCTGCAACAGGCATCGGATATTCATCCTTTGGAGTAGCCCTGTTGAGGTCTCTGAAGTCCACGCAGACTCGCCATCGGCCGTCCTTCTTCTGCATAGGTACAACACTTGAAATCCACTCAGTATACCTGCAAGGCCTGATGATAAATCCTGCTTCTAGCATTTTCTCCACTTCCTTTTTAACTTCAACCAGGACCTCAACCTTCATCTGTCGTGCCCGCTGCTGAAACGGCTGAAATCCATTCTTGAGAGGGAGCTGATTCTCGACTATGCTTCTGTCCAACCCAGGCATCTCCGTGTAATCCTAGGCGAAGCAATTTGCGTATTCCTTTAGCAAGGCTATCATCGGCTCTTGTAAACATGGGCGTAACTTTTTGCTAACAAATGTTGGTCGTGGCTTATCCCCAGGACCAATATCTATTTCTTCGAGCTCATCAGCCGATGTAAACCCATATCCTAGTTTCCCATCATCTGTTAAATCAACACTGCAGATGGACAAAGAAGATAACAAAAAGAATTTCGGCCGATCGTCGAGATCGGCCGCCTTAAGTCCTTCATTCCCTTTTGAAATATTACAATAATAGTTTGGCCGGCCGACAAAGCGGGCCTTCCTGTAACTACCATATTCAGCACTCGAAATCAAGGTTTTACACTTTATTCCTTGGGACCGATTGCGGGAATCGGCCTCATTAAGTACGTCGGAGCATCTCGTTATCCGTGACTCATCTACTCTGTAAAGCCAGTGGATAAGACCAGCCTCACCTCGTTTTTTGTAGCTTCAATGCGGTCACATTCTTCCAAACTGATCCCTGAGATCGGCTCCTGGTCCTCCACGTCCCAAATGCTCATGGCAGCATATGAGATCTCAATCGAGTTATCTGCGTGAACCACCTCTACCTCATCTCCATCCCACTGAATTAGACACTGATGCATTGTGGAAGGGATGCAGCAGTTGGTATGGATCCAATCCCTGCCAAGCAAGACATTGTATGTGCTCTGCTGTTGACGATGAAGAAGGAAGTCGGGATAGTCTTATTTCCAACGGTCAGATCCACACTAAGAACACCTTGAGCTTCTGAAGTCTATCCGTTGAAGTCACTTAGTGTGATGTTGGTTTTGATCAGGTCCCCAGTTGACCGCCCCAAATGGCGAAGTACTGAGTACGGCATTATATTAACTGCCGCTTCTGTGTCAACCAATATCTTGTTGACGGGCTGGCCGTTTATGTAACCTTTGAGATATAAGGCCGTCAAATGTTTGTAGTTCTTTGCTTGTGGTTTCTCAAATATTACCGGCCGCGGCCCCAAGTCAAGCTGGGCTACCGATAACTCCTCATGGGCTCGAGCGTGGAACTCTGTGGGGAGCACAAATACCATATGTGTATCAGCCGATGTCCTCACATCAGCTCTTGTCGACTTCGGCCGCCACTACTTCCTGGGAGGGCAAGACTCCCTTTTCTGCACATGGTGGACCTTATCCGCCAAATCCGGGTGCGCTTTCCTTAGTGACTCAAGATATCAAGCCTCAGCTTCTTTCAGGCTGCGCAACCGCTGAACCCTGCATTTCTGAGAACGATTGAGTCCATCAGGGCACCATCGTGGACGATGATACTTATCTTCTTCTTCTTCTTCAAAGTCCACCCTCCTTTGTGGTGATTGAATCTGCTCCTGCTGATTTGGAACAGGTCCTAAACGCCGGAAAACCGAGAATCCCTTTGCATCTGGTTTCACAGGTCCGCACTCTGGGCAATCTCTGGTAGTAGGCAATCGACTCATGCCAGAATCCCAATGAAGAACAGGCAATGCCAATGATCACGCGCGTCTTCATGTTTCTTCAAACGCTTTCCAGCACGGCGCTCATACTCCTCTTCCTCTAATTCTCGCCAGAAACACTACTGGTACTGGTACTCGTACTTCTAGAGGAGATCAGAAGAAGTCGGCCGCTGATTCCTGACATGCCTCACTTGCTCCTCTGTGATATATGCCTTTTCTCCTTTTTGGGGCTGATCGCAAGGATCAGCCTCTTCATTCTTGGTTTGGCGATGTGACGCTAACCCCACCATGTTGATGCCGAGCGCGAAATCCAATTGCTGCCTTGCAGACCGGTCATAACCTTCCACCATGTTCACACACGGGAAGGGCTGGGTATCGACTTTCATGGCGGTTTGGCTCAAAATCAATCGGCCTTGCTCGATAGCCGATTGGATCTGTCGACGGAGCTCCTTGCAGTTGCTTGTGTTGTGGGTAAAAGAATCATGCCACTTGCAATATGATCTCCCCTTCAGTTCCTGCGCTGTAGGAGACTTATAACCCTCAGGTAACTTCAACTATTTTTCTTTCAATAACAGATCGAATATCTGTTCAACTTTGCTCACGTCGAAGTCGAAACCTTTCACGGGCCCCTTCTGTTTCACCCACTTACAGGGTACGGGGTTTGCCCCCCGAGTCCATTCTGCGACTACCACTTCCTGCTCATCCCCAGAGTCTTCAGCTTCCTCTGTGTCAATCAATACCACTTGACGCTTGAACTTATCTTGGTATAGCTCTGGGTGGCGCTACTCATGCGTTGTTAGGTTTTGCACCAAATACGCTAGAGAAGTAAACTCCAACTGGAAAGCCAGGTCCCTGATCGGCTTCAGTAATCCCAAAGATGCCAACTCGACCGCCTCCTTCTCTGAAATCCGCATCGAGTAACACCGGTTCTTCATCTCTCTGAAGTGCCGGATATATTCTACCACGGTTTCCCCACACTTCTGCTGTACCTGCGCCAAGTCAGCAATTCTTGCTTCTGCAGCCTCCGAGTGATACTGGATATGAAATTGCTCCTCCAGCTGCTTCCAGGTGCGAACCGAATCAGGGCCCAATGACGTATACCACCCAAAGGCTGGCCCTGTGAGAGATTGTGAGAAAAACCTCACTCGCAAGGGATTCGACGCCGAGATCATCCCTAATTGCGCTAAGTATCGGCTCACGTGCTCGATGGAGCTGGATCCTTCTGCTCGACTGAATTTAGTGAATTCAGGAAGCCGATACTTAGGCGGTAGGGGAATTAAGTCATAATCACTAGGATACGGTTTAGTATAGCCGATCGCCCTCCTTTTTGGTAGAATACTAAACTGATCTCTTAGGATGGCACTGATTTGTTTCGCCGTCTGTGATCCTAGGGCCGAGTGCCCATTATGGTGACTCAGCCCTGTGGCATAGGCTGCTAGCCACACTTGTTTGTCTGCATCTGTTCCAGGAACTCCTCCAGCCGCCCTCTGCACTGAATGTACCGGATTACTGCTATCCGGTATATAAGCACACATATATCCATACGGGATCTCCTTGGGCGGCTCACTGAAGAATTGGTGATCCACAGGATCACCTCCCACCTTGTAAACAACATAGGCCGGAGAGCCATGTGACTCCGCAGCCGTGAGCGCATAAGGCAGTGGTGGCCTAGCTTGGAATGGCAATTCTCCCTTGTAACTTCCCAAGGTAGGTTCCGTTGGAGAGTATTGATGCTTCATAATTTCCTAGACCACACGCAGCGCCACACGCTCGAAAGCGTTAGCCAAGCTCTCGGAATGTCGGTGTAGCGAGTGGGCCACCACGTAGTTTACTTCCTGACGTAGAGCCCTGGTACGATTTTCCGATGGGGTGGACAGATCCACCCCATCAAGGGCGCCTTCGGGTGAAAATCCTTTCCACCTAACGCCGTGGTGGCGGGTCTCCTCAAAGGAGCTGATGAGATCAGCTTCGAAGAGAGCCTTAATCTCATCATACTTCTGCTTATGTTTAGCAGGAAGCTCCTCGTAGGTGATCGGCTCGTCCCTCCTCATCCCGCCAACCAAAGCCGATGGAGTCGATGAAGATGGTGAAAATGGTGATGGTGATGAAGATGATGAAGACGGTAAAGATGATGAAGATGATGAAGATGATGAAGACGGTCCCACTGGGCATGCCACAATGTGTTGTCGGTCAAAACCCACTGGCGAGCAGCGACAGGCAACACGAGGAGCCGAGAGGCTCCCGGGATTGCTGGTGGGCCCCGGGCCGTCCGTCAACGGCCCGAGATCCGGCACACGTCCTGGCTTCTGGATTGCTAGGCGTGCCACCTGACCTTGTACCTGATCAGGAAGGTGTTATGCGTTAGTTTCCTACACACACAGACACGTACAAACATTAGACCGAGTCGTGATCGGCACATTGGATGATTCCCAGTATTGGCTGTAAAGAGCCGATTGTATTTAGTACCGGATCGGATCTAGAAATACAGCAAATATATCTAGTGGCAATACGAATCTTGCTTCACAAGCATCGAGTTAATCCAATCTACGATGGTTAAAGCTCTCATGACATAATCGGAACATCCTGCATGTAATCGAGCCTAACAGATACGGAGGGTAATAAAACAACAACCTAAGCAGAGGCCTAAAAACCAACTAAAAGCCGATTCCCGGAACAATCCCTTCTTACGCTATTATAAAATACCCAGGACACTGCCGGAACATTCAATCCGTTTACAGGGCCTAATCATGCAGATATTAAACTAAATCCTCGATTGATGAAGATTAACCAGAACAGATTGGATCTACTAAACAGATATGAAACAAGGCACCGCTCTTATACCCTAAGTTGGGTACAGGAGAAATCGAGCTTTTACAAGTAACAAGCAAATCACGATTAGCACATGGAAGAGCCGATGCTTACTCTATAAACGCTAAGATAACTAATGTTACTCACCATCAACAACGCTTCAGAACGAGGAACACGAAAAGTAAATAAGTAAGAACGATACTACCCCGATCATGCAGAACGTGATAGGGGTCGCACGGCGCTTACCAGAAAAACCCTAGAACAGGGGTGGCGATGCGCCGAGAGTTGTTGATGAATGATTCTATCTCTTTATTATTTATCCAGGGTACATATTTATAGTCCGTAGACTTGCTTCTTCTAACCAATCCTAACTAAATACGACACAAATCTTAACCATCTCTATCTAAACTGTTTAAACATACATGCCTACTAGATACACGGCCAACCTTGGCCCCCAAACACCTGCATAGGGTCCGATTCGCAAGCCCATTATGACTATCCTTCAAACCCATCTTGCTCCACGGCCCACCTTTCTAGCCTGCCTAAATTATGGCGATAACAATATAGAAAAAGTTATATTTATTATGATTATTAGGACAAAAGAATGATCAAGAAAACACTTACCTTTCTTTTAGTGAATAGCTACTCAAAGTCTTCAACTCTTGTTCTTAAAACTATTAATCTTCAAAACTCTTCGATCGTGCTCCTTCTAATGTCACACAAGCATCGGGCCCAACCATACAAGCAAATAAACAAACAAGAACAACTAAGAACAATACACAAAACAAAAAGAAGCTTAAAAAGAGCGTACAAAAGGATAGGACTCGTTGCTACGGTCACAAGAGCGCAAGAGACACGAAAAAAGGAGCTACGGTTGAAAAGAAACAACTATTTGGAAGATTTGTGTTATAAAAGGAATAAAAGAACTATAGGCTTTTATTTATTTTAATTTATAAAAATAATGTAAAAGATATTCAAAAGATAATATCCCTAATTATAATTAACTCATATTGTATTTGCATTCATAAAGACGAAATAGAACTTAGTCCAATTTATTTATAATTGTCTAGGTATAAATTACACTAGTTAAACAATAATTAGCAAATAAGCTGGTGAGAGCATCTAAACGTCGAAATTTATGGTTCGTGTTGAACTAAACAAATTATAACTAAAACACTTAAAATTTAAGTTGATATTAATCAAATTAACATTAATTAAGAAAATTGGAGTAAAGACTTAATTGGATTTTAGTTGGAAAAACTAGATGAGAGAGCATTAATCAATTTAAATCTATATTAAATTTTAAAAATAGGAACTACGATACAACAACAACGCTACAAAATGATATCTTAGGGTTTTAGAAGACTAACGCAAAAAGAACGGATCAAAATGAATCTAAAACGTGGAAACTACGGATGAAACATGGTTGTAGGGACCTATAAGTAACTAACTATAGATTTCAGGGGCTAGCACGAAAGATCTGCAAGACACAGTAAATAGTGCTCGCAAATAAAGAAAGGTTTAGGGTTGGATCTGAAAAAGACCATAGGTGGGGTTGGATTGAAAAGATGTAATAGATCCAGAGGGTTTTCTGCAGATTTTGCAAGACACATGAAAAACTGCAGGAATTACAAGATTTTTAGGGGGCTAAATTGCAAAAGGCTTGAGACAGCCCCATGGTGGCCGGCAGCTACTGTTGGCCAAATTCCCGGTGTTCTAGGGTACGGGAGATCGCGAGGAGTGGGGCAAATGAAAGAGGACGATGAGGGGATTCGATTCCATACCTTACTTACCGCGGGGATGCATCGTGGTGGCTGGATTTCGCCCGAGAAGAGGGCGGCGGTGCTCTGCTGCGGGCGGCGGCGCTTCTCTTTTCGTGGAAGCGGACGTGCGGGAGGGAGGGGGGCAGCGCTGGGCAGGGGCGGCCTGCAGGGGGGCCATGGCTACAGGGGCTCGGGCTGGGCGTGGAGGAGCGTGACGCACAGGGGCAGGTCTGGGCGCACGGGATGCAGGGCCTCGGGCACGCAGGGGCTCGGGTGCCTGCCTTGTTCCTGGGTGACGACGCAACACAGAACAGTGGAGGGCAGCGGTGCAGGGCTGCGCACGAGGGGGGGAGGCACAAGCAGCAGGGGGCACAAGCGAGGGGAGGGCGACGCGGCGCTGGCTGCAGGAACTCGGGGCGATGTAGAAGGGGCACAAGCAGCAGGGAGTCGTGGGGAGGCTAGGACCGGCGACGTGCGGCTCTGGTTTCTCAAGGGGAGAGCATGAGCATGGGGTGTAGGACGCAGGACTCACGGGAGGGCTCGGGCCTCACGATTTATAGGCACAACGTCCTAGCTGCAGGGGCGCGAGGGTTCGGGCGCTCGGCCTTGCGAGCAGGAGGGTCGCGCTGACTCGGTGCTCGTGACTTCTATCGTGGGCGCACGGCCTCGCAAGCAGCGGCGGCGCCGCTAGCGCGAGCTCGGGTGGCGGCTGAGCAAGAGGCAAGCGGAGAAGCGGAATGCGTGTGGCAGCAGGGACGTCGGCCGCGCAGGGGGCGAGGCTGAGGGCGTGCGGCATTCAGGTGGGCGTGAGGCTGAGGGGTTCGGTTATGGGCCGAATAGGTTCGGGTGAGGGCCGAACATGAAAACGAACTGACAGTGCTGGTTGAACGTGAACGGTTATTCGAGAGCGCGAAAAAGAGAAGGGAGAATCAGGCTGGATCATTGGCGGATCAGTTCAGGACCTTGCAGCGGCAATTCTGGTTGTCGGAACTAGCAGTACGCTAGCTTCGACAAGCAATCAAACTCCAGAATACAAAAAGAAAGGGAAACAAGGGGGTTCGCTTAGGGTTCCTCAAAGAGAAGCTTCTGGTCTATTTTCTCGATGAAACGCGACACAACGAGTTAGTGGTGGTGACCGAGCTGAAGCTCGCACGCGGCACGTTTGTAGGGTTTAAGGCGGAATAGACCCAAAATGAGTTATTTCCAGCTCGAGAGGAAAGAAAATGAATTCATTTTCCAGAATATATTTTCAAGCTTAAAATCTATCTAGAAAAATCTAGATAAATATTTTAAACCATAAAAAAATATATCCAGAAGAATCCCAAAATTTTGGGGAAAAATCTAGGACACGATGAGTCCAAATAAAATACTCGGAGCCCAGGAAAAAGATTTTAGAACTTTCCAATAAATGGATTTAGCTCTACGCAAAAAGTGAATAATTTCCAAAAAAATTCTGGAACATTCTTGGGAAACCCTATTGATGGATGAATACTTTCTAAAAGATACTCACATCCTAAAATTAAATATTTTAGGGTGTGACAATCTACAGTTCACATCGTACTTGCAATATCCGTTCAGGATTCATGGTTGCTGCACATGACACTAACTATCAGATTCTAAAACAATGCTTGGTTGTCTGAATGTTTTTCTGAATGGCCAAGCCAAGCATTGTTCAACTGCTCTTGTGGAAAAACATTTTGCAAGATTGATATGGGAAAAGCACAGGCAAGACAGAGCCCCAACGGGCGAGGCGGCGGCGGGTGGGGTGGGGTGGGGCGGCGGGCGGGGCGGGGCGGCGACGGCGTGGGCCGAGGCGGGGTGGCGATGGGCGTCGGGGCGGCTGGGGCGGCGCAGCGCTAGGGCGGGCAGGGCGGGGTGGCGACGGGCGTTGGGGCGGCGGCGGGCGGGGTGGGGCGGGGCGGCGTCGAGCGAGGGGGGTGGGGGGTTGATCGAGCACCGCCTTCGGAAACCGTTGGATATGCCCGGAGTCCCCATTTGCTCGGAGTCCCCAGGGAAGTGATCGAGCACCGCCTGGCCGTGCACCCCGAAGAACGGCCCATCCAGCAGAAAGTCCAGCGTCAGGCACCGGAGAGGCAAGTCTTCATCTGCGAGCAAGTGCGGAAGATGTGGGAAGCGGGCTTCATCTAGGAGGTTTTTCATCCCGAGTGGCTGGCCAACCCGGTCATTATCCCGAAGGCCAACGGCAAGCTTCGCATGTGCGTGGACTACAGCGACCTCAACAAAGCCTGCCCCAAAGATCCTTTTCTGCTACCACGCATCGACCAAATTGTCGATTCCATGGTGGGGTGCGACCTCCTTTGTTTTCTGGACGCGTACTCTGGGTACCACCAGATAAACATGGCAAAGGAGAATAAGTAGCAAACTTTGTTCACCACCCTGGTGGGAACCTACTGCTACGTCCGCATGCCCTTCGGGCTCAAGAACGTTGGGCCGACATTCCAACGGACCATGCGTATTACCTTGAAGGACTTGCAGAGCCACAACGTCGAAGCTTATATCAACGACATTGTGGTGAAGACCCGACAACAGGAGACCCTCCTGTAGGACCTGTCGGAAGCCTTCGATAGCCTGCGAACCACCAAGCTCAAGCTCAACCCCGAGAAGTGCGTGTTTGGGATACCGGCGGGGAAGCTCCTGGGCTTCCTCGTGTTAAGTCGCGGCATCGAAGTGAACTCAGAGAAGGTGGAAGAAATTGATCGCATGTAGGCCCCGACCCATTTGAAGGAGGCTCAACGCCTCACGGGGTGCATGGCAGCTCTCGGGTGGTTCATCTCCAAGCACGGAGAGAGGGGCCTTCCGCTCTTCAAGCACCTCAAGAAGGCCGGGGGTTTCGAGTGGACCGTGGAAGCGGATCAGGCATTCCGGGGTTTGAAGGAATACCTTTCCTCCCCCCTGGTGCTGATGGCACCCCACGACAAGGATGAACTACTCCTCTACATCTCGGCCACCCCACAAGTCGTAAGTGCGGTGCTGGTTGTCGAGAGAGAAGAGGAAGACCCCGGAGACGGAAGCCCGGACCTTGGGAGAGGGGAGCCACGAGGGGCTACGGAAGGGCCGCCGACCCCGGACCCCAGGATCATCCCGCACGGGCCCCTAAGGCGGCCTCGATGCGTGCAACACCCGGTGTAATTCGTGAGCAAGATACTCCGAGATGCGAAAGAGCGTTACCCGCAGGCAAAGAAGATGTTGTACTCCATCCTCATGGCATCCCACAAGCTGCGGCATTATTTCCACGCACATCAGGTCATTGTGGTTACCTCGTACCCCCTCGGCCACATCCTCAGGAACCGAGAGGGGATGGGGTGCACGGTGAAGTGGGCAATCAGACTGGCTTTTTACCTTCAACTAAACGAGTGCCAAAATTTATAGACTTGTCCACATTTTAGCATGCCAACATTTTGGAAACGAATCAATCAGACCCTACAATTTCCATCATTTTGGTTCATAAGTTTGTTAGCATTTGAAGTTCTAATATATCTTTTCCTATAAAATAATTAATCTACTTATCATTTTTTTCCTATTTATAAACAATTATTTATGACCAAATAGCAACAAAGTATTCATGAGTGCGCGCCTTTGCGCGCAATGTACTAGTGGTCGAATGGGCGATCTGGCCATGTAGGATCTTCATGGTAGCTTCGACCCAACACATGGGAAATGGCTACCAAATAAAGTCACTGCCTCACAGGCCATGGGGGCTTTCCATAAAGGTTACCAACCGCGCGCACCATCCTTGAGACTCGTACCAAAGCTCATCATATAAGTTCAATTATATTTGACCGTTGTTTACTTTGCAGTGATGACTAGCACAGATGACAGCGGAGACTCGCGTGATGTTGTGAGACGTGTGGAGCCAAAAGCAAATGCAGTGGGTTTTGTCTTAAATGGGCATAGTGTATGACCACCTGCTCTCCACTATCGAACCAGTCATCTTAAACCAATTTAACTATGAACAGCCTCTATCAAAGAAAGCTTCTACAGTCACCATGTGGCTAATTACATATCAATTCCTGTTACTGGTGTACGTAGCCATCATTGTTGTCGTTTTCTTGTTGGAATTTAACTATGAACAGCCTCTATCAAAGAAAGCTTCTACATTCACCATGTGGCTAATTACATATCAATTCCTGTTACTGGTGTACGTAGCCATCATTGTTGTCGTTTTCTTGTTGGAGGAATTGGTTTAAGATGCCTGGTTCGATAGTGGAGAGCAGGTGGTCATACACTATGCCCATTTAAGACAAAACCCACTGCATTTGCTTTTGGCTCCACACGTCTCACGACATCACGAGTCTCCGCTGTCATCACTGCAAAGTAAACAACGGTCAAATATAATTGAACTTATATGATGAGCTTTGGTACGAGTCTTGAGGATGGTGCGCGCGGTTGGTAACCTTTATGAGGATTTCTGAGGATTGACGGCTTGATGTGCTTAGCATGTCATTGGCAGTAGTAGTGCAGCATATATACTAATGTTGTCCCTGTGAGAACCGCCCAATTTAATATCATTTTAAGCGAACCGTCGGTCTTTATTGTAAAGATGAGAGCTAACACGCACTCGCACCAATGGCGCGCTACGGGTTAACCCACATCTAAACTACTAAGGACCAACTTAGCCTTTCGCCGAAAATAACATTAAACCCGGTAGTCCCGGTATGCGCTCCAACATATGCCCAGAATCACGCATATGCACATACCGTCACAAGCTCGTACATCACCATTGATCCACAAAGAGCAATTTTAATACAAGGTTAAGCCATTAATCATTACAATTTAACATAAAGAAAGGTTCCAAGTCTATTAAGGTGCGAAGGAGGGATACAAGCCTCGGGCTCACAAATAACATAGAAGATATAAAAACCATAAAGTTTAATGTTCAACATGATATCCCAAATACGATACGCAGCGGAAAGATAACGATAAGAAATAATATTAATGACGTCTTGCTCAAGGACGCCATTGACCATATTGACCTATTCCTCGCCCGCGCCGGGTTCGGCGGGGTAGAAATGGCCAAACACCACTTCCGGCTCACCTGCAACTTAGTTAAGATATATAGCAACATGAGTACAAAGGTACTCGCAAGACTTACGCGGTTAAATAAACAAGGAGTATGCAAATGAGGGCTCACAAGAAAGCTTTAGGGTTAAGTAATTTAAATAAGCATGAACTTACTATCCAAACCTATTCTAGCATCCTAGCATTTTAATTATCTTGCCCAACCCACCACAAAATTTTAATTAAACATTGACCAACCATAAGAGGTGACATAAGCATCATAAACCACATGCGACCAAGATCGATACACTACGAAGAATTCGTCGAAACTTGAGCTTGCTCATAACCGAGAGCGCGGCAATTCGAATTGATTCATTAACCTTGCAAGGGTGTACAACTTTACCCACACGACACAAGGACCATGCGACTCACCCAACCGATCACGTGGGGTGAGGGGGTACTCGCGTCAACCTTTCCCGACGAGTTCTAACCGTTGAACATCACGCCTAACTTGCGCGGAGAGTTACCTAGGTCCACCGGGGACACCCCTAAGGCTCTCTACAAAGCCCCACGGCCACGCATCTAGGACCGTGCATCAACGATTAAAACTAGAGGGTATTTGGTTTATCCACCCCATGAATGGATATGTGGTAGTACGATAAGTGCTCAATTTCCAAGGTCATCCACGGACGGTCCTTAATTGGTTCGAGCGGACTAAGCCTCCGAGACTCCTTTCTCTAGGCCCTACCTTCCGCTCAAACCCCAAAAACCCACTTCCAACTAGACCGATCCAACCAACAACCCGACACCGGATAAAAAGATCAAGATAAACAAAGGTGGTGAAACAAGTGATCCTATTCCAACCTTCCCTACAAGATATATACCAACTCTAAGCACAACTAAGCATTTAGTTAATTAAGTTGCAACTAGCTATGTGTGCCAAGGACATGGATATACAACTCAAGGGAGGACATTGCATGAAAATAGGACCAACGATGCAATAGATAAGTAATTATCATAAGCATAGATACCCAAGTGAAGTAACTAAATTTAAGCAAGTTGAATAGGTCAAGGAATCATGCTTAGCTGCTTGCCTTGGTTCTCTTCTTGCTCGACCACACACTCGGCTCCCGGCTCGGTCTCAACGAACTCGGCGGGCTCAACGGGTACGTCCT
Source organism: Panicum hallii (assembly GCF_002211085.1). Lineage (NCBI taxonomy): Eukaryota > Viridiplantae > Streptophyta > Magnoliopsida > Poales > Poaceae > Panicum > Panicum hallii. The sequence continues at coordinate 39,267,564 of NC_038043.1, forward strand.
CCGGCGTCTCGGTCACTAAAATGTATGAATGAAATGCATGCATTAGGATGATGCCAATGATGTGAGAATGAGATGATATGCAATGACATACAATAGAAGAGAAAAGTCACATCAACGTGCAAGCGATATCATTATGGTAATACAAGCTCGATTACTAATTTAAATACTAAGCCCGAAGGCAAACTCGCTCATGCAACAAATTAACAAGAACAATTCATGATTTAATTTCTGCACCCAGAGGATATCAAAATAAACTCATGAGAGTTGAGTTTGCATCAAAAACTTATTTGCAGAATTACTTATGATATTTACAATTTTCAGCAGCTAAACTCAAGATAAATCTTACAAGCCATGCAAAACATTTTCAAAAATCCTAATAAAATTACCAGAGGTACAAGACATGATAACAAGGATAACAGAAGTGGTTTTACCATTTTATCAATTTTCTATCAAAAGATATTCATTTTATAAGATTGCAGGCAGCAAAACTAAAAACACATTAAAAACCTATCAAACAGTACTGGAACATATACACCACTTGCACTATGAGAAAGAGCATTTGACAGGGAATATAACAAACTTTAGTTTGGCATTTTTAGAGCACCACAAAATAAGATCAACAATTAACTTGGTTTAACAAGAATAATTTATAACTTAAAATACAGAACTCTAACATGTATGAACTTAATTTATCTAAGCAGATCTACCATAGAGGATTCAAACAAAACAAATTTCACAATTTTTGGAGGCCTACAACATTTCCTATGCAAATAACAAAATCACATGAAATGATAAAACGGAGAACGGGGCGGCCGGCGCTAGATCCACCCGGATCTAGCACCCCTGGGCACCGACAGGTGGGCCCAGGCGGCCAGCGCGCGGCCCAGGCGGAGTCAAGGCCGGCCGCGGCCTTGACTCGCCACGAGGGGCGCCAGCACGCGCCCACGGCGCGGCCCGCGCGCGAACGCGCGCGCACGCGGCGCGGCGCGACGCGGCGACGGCCGGCACGGGACCGCGGCCCACGGGCGCGAACGCGCCCAGGCGGGGCGCGCACGGGCAGCGCAGCGGGGAGGGGGCGCTCACCCGCAGCGCGGACGAGCGAGGCGGGGCGGCGGAGAGCTGGACGGCGGAGAGCGGCGGCGGCGGGCGGAGGCGCTCGCGGGGAAGCTCGGGCGGCGGAGGAGAGGAGCGGTTGGGGATCGGGGCTGAACGAGGAGGTGGCGGGGGAGCTCGGTGCGCGCGGGATTGGGCGGAGGTGGAGCGGCGGCGGCGGATTGCGGCGCGGCGGCGGCGGATTGGAGCGGGGGAGAAGAAGAGGCAGGGGCGCGGTTTGAATGGGGAAGGAGGAAGAGAAAACGGCGGCTCGGGGGAGGAGAAGAGGCGCGGCGCGCGGGACACGAGGGGCGGCGGCCACGCTGGACGGCCCAGCGGCCGCCGGCGTGCGCCACCGCGCGGACGCCCAACGGGCAGGCGCAGAGGCGCGGGGGACGCGGAGGGAGGCGCTGACCCGTGGGCCCAGGCGCGCGGAGGAGAGGGGGAGGAGGCTGACCGGTGGGGCCGGGAGGAGGGAAAAAAAAAGGGAAAAGCAACGGTTCGTCTTGCAAATTTAAAAACGTGCACTTCCCGGGCTCCAAAAATCACCAAAATTTTATGGAAGCAAGATTAAATCATCAAGAACACAGTGCAACAACAAGAGCTCAAAAATCCGTTATGGATTGTTCACAAAAATTCAAACAACATTGCAGTTTTCAAACTTTCCAAGAATTTTATGGCTCGGGTTAGGCATTCAAAAATTGCACAAAAATATCCAAAAATCACCATTTGAAATCTAGTATTTGAATAAAATATTTGGAGGCACAGTCACATAGCCAAATTCAAACTTACTTCACAACTTATACAAAATTCACACAAGAAAAATGGATGGTCACATGTAATTAAGTGCATATGATGCTCCAAAATGCTTTGATGATGCTCATGATGATGTTGCTTAATTTTTAATCCCGTGCTTTCAATTTTTGGGTCGTGACAATTCTCCCCCCCTTAAGAAAATCTCGTCCCGAGATTTGGTAGACAAAAGACGATAGAACTTCGGGTGCATTAAGGCCATATTCACCTAGACAAGATAAACATCGAAGAAAGGATACACAAGACATGGGTGGTGTGGAACGGTAGGACACCTTTAATTTCTCTTCGATGGTGATTGTGTACACATATAAGATATCTAGAAGGATGAACTTCTTAAAGAAGGTTGGGTGCGGTGGGAAAAGCTTGAGGACTCACTCATTGGAAGAAGAAGTCGGGGTAGTCTTGACGCAAACGATCCTCGCGTTCCCATGTGGCTTCGTCTTCGGAGTGGTTGCTCCATTGAACTTTCACAAACTTCACCATACTTCGCTTTACTTTCCTTTCAACGCGATCTAGGATGGCAATAGGATGCTCTTCGTAGGTAAGACCCGCTTGAAGATCGAGTGATTCAAGATCGATGGCGTCGGTAGGAGCACGAAGGCATTTCTTCAATTGAGATATGTGAAACACGTTGTGAACGGTGGAAAGTGATTGGGGAAGATCCAATTGATAAGCCACCATTCCAATCCTTTTTGTGACTTGGAAAGGTCCGACGAAACGAGGTGCCAATTTACCCTTGACCCGGAAGCGACGAGTACCCTTGAAAGGAGAGACCTTAAGATAGACGTACTCACCGACTTTGAAATGGAGTTCACGGCGGCGACGATCGGCATATAGCTTTTGACGGGATTGGGCAATGCGAAGATTTTCGCGAATGATCTTAACTTGGTCTTCGGCATCTTTCACCAAATCCGGGCCAAAGAAAGGCCTTTCCCCGGATTCGGACCAATTGATGGGCGTTCTACAACGCCGTCCATAAAGAGCTTCAAAGGGGGACATCTTGATACTTGCTTGATAGCTATTATTATAAGAGAATTCCGCAAAAGGCAAACAAGTGGCCCACTTCTTCTCATATACTAGAACACATGCCCGTAACATATCTTCAAGGATTTGATTCACCCTCTCGGTTTGACCATCGGTTTGAGGGTGGTAAGCGGTACTATAGGTGAGGTCGGTTCCCATGGCTTCATGAAGACTTCTCCAAAAGTGGGCAACAAATTGCGGACCACGATCGGAGACAATTGTTTTAGGAACACCATGAAGACATACAATGCGAGTAAGATACAATTCCGCATATTGCTTGGCTCGGTAGGTAGTTTTGATCGGAAGAAAATGAGCCGATTTGGTTAAGCGGTCAACAATTACCCAAATAGAATCATACCCGTGAATAGTCTTCGGCAACCCGGTGATAAAGTCCATTCCAATATTTTCCCACTTCCAAGATGGAATAGGCAAAGGTTGAAGGGTACCGGCCGGTTTGAGATGCACGGCTTTAACCCTTTGGCAAACATCGCACTCGGCGACATATCGAGCGATTTCCCGCTTCATGCGAGTCCACCAAAATCTTTGCTTGAGATCTTGAAACATCTTGGTGCTACCCGGGTGAATCGAGAATTGAGAATTATGAGCCTCATCAAGAATTAAGCGCCTCAAGTTGTGGTCCTTAGGCACGACAATACGTTTCCCAAAGAATAGGACCCCTTGATCATCATAAGAAAAACATTGAGCTTTACCCTCCTTCATGAGTGTACGAATTCGGGCCATACCTTTGTTATTTCTTTGAGCTTCCTTAATTTGATCATAAAGATCGGACTTGATTATAAGAGCACCGAGATGACCTTCCTTGACCATGCCTAATTCAAGTTTCCGGAATTCATCACAAAGAGTACGAAGAGGAGGTCCCATGGTCAAACAATTGCATTGAGCCTTGCGGCTTAGTGCATCGGCAACGACATTTGCCTTGCCGGGATGATAGTGAACTTCAAGATCATAATCTTTGATCAACTCAAGCCATCGGCGTTGCCTCATGTTGAGATCGGATTGGGTGAAGATATATTTAAGACTCTTGTGATCGGTGTAGATATTGCAATGATTTCCAAGAAGATAGTGACGCCAAATCTTTAGAGCATGGACCACGGCCGCAAGCTCCAAATCATGGGTTGGATAGTTCTCTTCATGACGCTTGAGTTGACGAGAGGCATAAGCCACCACTTGGCCTTCTTGCATAAGAACACAACCAAGACCGACGCGAGAGGCGTCACAATAGACATCGAAGTTCTTGTGAATATTTGGTTGAGCTAGAACGGGAGCGGTAGTAAGACGATCTTTAAGAGTTTGAAAGGCTTCTTCGCAAGCTTGAGACCATTCAAACTTGACCCCATTTTTCAACAATTCGGTCATAGGCTTGGCAATTTTTGAGAAGTTTTCTATGAACCGGCGATAATATCCCGCAAGCCCAAGAAAACTCCGAATATCGGTGATGCTTCGAGGTTGCTTCCAATCAAGGACATCTTGCACCTTGCTAGGATCGACGGCGACTCCATCCTTGGAAAGAATGTGACCAAGGAAGGATACTTTCTCGAGCCAAAACTCGCACTTGCTAAACTTAGCATAAAGACGATGCTTCCGAAGTTTTTGTAATACAACATGGATATGGTGAGCATGATCATCCCGAGTCTTCGAGTAGATAAGAATATCATCAATAAAGATAACCACGAAGATATCGAGTTCCTCCATGAAGATACTATTCATTAAGTACATGAAATATGCCGGGGCGTTGGTGAGGCCAAAGGACATGACGGTGTATTCATAGAGACCATATCTAGTAGAGAAAGCCGTTTTTGGAATATCCTCTTGACGAATTTTAATTTGATGATACCCCAATCTTAGATCAATCTTGGAGAAATAGCGAGCCCCCGATAATTGGTCAAACAAGATATCGATTCGAGGAAGAGGATACTTGTTCTTGACGGTGACCTCATTCAACGGACGGTAGTCAACGCACATCCGTAGACTATCATCCTTCTTCTTCACAAAGAGAGCCGGGCATCCCCAAGGAGAGGAGCTCGGACGAATAAAACCCTTATCCAAAAGGACCTTGAGTTGCTCTTTCAATTCTCTTAGCTCATTAGGTGGCATACGGTAGGGACGTTTGGAAATGGGGGCCGTCCCGGGCATTATTTCAATAACGAACTCCACCTCACGATCGGGAGGCATGCCCGGTAATTCTTCCGGAAAGACATCCGGATACTCGCAAACCACGGGAATATCTTCCAACGCCGTGGTTTCGGTACCCGCCAAGGAATAGAGACAAGCTTTCTTTGTGGCGAGAGAGAGAAGAACCCTATCCCCGGAGGGGTGCAAGAGATCGATGGTGCGTGGCCCACATTTGATAACCCCATCATGTTTTCCCAACCAATTCATCCCAAGAATTACATCTAAGCCTAGCTTATCTAGGATGAGAAGATTTGCTCGAAAAGTGGCTCCCTCAATAAGAATCGGGACTTTATCTACAAAGTGCTTAGAGATGATTTCCCCACCCGGTGATTCTATGTGGTAAGGTTGTGGTAGGGTTTGCATTTGGAGCTTGCTATGCATCATGAATTTCTTGTTAATGAAGGAAAGGGTTGCTCCGGAATCGAAAAGAACGAGGGCGGAATGGGAGTTTATAAGAAGCGTACCCATGAGCACTTCGGCATCGTCCGGAACCTCCTCCGCGGTGGTGTAGTTGAGACGGCCACGCTTAGGAGCTTGCGATGGCTTGGCTCCTTGGCGTGGGGCTTGCGGTGGAGGGTTGTTCGGTCTTGGTGCATTGGAGGTGCCGCCTTGCCTTGGTGAAGGACAATACTTGGAGATGTGACCCGTGCCACCACAATTGTAGCACGGACCCCTTGGAGCGCCGCTTGGGTTGTTCCAAAAGGCGTTGGCCGGCCTTGGGGGTTGTCCTTGAGGTGGTTGAGGATGACGTACCACCCACATCGGGCGCGGTGGTTGCGCACCCGGCGCGCGCGGTGGGGGAGGTGGCCCCACACGTGGGCGAGATGAGCTACCACCCGCCGAGGTAGGAGCGGGACGCTTGTGCTTAGCTTCGAGTCTCTTCATCTTGTGCTCGGCACGGATAGCAATATTCACCAAGTCGTTGAAATCATCAAACTTGGTGGTGGATAGTTTGTCTTGTAGCTCTTCCGAGAGGCCGTCATAGAACCTCTCCCGCTTCTTGGCATCGGAGGACACTTCATCGGGTGCATATTGTGATAGAGTGTTGAAGGCATTGACATAGGCCATTACATCCCGATGGCCTTGGGTGAGATTGAGGAATTCCTTTTTCTTGATGTCGATGATACCTTTAGGAATATGGAAGGAGCGAAAAGCCGTCCGGAATCCTTCCCACGTGAAACGGTGATTGGCGGGTTGGGAAGCCTTCCAATTCCGCCACCAAGCCCCCGGGGCATCGTGGAGTTGGTGAGCGGCGAATAAGACCTTATCATGCTCATCACATTGGATGAGATTAAGCTTCTCCTCAATGACGTGAAGCCAAAAATCCGCGTCAAGAGGGTCCTTGGAGCCACGGAAGATTGGTGGGTTGGTGCGGAAGAAATCCCCAAACTTGTTTACTTGCGGCTCCTCCCTAGGAGCTTGAACTCCAATGTTGCCCAAGTTGCCGATGTGATTGACCAATTGCCCAAGTAGTTGAGTTTGTTGGGCAAGCACATCCGCGAAAGTGGGGTGGACGGGAGGTCCGGGAAGATCGTTGTTGTTGTTGTTGTTGTTGTTGTTGTTGTTGTTGTTGTTATTGTTGTTCCCACCCGAACCGTTCCCGCGGTTCGCGCCGGTTCCCGAACGCAAATTCATCCTAGCAAGAATTTAAGATAAGTTAGCGGCCGAGGAAGAAATGATAATCTCAAGGAGAACAACGGAATGATAAAGCGTAGATAATGACTTGACTTAAGATCGAGATTCGAACGGTAACTTATCAAAGAAAATATAATAAAGTGCCGAGTATCAAGATTTGATCATTACCATTCAAAGTCGCTAGGGCAGATTTAGAGAGCAAGAAAGACGGAAAACGGTCACCCACATGATTTATATTTGTTATTTGCGTATGCGTGCATGCATGCAACATATAAGTGCAATATGTCGTCACCTCACATCGTTTCCACATGATAATATAGGGCTCATATATAACTTCTTAAGGGAGCACGTATGAAAACATTCAAATAACTCACATAATTAAAATACTAGTAACACATCGAGGCATAACCATAATCATGCAATTAACTTGTCCTTAACTCACAAGCATCCAAAAGAGTTTAACCATCACAAAATGAGCGCGTCTTAACGTTCTAGCGCTTAGCTCCACCTTACAACCACATTACCCCAAGTGCCACGTCCCTCCTACTAGCACTTGGACTAATGGGCGTCTTCCCCTCTCTCTAATCGATAAGCCATCATGGGTCAAAAGGCTCCGGAAACCCCAAGAGACTCGCACGGGTGGTGGGCACCATGCGGAACCGACGCACGGGCAACCCCATCGTAATGGGATTGTAAGAACCCCGCGTCTCGGCCCAAGTACCCACCACATGCGGAAAGCGGTGCGACGGAGGAGCTTCCTCATGCGGCGTGTTCCGCGCCCAGTCGTCCATGATCTTCCTTGGCAACTTCATCGAACGAAGGTACGGCTCCACTTGGTATTGGAGGCGGACGAGACGACTCCTTGTCTCCTCCAACTCCCATACCAAACTCCGGTGCGCCATCTCGTAGGCGGAAATGGTGTCCGCCATGCACGTCTCCAAAGTGTACGGTCCCATCGGAGGCGAGACAACATGGGCAATGGGATCCTCCGGTCCCCTCACCGGAAGGTAGGTGAACGGAGCCTCCCAAAGCTCACGGTGCTCGTGACGAAGACGGGCGATGGCTTCACGTGCCACCTCTTGAATCACCATCTGCACGGAGGTACCACAGGCGCGGAAGTCGTACCTCACAGCTCCCACCATCCACCTTGGCTCAAGGTGGAGGCTCGCCATGTAGTCCACCAAACCAACACCACAGCCGCGAGCATAGACCTCATACTCGGGCTGGAAAAAGTAGTGCGAGCTCCTCAACATCTCGTTGAGGATCGCCGGGAACCCGATCGTGTCCGGAGCGCGAGTCGCCATGATCAAAGTAGCCATCTATTCAATAAAACATAAGAAATTAAGCATATTTAATTGACAGGTGAAGCATTAGAGAGAATAATAGCTCTAAGACAAAGGGAGAAAGTTAGCAATCAATCCTTAAGTTCAAATTTTTGAAAAATAAATATTAATGCAAGTATTCAATTTTATTTCGCTCTCAACCCCTTTTTAGCAAACTTTTAAGTTCACTTTGCGAAACCTGGCTCTGATACCCGCTGTGAGAACCGCCCAATTTAATATCATTTTAAGCGAACCGTCGGTCTTTATTGTAAAGATGAGAGCTAACACGCACTCGCACCAATGGCGCGCTACGGGTTAACCCACATCTAAACTACTAAGGACCAACTTAGCCTTTCGCCGAAAATAACATTAAACCCGGTAGTCCCGGTATGCGCTCCAACATATGCCCAGAATCACGCATATGCACATACCGTCACAAGCTCGTACATCACCATTGATCCACAAAGAGCAATTTTAATACAAGGTTAAGCCATTAATCATTACAATTTAACATAAAGAAAGGTTCCAAGTCTATTAAGGTGCGAAGGAGGGATACAAGCCTCGGGCTCACAAATAACATAGAAGATATAAAAACCATAAAGTTTAATGTTCAACATGATATCCCAAATACGATACGCAGCGGAAAGATAACGATAAGAAATAATATTAATGACGTCTTGCTCAAGGACGCCATTGACCATATTGACCTATTCCTCGCCCGCGCCGGGTTCGGCGGGGTAGAAATGGCCAAACACCACTTCCGGCTCACCTGCAACTTAGTTAAGATATATAGCAACATGAGTACAAAGGTACTCGCAAGACTTACGCGGTTAAATAAACAAGGAGGATGCAAATGAGGGCTCACAAGAAAGCTTTAGGGTTAAGTAATTTAAATAAGCATGAACTTACTATCCAAACCTATTCTAGCATCCTAGCATTTTAATTATCTTGCCCAACCCACCACAAAATTTTAATTAAACATTGACCAACCATAAGAGGTGACATAAGCATCATAAACCACATGCGACCAAGATCGATACACTACGAAGAATTCGTCGAAACTTGAGCTTGCTCATAACCGAGAGCGCGGCAATTCGAATTGATTCATTAACCTTGCAAGGGTGTACAACTTTACCCACACGACACAAGGACCATGCGACTCACCCAACCGATCACGTGGGGTGAGGGGGTACTCGCGTCAACCTTTCCCGACGAGTTCTAACCGTTGAACATCACGCCTAACTTGCGCGGAGAGTTACCTAGGTCCACCGGGGACACCCCTAAGGCTCTCTACAAAGCCCCACGGCCACGCATCTAGGACCGTGCATCAACGATTAAAACTAGAGGGTATTTGGTTTATCCACCCCATGAATGGATATGTGGTAGTACGATAAGTGCTCAATTTCCAAGGTCATCCACGGACGGTCCTTAATTGGTTCGAGCGGACTAAGCCTCCGAGACTCCTTTCTCTAGGCCCTACCTTCCGCTCAAACCCCAAAAACCCACTTCCAACTAGACCGATCCAACCAACAACCCGACACCGGATAAAAAGATCAAGATAAACAAAGGTGGTGAAACAAGTGATCCTATTCCAACCTTCCCTACAAGATATATACCAACTCTAAGCACAACTAAGCATTTAGTTAATTAAGTTGCAACTAGCTATGTGTGCCAAGGACATGGATATACAACTCAAGGGAGGACATTGCATGAAAATAGGACCAACGATGCAATAGATAAGTAATTATCATAAGCATAGATACCCAAGTGAAGTAACTAAATTTAAGCAAGTTGAATAGGTCAAGGAATCATGCTTAGCTGCTTGCCTTGGTTCTCTTCTTGCTCGACCACACACTCGGCTCCCGGCTCGGTCTCAACGAACTCGGCGGGCTCAACGGGTACGTCCTCCGGCGTCTCGGTCACTAAAATGTATGAATGAAATGCATGCATTAGGATGATGCCAATGATGTGAGAATGAGATGATATGCAATGACATACAATAGAAGAGAAAAGTCACATCAACGTGCAAGCGATATCATTATGGTAATACAAGCTCGATTACTAATTTAAATACTAAGCCCGAAGGCAAACTCGCTCATGCAACAAATTAACAAGAACAATTCATGATTTAATTTCTGCACCCAGAGGATATCAAAATAAACTCATGAGAGTTGAGTTTGCATCAAAAACTTATTTGCAGAATTACTTATGATATTTACAATTTTCAGCAGCTAAACTCAAGATAAATCTTACAAGCCATGCAAAACATTTTCAAAAATCCTAATAAAATTACCAGAGGTACAAGACATGATAACAAGGATAACAGAAGTGGTTTTACCATTTTATCAATTTTCTATCAAAAGATATTCATTTTATAAGATTGCAGGCAGCAAAACTAAAAACACATTAAAAACCTATCAAACAGTACTGGAACATATACACCACTTGCACTATGAGAAAGAGCATTTGACAGGGAATATAACAAACTTTAGTTTGGCATTTTTAGAGCACCACAAAATAAGATCAACAATTAACTTGGTTTAACAAGAATAATTTATAACTTAAAATACAGAACTCTAACATGTATGAACTTAATTTATCTAAGCAGATCTACCATAGAGGATTCAAACAAAACAAATTTCACAATTTTTGGAGGCCTACAACATTTCCTATGCAAATAACAAAATCACATGAAATGATAAAACGGAGAACGGGGCGGCCGGCGCTAGATCCACCCGGATCTAGCACCCCTGGGCACCGACAGGTGGGCCCAGGCGGCCAGCGCGCGGCCCAGGCGGAGTCAAGGCCGGCCGCGGCCTTGACTCGCCACGAGGGGCGCCAGCACGCGCCCACGGCGCGGCCCGCGCGCGAACGCGCGCGCACGCGGCGCGGCGCGACGCGGCGACGGCCGGCACGGGACCGCGGCCCACGGGCGCGAACGCGCCCAGGCGGGGCGCGCACGGGCAGCGCAGCGGGGAGGGGGCGCTCACCCGCAGCGCGGACGAGCGAGGCGGGGCGGCGGAGAGCTGGACGGCGGAGAGCGGCGGCGGCGGGCGGAGGCGCTCGCGGGGAAGCTCGGGCGGCGGAGGAGAGGAGCGGTTGGGGATCGGGGCTGAACGAGGAGGTGGCGGGGGAGCTCGGTGCGCGCGGGATTGGGCGGAGGTGGAGCGGCGGCGGCGGATTGCGGCGCGGCGGCGGCGGATTGGAGCGGGGGAGAAGAAGAGGCAGGGGCGCGGTTTGAATGGGGAAGGAGGAAGAGAAAACGGCGGCTCGGGGGAGGAGAAGAGGCGCGGCGCGCGGGACACGAGGGGCGGCGGCCACGCTGGACGGCCCAGCGGCCGCCGGCGTGCGCCACCGCGCGGACGCCCAACGGGCAGGCGCAGAGGCGCGGGGGACGCGGAGGGAGGCGCTGACCCGTGGGCCCAGGCGCGCGGAGGAGAGGGGGAGGAGGCTGACCGGTGGGGCCGGGAGGAGGGAAAAAAAAAGGGAAAAGCAACGGTTCGTCTTGCAAATTTAAAAACGTGCACTTCCCGGGCTCCAAAAATCACCAAAATTTTATGGAAGCAAGATTAAATCATCAAGAACACAGTGCAACAACAAGAGCTCAAAAATCCGTTATGGATTGTTCACAAAAATTCAAACAACATTGCAGTTTTCAAACTTTCCAAGAATTTTATGGCTCGGGTTAGGCATTCAAAAATTGCACAAAAATATCCAAAAATCACCATTTGAAATCTAGTATTTGAATAAAATATTTGGAGGCACAGTCACATAGCCAAATTCAAACTTACTTCACAACTTATACAAAATTCACACAAGAAAAATGGATGGTCACATGTAATTAAGTGCATATGATGCTCCAAAATGCTTTGATGATGCTCATGATGATGTTGCTTAATTTTTAATCCCGTGCTTTCAATTTTTGGGTCGTGACAGTCCCCGTCGGGTTTGAGCGCAAAACCGACCCTTACACATTGAGCATCCAACTGTAATTAGGAAGTTCAAGGCAGAGTTGAAACAACTTATGGAACTGCCGCCTCCTTGCTTGGCCACAGCGGCAAAAGCTCCAGAAGTGGCTGCCGCCAAAATGATGGTGGCCACCAATCGTGGGGATTGCCAGCGCCTGAAAGAACTGGCGAACAAGGAGGATGCTACTACAATGGTGGTGGTAATGTCTAGGAAAGAAGCACCGGCCAAGAAGCATACACCAGCGAGCATGCATCCGCTGCTAGCAGAGGCAGCATGCACCGGCAACTGGGAAGAAATTAACTTTCTTCTCGAGGGGGAAGACCTGCAAGAAGGGCATTCAAGTAAGAGTAATACTCGTAGCCAAAAGTTTCTTGACAAGCTAGCGGCATATCCCTCAGGGCCAGCTGCTACTGACGTGGAAGAAGGCATCCATGCAGTGTCACTTCTGAAGGGTGTTACCGTGGAGGGAGACACCGCACTACATTTGGTGGCAGCCAATGGGGAGGGCAACAACTTCGTGGAGTGTGCCGACCTCATCCACGGCAAGGATAAAGGCTTGCTGTCCAGGCAAAACTACAAGGGCGACACGCCACTGCACTGCGCTGCAAGGGCAGGGATGTCCCAAATGGTCTCTCATCTTATTGATCTAGCAACTGGCGACAATATAGTTAAAGACCTCGTAAGACAAGAGAACAATAGTAATGCATGTGGCTATCCGTAATGGGGCTCATGGATTGGTCGAGGATTTATTGAAAGTCGATCCAAACTTGGCTTGTTTTCCCCAACAAGGAACTTCGCCACTGTATCTAGCAATCCTACTGGAACACGAGACCATTGCACAGACGCTGTATGAGAAAAGTGAAAATAATGTTCTCTCCTATTCCGGCCCAAATGGACAAAATGCATTGCATGCTGCGGTTCTGCGAGGCCCAGGTACATACTTACTAGAAGCATACATTTATTTATTTATTTTGCGGGTAAGCATATATTTATTTTATTTACTATGTTCATCCCTAGCAGCTCCTAAATAAATATTTTCTAAAAATCAACTAATGAGGATATCCCATTATTTTTTATGGTTACGGAGAGAGTTACTTTTGCAGTTCTCCAATAATCTCATCCAAATAAAATTACCATATTGGGAGAGTTTCAACTTCCACTCTATTTGAGGAGAGTTGAGATGGATTATTGGTTTGCTGTAATAATGAATTAGGAAAAGAAAAAGTTAAAGGGATCTAGTTGAGCACTGGGTAGATGGATTGGGGAATGAGGATGTGTTGAAGATGCTCTTACACCAAGGCTTGTTTACCATCTTTATGCTCTGGTTACCAATGTTTCTGCACAGGTTCTGTTACAGAGAGGTAGGGATGTGGAATTTGGAATTGAAAAAATAAGAAACTATGAGTACCTGCTTGATGTAAACTTATAGGGCTGTTTTGAGATTATTTTACACCATGGCGGGTTTATATGATTATTTTAGATTATTTTCATAATAAAACTGGTGGATAATTTAGAAGAAGATTAGGTCTCATGGCTATTGTTGAGAAGTCTACACATTCGACCATTGTATGCTTTAATTTTTGTGAGAATTTCTAGGTTTTCTTTAGTTTTCTAGTGCATCTCATGAAGATTAATATGGAGTCTTCAAAAAAGTCTCCAATTAGTAATATTTTGACTTAGATGTAGATTTTGGTGGTTACTTTAGATTATTAATCATGTCATATATATGTATTTGAAATGTAAATTACGTGCTTATTTTAGATTATTTTTACTTAATGGAGGGTGTGGTAGTTTAGCTACAAGATAGGGGTGCTACTTCACATAGTTTCCATAATGTCAGATTAGGGAAATTTAGATATAAATTTATGAGGCTACTTTATGTTGTTTTCATAATGGCAACATATGATAATTTAGATGAAATTTTGGGGTTGCTTTAAATTATTTGTATAACTTTTTCATGTGGATAATTTAGAGACAAATTATATCTGATTATTACAGAGTCCATACAATCGACGGTTGGATGTTTTTTTAGAATTTCTTTATTTTTCTAGTTTTTCCTCACCGGGGTTATTAATAGTAGGAAATGTAACCTAAAACTTCTACACCATAATCTGCTACAATATATTATGCGTCTGTTTTAATATTCTGACATGCACAAAATAAAAACCAGCAGCTAGATTTACGCGTTTGTCAGAATTTAACATAATCTGGTAGACAAAAGTATCATTTGTGATGATATTTAGCTCGCCTTCAAAGTGGGTGTCACGAGTGTTGATTTTTTTTCTTTTTCCAATGTGTTGATTCTTAACAAAAGAGTTCGTCAATCTGACAGAGATTACAAGAAAGTTATTGAAATGGAACAAGAATAAGGACCTTACAACAGGGAGGGATGCAAATGGTAGTACGCCACTTCACTTTGCAGCAGGCCTGCGAGGGGCAGAAAATGAAGGAAGCGCGTGTGCCCAAGTGTTTGACGCCACCACATCTGTACTCTACCAACGGGACAACGATGGATTATCGCCCATACACGTGGCGGCCACTGTGGGAGCGGCCAGTGCCACGTTTTTTCCAAAAGTTCCCGCCATTGCCCAGTTCGTGAGCAAATGTCCCAGTAGCGCCGGTTTGCGTGACGCTAAGGGGAGGACGTTCCTTCATGTTGCTGTCGAGAAGAAGAATGTGAGGGTGGTCAGATATGCTTGCCATAGTGATCGACCTCTAGCATGGGTTCTGAATATGCAAGACAACCAAGGGAACACTGCACTGCACCTGGCTGTAAAAGATGGAAACCTTGCTATATTTCGTCTTCTGTTTGGGAATAGGCAAGTCAACTTGAATTTAACAAATGAGGACGGGCAAACTCCTGTAGACATAGCGCGGTATAATATGCGCCCTTCTTTCTATGATAGAACGGTAATATATATGTTCTACATGGCTGTTTAATTGAAAGAGGGGGATCGGAGTAACTAATGCCTTTCTTAACCTATTTATTTTTTATTTCTTAGGCGGACCCTGAAGTCTGGATACCTAGGGCTCTCAAAATTGCCGGGGCTAGAGGAGGTGCAACTCGCTGGGACCATTTTCGTGAAAACTATGAAGATCGTCATGGAGTAAAGACGAACTACGCAGAAAAAGAGCTGGAGATGCTGAAGGATTCGACACAGTTCCAATCCATTGGACCGGTTCTAATAGCCACCGTGACGTTCGGTGCAATGTTTGCCTTGCCTGGTGGTTACAGAGCGGATGGTAGCGATTACGGAGGTACACCTACACTCGCTGGGACGTTTGCCTTCCATGCATTCATGGTAACCAACACATTGGCTTTCATCTGTTCCACGATTGCTACACTTGCTTCCATGTATGCGGGGTCTGCAAGGCTTAACTTGGAGAGACGCAAGGACCACTTTGACTTCAGCATAGCTTTTATGCATAATTCCATCATGGCCTTGGCGGCTGCCTTTGCACTCGGTGTGTACACGGTGCTATCTCCTGTGGCTCACAAGACTGCCATTGTGATCTGTGTCATGAGTCCTCTTGTGGTGCTATACAACTTCAAGGACTTTTGGCTGAATTGGGCCCGTTTTGCAATGCCATTGCTTGCTAGGAGAGGGGCAATCTGGACATTGTGGCTGTATACGCAGGTAGTCCTGGGAAACATGTTCAGTGTATCTTGGCTCATACTAGTGTTTGTTTGGGCCTCCTATGGAAGGGACCATCCCATTTCAAAGGCGGTATCACCAGCACAAGCTCCAGCCACGTTTGCTTGAAGATAGCTGATGAATATCATCATCGTGTGGCTCATACTAGTGTTTTGCAAGCCACGTTTGCTTGAAGACAGCTGGACAATAATAGTAATGAGACTGTTTTGCATGCGGCTGTCCAAAACTGGATTAATTTCCCGACTACCCGAGATGCACGTCCACATATTTTTTTTAAAAAAAATTTCTAGCAAACAAGAATTTTAGTGCAAAACTACATATGCCAAAAAACACATCAACAAAATGGCACAACTTATAGTCACTACAGCGAGGCCAAGCTAGCAGGGAGGGTGAATATCGAAATGAATATTGTCCTCGTTGTAACATCCCGGAATTCTCTTGAACGTTATTCGTGCAAAAATGCAAAATATTGTCCGACACAGCCCACACCGGCCTGCTCTACGCACCCGAGCCAGCCTAGCCAGCTCGCGCACGGTCCACGTCCAGCCCAGCTCCACCCACGCCACGCCTCCTTCTCCACTATCGCTGA
Organism: Panicum hallii; assembly: GCF_002211085.1. Lineage (NCBI taxonomy): Eukaryota > Viridiplantae > Streptophyta > Magnoliopsida > Poales > Poaceae > Panicum > Panicum hallii. The sequence goes on from NC_038043.1 coordinate 39,283,856, forward strand.
CGCCCCAGTCCCACCTGGAAGCTTTCCCCTTCCTCCTTCCACCCACTCTCTCGCCGCTCCTCAACACCCGCACTGCTCTGCCCCCGCTCCGCGACAGAAGAGCACAACGATGCGCCCACCAACATCAGCTGCAACCGCCCGCGCTCCCTTTCCCCCTGTGGCTTTGACCGCCCGTTGCTAAACCCTAGCCCCGTGCCGCGTGTCCCCACTCTGCAGCCGCACCCCATCGCCGCCCCTCAATGTTCGAGCCTGCGCCGAACCCTAGCTGCCACCTATAAGACCCTAGCGCCCGCGTTCGTGAAACCCTAGCCTCTTAGGATTTTTCCCTTTCTTGAACCAGCGCTGCCGCCATACCCAAGTGGACAATATTATTGTGGAAGGTCTCCTAAGATAGGAGAATAATAGTAATGAGACTGTTTTGCAAGTGGCTGTCCACAATTAGTCAGGGACGATTTATTGTCAAGCGATCCTAAACTAGATTAATTTCTCGACTACCCGAGATGCACGTTGTCACGACCCAAGTTAATGAAAAACATGATTAAGATTAATACCACACCATCATGAGCATCATCCAATCATAATCAAGCGTCATGTGCATTTTTTTATTGAGAAATTTATTTTTTTCTTGCTTGGTGTGAATGAATGTTGTGAAGCAAGTTCAAATTTTGTTAAATAACTATGCCCCCTAACATTTTATTCAAATGCTAGATTTCAAATGGTGATTTTTAAGTATTTTTTCCTCAATTTATTAATGCTTATCCCGAGCCATAAAATTCTTAGAAGTTTTGAAAACTGCAATTTTATTTGAATTTCTGTGAGCAATTCTTAGTAGATTATTGAGTGTATGTTGCATAAATGTGTTCTTGGTAGTGTGATCTTGCTCCAGTAAAAATTTGGGAAATTTTGGAGCCGTAGCAGTTTTTGAATTTAGAATTTAGAGCTTTGCTGTTTCGGTTATTTTTCCTGCCCGGCCCCACCGATCAATCTCTCCCCGCGCCCCCAGCCCCATCAGCCCCTCCCTCCGTCTTCCCCACGCCTCCGCCCCTGCCCGTTGGCCGGCCGCGCGGCGGCGTCGCTTCGACGCCCACCGGTTGGGCCAGCGTGGCCTCGGGCGGGGTTAACCCCGCGGCCGCCCGCTCTCCCCTCTCCCTTCCCATTCAAACGCGTCGTCTCCTCTTCCCCGCGAAACCTAGCTCCGCCTGAACGCCGCCTCCTCTTCCCTCCGCCCGCCGGCAGCCGCAATCCACAGCCGTCGGTGAGCCTCCGCTCGATTGCCCGCGGGTGCACCGTCCCCTCCTCCTCCTCACTCGGTTCTAAACCTCCGCCGCCTCTCTCCCCGCCTGCAGCCGCTCCCCGACATTCGCCTCCTTCCACCGCCGCCGCTCTTCGCCGCGCTGCCGCTCGCCACCTCGCCCCGCTCACTCGAGCCATGCGTGAGCACCACCGCCGTGCTGCGCTGCTCCGGCGCACGCCCCTCCGCCCTGTTCGTGCCTCGGGCCGTGCCGCCGCGACGTCGTGCCGCGCGCGCGCACGTTCGCGCGCGGGCCACGTCGCGGGCGCTCACCGGCCGCGGCCCATGGCGAGTCAAGGCCCGCGGCTGGCCTTGACTCCGCCCGGCCGGGACTAGCAGCCCGGGCCCACCTGTCGGCGCCCGGGAGTGCCAAATCCGGGTGGATCTAGCCTTTTTCCACGTTTTGATCCATTGTATTTATGCTGTGATCTTGTAAAATTCATAGAAATTTGTGTAGATCTCCAAAAATGGTGAAATTTGTTTTCTTTGTTTGCTCTATGATAGATCTACCTGGAAAAAGTATGGTTGAGCATGTTAGAGTCCTATGCTTTGAGTTAGATTTTAATCTTTCCAAATCAATTTAATTGCTTAACTTGCTGTGTGATGCTCTAAAAATGCCAAATTAAATCTTGTTAGATTCCTTGTGAAATGATATATCTAATGGTGTAACTTGTATAAGTGACCCTAGGCCTTTTGGTAGGGTTTAATGTGCTTAATAGTTTTCTGTCCTGCAAGCTTATTAATTCCATAACTATAGTTTAAAAAGTCATAAAATGGCAAAACCACTTCAGTTACCTTTTTCGTCATGTTCATTCTCCCTGGTAATTTTCTGAGGAATTATGGAAATGTCTTGCATGCCTTTTAAGATTTAACTTTTTTAGAGCAGCTGAAAATTGTAAAATGCATAAGTAATTCTATAAAAATAATTTTGCTGCAAATTCAACTCCCATGAGTTCCTTTTGAGATTCCCTGTGTGCATAATGTAAATCATTATTTATGCTTGTTAAGTCCCTTGTTTGAGCGAATTTCGGTTATCGGTCTGTAGTGATTGAGTTTCCTTGTCCTTATCGTTTGTATTGCTTCCTGGTTTGGAGTGATATTTTTCTTCTATTTCATATCATACATACCACATCATTTTCACATCATCGGCATCATTCTAATGAATACATCTCATTCATGCATTATAGTGACCGAAAAGCCGGAGGACGAACCCGTTGAGCCCGCCGAGACCGTCGAAGCCGAGCCGGGAGCCGAGTTTGTCGTTGAGCAAGAAGATAACCAAGGCAAGCAGCTAAATATGATTCCTTGACCCGCTTAACTTGTTTAGAATTAGTTATCTCACTTGAGTATATATGTTTATCTATTGCATCGTCGATCCTAATTTCATGCTATGACTTTCCTTGCTTTTACTTTCATATCCTTGCCACACGTAGTTAACAACTAATTGATTAAGCAAATGACTAGCCATGCTTAGAGTTGGTTTTTAGTTTGCAAGAAACATTGGAATAGGGTCACCTTGCTCACTACACTACTTTTAGCTATGTTCGCGCTTGTTCGGTTTAAAAAGTTTGGAAGTTCGGAACGGTTTAGTTGGGAAGTTGTTTCGCGATTCGAGCGGAAGGTAGGGCCTAGAGAAAGGAGTCTCGGAGGTACCGCTTGAATCGATTAAGGACCGTCCGTGGATAATCTCAGTTTTGAGCATTTATCGTACTACCACATATCCATTCATGGGGTGGATAAACCGATTACCTTCTAGTTTTAATCTTTGATGCACGGTCCTAGATGCGTGGCCATAGGGCTTTGTACAGAGGCTTAGGGGTGTCCCCAGTGGACCTAAGTAACTCTCCGCGCAAGTTAGGCGTGATGTTCAACGATTAGAACTTGTCGGAAAAGGTTGACATGAGTACCCCCTTGCCTAACGTGATCGGTTGGGTAAGTCGCATGGTCCTTACGTCGTGTGGGTAAAGAAGTACACCCTTGCAAGGTTAACCAATCAATTCGAATTGCTGCGCTCTCGGTCATGAGCAAGCTCTTTATCCTATGAATTCTTCATAGAAGTATCGGTTTTGTTGGATCGGTACATGTTACCTCTTTTATGATGCATAGTGTTGGTTGATTCAATTAACCAAAACGTGAGGTGGGTTGGGCAAGTTAATTAAAATGCTAGAGAGCTAGGTGGTGGAATTAGGGAGCTCATGCTTATTTAATATTACTTAACCTTAAAGCCTTATTTTTGTGAGCCTTCATGTGCATAATCCTTGGTTATTATTTATTCGCGTAAGTCTTGCGAGTACCTTTTGTACTCATGTTGCTTTATTAACTAAGTTGCAGGTGAGCCGGATGTGGTGTTTGGCTGCTTCTACCCCGCCGATTCCGGCGCAGGTGAGGAGTAGACCGATGTGGATAGGATGGTGTCCTTGAGCAACATGCCATTGTTCTATCTCATTATGTTTTTCCGCTGTGCATTCGTATTGGGGATATCATTTTGAACATTAAACTTTATGATTTATGCCCCTCTCTAATGTTAATTGTGAGCCCAAGGCTTGTATCTCGTATTTAAACCTTTAAATTTTAGATTTGGAACCTTCCTCTATATTACTCTTGTAATGACTAGTTGTTTAACTTTGTATTAAAACTTGCTCTTTGTGGATCACTGGTGATATATGGGCTTGTGACGGTATGTGTGTATGCATGATCTTGGGCATATGGTGGAGCACATACCGGGACTACCGGATTTGATATCATTTTTGGCGAATGATGGGTTGGTCCTTTATAATTTAAATGTGGGTTAACCCGTGGCATGCCATTAGTGCGAGCGCGTGTTAGTCCTCATCTTCATGATAAGTACCGGCGGTTCGCTTAAAATGATGTTAAATTGGGCGGTTCTCACAGCGGGTATTAGAGCCGAGGTTCCATGAAGTGAACTTAAAATTTTGCTCAAGGGGGTTGAGAGCGAAATAAAATTTGGTACTTGCAATAATATTTATTTCTTGTAAAATTTGAACCTAAGGATTAATTGCTAACTTCCTCCCTTGGTCTTAGAGCTATTTTTCCCTCTATTGCTTCACCTATTAATTAAATGTGCTTAATCTCTCATGTCTGTATGGATAGATGGCCAAGTTGATCATGGCGACCCGCGCTCCGGAGACGATTGGGTTCCCTGCGATCCTCAATGAGATGTTGAGGAGGGTGCACTACACTTTTCAGCCCGAGTATGAGGTCTACGCTAGTGGTTATGGAGTCGGATTGGTGGACTACATGGGGACCCTCCACCTTGAGGCAAGGATGGTGGTGGGGGTAGTGAAGTACGACTTCCACGCTTGTGGTACCTCGGTGGAGATGGTCATTCAAGAGGTGGCACGTGAAGCCATCACCCGCCTTCACCACGAGCACCGCGAGCTTTGGGAGGCTCCTTTCACTTACCTCCCGGTGCGGGGACCCGAGGCTCCCATTGCTCACGTTGTCTCGCCTCCGGCTGGGCCTTACACCTTGGAGAAGGGCATGGTGGACACCGTTTCCGCCTATGAGATGGCGCACCGGAGTTTGGTATGGGAGTTGGAGGAGACAAGGAGTCGTCTCGTCCGCCTCCAAAACCAATTGGAGCCCTACCTTCGGTCAATGAGGTTGCCTAAGAAGATCATGGATGATTGGCCGCGGAACACGCCACAAGAGGAGGTGCCTCCTTCGCATCGCTTTCCGCACGTGGTGGGTGCATGGGCCGAGGCGAGAGAAACATACAATCCCATTTCGATGGGGTTGCACGTGCGTCGGTTCCATGTGAAGCCCGTCACCCGCGTGAATCTTTTGGGATTCCCGGAGCTAATTGACCCGCAACTCGTTTATCGTTTGGTGAGAGAGAGAGAGAGTCGCCCATTATTCCAAGTGCTAGTAGGAGGGGCGTAGCACTTTGAGTAATGTGGTTGTAAGGTGGAATTAAGCGCTAGGACGTTAAAACATGCTCATTTTGTGTTGGTTGAACTTGTTGAATGCTTGTGGACTAAAGTTAAGTCAGCCTTATGGTTATGATTATGCCTAAATGCTATTAGTGTAGCGTATTTATGCAAGTTAATCTTGCATAATCTTTGCATGCTTGCTAGAAACTTATTATGAGCCTTATATTATTGTGTGGGAACGATGTGAGGTAATGACATATTGCACTCATATGTTGCATGCATGCACTCATACGCATATTATAATTTATGAAATATGTAAGTGACCGTTTCTCATCCTTTTTGATCTCCAAATCTGCCCTAAGTAATCTAGAATGTTGATGCCCAAATCATTTGCGCTTGTCAAACTTATGTCTCTAGTAACCGGATATTTATAATTTTGCTTTGATAGTTATCGCTCGAATCTCGGTTTTATGTCAAATCATTATCTACACTTTATCATTTCATCGCTTCTCCTTAAGATCATTACCTTTCTTCCTCGGTCACTAACCTATCTTAATTCTTGCTAGGATGAATTTGTGTTCAAGAATCGGCACGAACTGCGGGAACGGTTCGGGTGGGAATAACAACAACAACAACAACAACAACAACAACAACAACAACAACAACAACAACAACGATCTTCCCAACCCTCCCATCCACCCCACTCTCGCGGATGTGCTTGCCCAACAAACTCAACTCCTCGGGCAATTGGTCAACCATATTGGCAACTTGGGCAACGCCGGCAACCAAGCTCCTAGAGAAGAGCCCCAAGTGAACAAGTATGGGGATTTCTTCCGCACCAACCCACCCATCTTCCGTGGCTCCAAGGATCCTCTTGATGCGGATTTTTGGCTTCATGTTATTGAGGACAATCTCAATCTCATCCAATGTGAGCAACATGAGAAGGTTTTATTCGCCGCTCACCAACTTCATGATGCCCCGGGGGCTTGGTGGCGGAATTGGAAGGCCTCGCAACCCGCGAATCATCGCTTCACGTGGAAGGAATTCCGGACGACATTTCGCTCCTTCCACATCCCCAAGGGTATCATGGACATCAAGAAAAATGAATTACTCAATCTCACTCAAGGTCATCAGGATGTAATGTCTTATGTCAATGCCTTCAACGCTCTCTCTCAATATGCACCCGACGAAGTGTCCACCGATGCTAAGAAGCGGGAGAGGTTTTATGACGGCCTCTCGGAGGAATTGCAAGACAAGCTCTCTACCACCAAGTTTGATGACTTCAATGACTTGGTGAATATTGTTATTCACACTGAACATAAGATGAAGAGACTTGAGGCCAAGAACAAGCGTTCCGCTCCTAACTCGGCAGGTGGTAGCTCCTCCCGCCCACATGTGGGGCCACAACCTCCCCCACCTCGTGCGCCGGGTGCGCAACCACCACGCCCTATGTGGGTTGTACGCCACCCTCAACAACCTCAAGGATAAGCTCCAAGGCCGGCCAATGCTTATTGGAACAACCCAAGCGGTGCCGCAAGGGGTCCATGCTACAATTGTAGTGGCATGGGCCACATCTCCAAGAATTGTCCATCTCCAAGGTAAGGCGGTGCCTCCGATGCACCGAGGCCCAACAACCCTCCACCGCAAGCGCCACATCAAGACGCCAAGCCATCACAAGCTCCTAAGCGTGGCCGCCTCAACTACACCACCGCGGAAGAGATTCCGGAGGATGCCGACGTGCTCATGGGTACGCTTCTCATAAATTCTCATCCCGCCCTTGTTCTTTTTGATTCCAGAGCAACCCTTCCTTTCATTAACAAGAAATTCATGACGCATGGTAATCTTCAAATGCAAACCCTACCACTACCATATCACATAGAATCACCGGGTGGGGAAATCATCTCAAAACATTTTGTAGATAAAGTTCCAATTCTTATTGAGGGAGCTACCTTTCGAGCAAATCTTTTCATCCTAGATAAGCTAGGTTTAGATGTGATCCTTGGAATGAATTGGTTGGGAAAACATGATGGGGTCATTAAATGTGGGCTACGCACCATCGATCTCTTGCACCCCTCCGGGAATAGGGTTCTTCTCTCTCTCGTCAAAAAGGAAGTTTGTCTCTATGCCATGACGGGTATCGAAACCACGGCGTTGGAAAATATTCCCGTGGTTTGCGAGTATCCGGATGTCTTTCCGGAAGAATTACCGGGCATGCCTCCCGATCATGAGGTGGAGTTCGTTATTGAGCTAATGCCCGGGATGGCTCCCATTTCCAAGCGTCCTTACCGTATGCCCCCTAATGAGTTGAAGGAATTGAAAGAGCAACTCAATGTCCTATTGGATAAGGGTTTCATTCATCCGAGTTCCTCTCCTTGGGGATGCCCGGCTCTCTTCGTGAAGAAGGATGATAGCTTACGGATGTGTGTTGACTACCGTCCGTTGAATGAGGTCACCATTAAAAATAAATACCCTCTTCCTCACATTGATATCTTATTTGACCAACTTTCGGGAGCTTGCTATTTCTCCAAGATTGATCTAAGGTTGGGTTATCATCAAATTAAGATTCGCCAAGAAGATATTCCAAAAACGGCTTTCTCTACTAGATATGGTCTTTATGAATTCACCGTCATGTCCTTTGACCTCACCAATGCAACAGCATATTTCATGTACTTGATGAATAGTATCTTCATGGAGGAACTGGATGTCTTCGTGGTTATCTTCATTGATGATATTCTCATCTATTCGAAGACTCGAGATGATCATGCTCGTCATATCCACATTGTATTGTAAAAACTTCGGGAGCATCGTCTATATGCCAAGTTTAGCAAGTGCGAGTTTTGCCTTGAGAAAGTATCTTTTCTTGGTCATATTCTCTCCAAGGATGGCGTCGCCGTGGATCCTAGCAAGGTGCAAGATGTTCTTGAATGGAAACAACCTCGAAATGTCACCGATATCCGGAGTTTTCTTGGACTTGCGGGATACTATCGCCGGTTCATAGAAAACTTTTCAAAAATTGCCAAGCCTATGACCGAGTTATTGACAAATGGGGTCAGATTCGAATGGTCCCAAGCTTGTGAGGAAGCCTTTCAAACTCTCAAAGATCTTCTTACTACCGCTCCCGTTCTCGCTCAACCGAATATTCACAAGAACTTTGATGTCTATTGTGATGCCTCTCACATCGGTCTCGGTTGTGTTCTTATGCAAGAAGACCAAGTGGTGGCCTATGCCTCCCATCAACTCAAGCGACATGAAGAGAATTATCCGACCCATGATTTGGAGCTTGCGGCCGTTGTCCATGCTCTAAAGATATGGCGCCACTATCTTCTTAGTAATCATTGCAATATCTACACCAATCATAAGAATCTTAAATATATCTTCACCCAATCCGATCTCAACATGAGGCAACGTAGGTGGCTTGAATTAATCAAAGATTATGATCTTGAAGTTCACTATCATCCCGGTAAGGTGAATGTCATTGCCGATGCACTAAGCCGCAAGGCCCAATGCAATTGTTTGACTATGGGACCTCCTCTCCATACTCTTTGTGATGAATTCCGGAAACTTGAAATGGGAATGGTCAAGGAGGGTTATCTTGGTGCTCTCATAATCAAATCCGACCTCTACGATCAACTTAAGGAAGATCAAAAGAACAACAAAGGTATGGACCGAATTCGTACTTTGATGAAGGAGGGTAAAGCTCAATGTTTTTCTTGTGATCATCAAGGAGTCCTATTCTTTGGGAAGCATATTGTCGTGCCTAAGGATCACCACTTAAGGCGCCTAATTCTTGACGAAGCTCATAACTCTCAATTCTCTATTCATATGGGTAGTACCAAAATGTTTCAAGATCTCAAGAAAAGGTTTTGGTGGACTCGTATGAAGCGGGAAATCGCTCGATACGTCGTCGAGTGCGATGTTTGCCAAAGGGTTAAGGCCGTACATCTCAAACCGGCCGGTACTCTTCAACCTTTGCCTATTCCATCATGGAAGTGGGAAAATATTGGAATTGATTTTATCACCGGGTTTCCGAAGACTACTCAAGGGTATGATTCTATTTGGGTAATCGTTGACCGTCTAATCAAATCGGCACACTTTCTATCGGTCAAGACTACCTACCGAGCTAAACAAAATGCGGAGTTATATCTCACTCGCATTGTATGCCTTGATGGTGTTCCAAAAACAATTGTCTCCGATCGTGGTCCTCAATTTGTTGCCCACTTTCGGAGAAGTCTTCATGAAGCCATGGGAACCGACCTTACCTATAGCACCGCTTACCACCCTCAAACCGACAGCCAAACTGAGAGAGTGAATCAAATCCTTGAAGATATGCTAAGAGCTTGTGTTCTGTAACACCCTAAATTTTGCAAAGTACAAAATTTAATAAAATGATAGGTTATAGGGTCATAGAATTCTGATAAACAATTTTCTTCTTAAGTATAAAAATGAATATAGGAAAAACCATATGTTTGTGCATCTCATGCTCTTTGCATTGTTTCATTGGGTGCATTTTTATGTGGATTTAAATTCAAATTTCATGTTTAAACTCAAAAGCATTTTGTTTTTCTTCTTTCTTTCTCCCCCTCCCTCTCTTCTCCTTTGGGCCCAGCCCAGCCGGCCCCTTTTCTCCTCTCCCTTTCTTCCTTTTCCCCCTGGCAGCCCAGCCGCGGCCCCTCTCCTTCTTTTTTCTCTCCCCCGCGCGCGGCCTTTCTCTTCTTTCCCTTCCTTGCTTCTTTCCCCCGCGCGCGCTCGGCCCAGCCCCTCGCTTCCGGCCCAACCCGCGAGCCCCGCTCCTTTCCCCGCTCTCTCTCTCTCTGGCGCGAGGGTCCCGCCTGTCGGGATCCTCTTCCCCGCGCTGCACCGGACTCAGGTCCGAGTCCGGCTCGCTCACCCCCCGTGAGATCTCCGCCCTCCGCCGTCTCCGCCTCGAGCCCGCACGCCCAGGAGCGCAGCCGCCCCTATTTAAGCACCACCAGTCCCCGTGCCCCTAAACCCTAGCCGCAGCCGCCGCCTCGCGCCCTAACCCTAGCAGCCGCACCCGCCACCGCCGCCCTTGCCGCTCGCGCCTCGGGCCGCCGCCGCACCACCGCTTCGCTGCTCCCCGCCGTCGCTCGAGCTATCCCGAAGCACCGCGTGGTGGTGAGGACCTCCGGCCGCCTCTCCTTTCCCCCTCTCCGGCTTCCCCGCGTCCGCCCGGCTCCGCCGTCCTACCCGCGCCCCCCTCGTCGTCGGCCGCCTCCTATAGCCCCCAGTGGCCCCTCGCGACCCCCTAAATGGGTTCCCCGTTGCGCGCTCTACCTCCCCGACCAAACCCGAGGCCAACCACCCGCCTCGCCGCCGGCGCCCCGCCGCCGTACCCGCGCCGCCCTGTGCCACCCGGCCGTTGGATCTAGATCCAACGGCCCAGAACCGATCTAGCCCGGGTCAATTGTTTTAGATACCGATCAACCGTGTGTCTTTTGCGGATTAGCCCTTGCGTTTTCCGGAAATCAACCCGCGCTCCATCTCAACTCAAAAGTAATCGCGTTTTAGTCCTTTTTATTTCGTTTAGACCCCTGTAGTTTTTCAAAATAGAACCCGCCATCCAATATCCCTCGGTTTTGCATTCTAACCCCTCTGTCTAGGGTTTAAATATGATCTAGCCCCTGTTTTCTTTGTTATAAGTCCTTTTAGATCCAAATCTTTCGCAGAAAAGCCCCTGGAACCCTGTTTTAGCCCTAATTTCTCTGTTTTAACTCCGATTTCATCGATTCTTGCGCTCACGCGATCCTTACGACGTATACAATGATTTTAAAGCATTATTTTGTTCTGTTTTCATTGATTGGTGTACTGTTCTTATTTTATTGCGTTTGTTTGTTTGTATGTGCTCGTGTGTCGCGATAGACGGTGCGCAGTTTGAGGATCCGCAGGGTCAAGACTTTGAAGAATATCCTGAGCAGCAGCAGTTTGCTAACGAAGGCAAGTGGTCCTTGATCATGTTTCAGTCCTATTAATATCACAATTACACCTTTACTTTATATGCATGCATGTGTCTAGAAAATGATGGAATCCAAGTTAAGGATATGCCTAGTTTCAATTACCTTCCTTGGTTAAACCTGGGTGTTTACATTTATGTTATAGCTACGCTAGTTGCTTAAAAGTAGATTTTGGATGGTTGGAAATCATGTTACCTCCTGTATCCTTCATGACCTTTGAAATATTGTTTGGTGATAAATAAGATTATTGAATGAATTGGAACATGGAGAACCACCCAGGAAAACAGTACAACCACAGTACTACATGGCTCTGGTCTTGGCTAATTAATTAGAAACCTTAGCTTGTAAAGGTCTTACCGAAAGGGAAAGAGGGGAGTGCGTTGATGGGGTATAGCTCGGTCCTTTTGAGGCACATGGCTATGTGGTCCTTGGCTAAGGTATTTCCTCATTAGGGAGGGTTATGACCACTGCGGCCTGAAACCTTAGCGGATCAATACAAGTTAGGGAATCTTTGTAAAAGGCCTCGTAGTGAATCCCTGTCACTCACCTCGGAAGTGTTTAAGGGCTTTGCAAACCCGGGCATCAAGGGAAACACGAGCTGTGGGTAAAGTGTACAACCTCTGCAGAGTGAAAACTGATATATCAGCCGTGCTCACGGTTAAGAGCGGCTTGGACCCTCACATGATAATTGAACTTAAAGATGATTTAAGCTAGTGTTCTCTATTTTGTTTATATTGTTGTTGTTTATTTGTTCAGTCTTTTATATAAGGGTTGGTATAAACTTACACCTAGCTAATGCTTGCTAAATAAAATTTGACCAACTAAAAATGCTTATCGCAGTCAAACCATGTCATCTTATCCTTGATTTGGCCAAGCATGTCATATAATTTACTCCACTTGCTGAGTACTAACCATAAGTGTACTCACGCTTACTTTATTAAAACCAATGCTGCTCAGAACAAGATAACTTTCCGGAGTTTCCTGAAGATATTGGAGAATTCTAGGCATATGTCTCCCAGTCAACTGCCTGTGAAGTTGAAGTCCGCTGCTATTTATCGACGTTTATTTATTCGCTTAAGATTAAGACTGTCGGTCGTGTAATAAAGTACCATTATACTCCTTTCGTTAATGCATTGTTTCGGATATTCGCTTGTGACGTCTACTGTATGTGCGAAACTTGATCCTAGCGCACATATGGGATGCATTCGGTTGCTTTTCTTAAACCGGGTGTGACAGAAGTGGTATCAGAGCAGTGTTGACTGTAGGACGTTAGCCTAGCTAGTAATGGTCGAATTTTAAGTCTTATCTTGCTTAGAAACCAAGCTTCTGCCTGCTTGCTTTTGAAAACTGCTTATTTCTTTATTACATCACTATCTTTTTCTCCTTGAACTCATGCTTGTCTCCCAAGTGTGTTGATGTTTTACAAAAAAATGCATTCTTGCTTTAAGGTCACTCATAGCATTCTTCTAAATGTCCTCTATCTTGCGTTGCCCTCACTTCTGTTGCAGATGGTCAGGACTAGGCAGACTGCCCGTAAGAGCACCCGCGGACCACCGCATCCGATTCATCACTCACAGGAGGTGTCTGACCCAGAGGACAACCACGACTTCCACGATCCTCCCAATGGGGGATGGTTGGACACCGACACTGAAGAGGAGCCCATGGAGTTGCCAGAGGACCATCCAGAGGTCTCAAGTGGCAGCAATGAGGGCCCTGCAGGAGGAGATGGTGGTGATTCAGGTGCTGCAGAGGGAGATAAGGATGAGGGTGATGATGATGACTCTGATGCACCAGGAGATGACGACAACGATCCAGATGATGATCCAGAGCCAGCCGGCGCCACAAACCCACCGCCACCTGAGCCACGCTATGAGAAGCAGATACTTCACTTGGACTCTGCGGAGGGACCACTCCCCGCGCTTCTCTGGAGGGCTATGCAGAGGATTGGTTTTCCGTGGAAGCCGCATTATGAGGCTCACTTGTTCAGGAATGCCCAGCAGGAGGAAGAATGGTTGGTGTCAATGTTGATCTGTGTCCCAGATGAGAGACCTGGATGCTGGGTGGAGTACTCGAAGCACTTTGACAAGGTGCCCAGGAGGACCTTGGAGGCAGGGACTAGTGAAGCCGCTAGGAGGGCACTCTACTATCTTTGCCACGCTTACAAGAATGAACTTCAGGGCACGGAGTTTCAGCAGTTCCCACGACGCAAGAGGGGAGCTACTTGTGCGCAGATTCCTGCCCCACCCTCTGGGGAATGGAGCCTGCTCATGGACACTACGCAGGAGCTGGTCGCCGCTCTCAGCATGGATCTTAACGCAGCCGGGATAGAACTCCTGGAGGTCAAGGAAAAGCTGCTGAAGACTATCAGGGAGAAGGCAATTCTGGAGGCTCGGCTGAGAGGAGATCCCGTGTTACCCCCGGAGTACGACAGTGACGAGCCGAGGGAGTACCTGCCTGAGTCACCCCCTCGCAAGCGTGTTCACTACGGAGAGCCCGGCTACCGCACCAGCTATCGTTAGAGGATGGATCTAGGGTTAAGATAGGAGTATATCTTTTACTAGGTAGGAGTTTCTAAGAGTTTTTTTGTAATCGCTAGTACGAACGATCTTAATAGTGTGCTAAATTAGATTAATGTGAAGGTGTGCTTGGTTTTGTGATAATGGTGTGATTTGGATCTTTGTAATGATTGCAATAGGTTGTGGAGTGATGACCACAACCATATCAAGCTATTAATACAAATATATAGTTAGTAAGATGTTGGGGATGTCTGTTTCTTTGCTATCTTTATCTTACCCATGTTCCTGTCCTTTTTCCATGATTGGATTCATGAGTCTCCTTTTTCTAACCCAATCAGATGGTGAACACCAGGTCCGGGTCAGGAGTTGATCAGCCTGCAGCGCAGCGACGAAGTGCGCGCAACAACACCAACCCCAACCCGCCACCAAGCCAACCGCACCAGACGCCACCCGCGGGGATGGAGCAGTTCCTCGCCGCCCAGACTCAGCTGCTGACCAACATGGCGAACACCATCGCCAACATGCAGGCTCAGATGAATCAAGCTCCACCACCTCCACCACCACCAGCAAGGGACAGGCACAGGGAGTTCATGAGTCACAAGCCTCCCACATTCTCTCATTCACCTGATCCACTTCAAGCTGATGACTGGATCAAGACTGTGGAGAAGATGCTCAACCTCGCTCAGTGCACCGACAGGGAGAAGGTCTTGTACGCCTCAGGCAGACTGGAAGGGACCGCCGCAGATTGGTGGGATGCTTACACGGCAGCTCATGACAACCCCGACACCATCACTTGGCAGGAGTTCAGAAGCAGATTCAGGGAGCAGCACATACCCAAGGGGCTGATGAAGCTCAAGAAACAAGAGTTCCTTGCCCTAAAACAAGGGACAATGTCCGTGAGTGAGTATCGGGACAAGTTCATCCAACTGTCTCGTTACGCCCCTACAGATGTCACAGATGATGAGGAGAAGCAGGATCATTTCAGGGAGGATCTGATTGATCCTATCAAGTATCAATTAATGGTGCACACGTTCGATAGTTTCCAGAAGATGGGGGACAAAGCCATCATGGTGGAACATGCTCGCAAGGAGATGGGTGAGCAGAAGAGAAAGTACGAGTCATCGACGCAGTCCAGCAGCAATGCACGTCCTCGTTTCAACACCCCTCAGGGAACACCTCTCCGCTCAGGAGGACACAATGTCAACTTCGGGCAAAATCAGTACCAGCGCTTCAACCAACAGGGTCAACAGCAACAGCAGGGTCAGTATGCAGGACTGTGAGTGCAGCGCTCCAACTTTCAGCAGAATCGCCAGAGCACTCCAACGGGCACACCGATGAGAAACAATGCCACTGCTCCCGCCAGTGGTAACACATGCTTCAGATGTGGTGAACCGGGACATTATGCCAATGGGTGTCCCAAGAAAAATACTCAGAACACCCCAGGCCAGTTCAACAACAGCGGACAGAGGCAGACTCCGCAGCAGCAACAACCGCCCCGAAACAACACGCAGACGCCCCAGAGCAACAGGGGTCAGCAAAACTACGTCCGCGGGCGTGTGAACTATGTGGCCGCGGAGACCGCTCAGGAGGCTCAGGACGTTGTGTTCGGTATGTTTCTTGTCAACTCAGCCCCTGCATCAGTTTTATTCGATTCTGGAGCATCGCATACATTCATCTCTGCTGATTACGTTGCTAAGTACTCCATTCCCCTATGCACCATGCCTAGCTCCATGTTAGTAAATTCACCTGGGGGAAATATGAGGGCTGTGTATCGGTGTCTCGGGGTAAAAATACAAATCATGGGCAAGGAATTCTGTGCAAACCCGGTAGTCTTGCCATCGAGTGGTGTTGATATTATTCTCGGAATGGGATGGTTGACAAAATACGACGCAGTGATTCACTGTTCCAAGTGATCAGTGGTTCTCACTAGTCAGGAAGGTGAAAGATTCGAGTTCGTGGCAACATGTCCGTCAGCAGCAGATTGTGCAGTGAATCAGTTGAAGGCAAGTTCGATGGAGGATATCAGAGTTGTCAGCGAGTACCCAGATGTCTTCCCAGGTATGCCACCTGAACGTGACATTGAATTTATTATAGATCTTTTACCTGGTACTGCACCTATTGCTAAGAGGCCATATAGAATGTCAGTTGGTGAATTAGAGGAACTTAAGAAACAACTGAAAGAATTGCTAGACAAGGGGTACAGTCATCCTAGTTCTTCACCTTGGGGAGCACCTGTGATCTTCGTTGAAAAGAAAGATGGTACACAGAGGATGTGTGTTGATTATAGAGCCTTGAATGAGGTGACTATCAAGAACAAGTATCCATTGCCGCGTATAGAAGATTTGTTTGATCAGTTGAAGGGAGCCAAGGTATTCTCAAAGATTGATTTGAGGTCAGATTGTCATCAGCTAAGGATACGACCCTCGGATATTGCCAAGACAGCATTTACTACCAGATATGGGCTATATGAATACACGGTGATGTCGTTCGGATTGACTAATGCTCCAGCTTACTTCATGTATCTGATGAATAAGGTGTTCATGGAGTATCTTGATAAGTTTGTGGTGGTATTCATTGATGATATTCTGGTGTACTCCAGGAATGAGGAGGAACATGAGGAACATTTGAGGCTTGTTCTGCAGAAACTCAGGGAAAATCAGCTGTATGCCAAGTTCAGTAAGTGTGAATTCTGGTTGAATGAGGTCTCATTTCTGGGTCATGTCATCACAGACGGAGGTATTGCAGTGGATCCAGGGAAAGTAAAAGATGTGTTGAAATGGGAGCCCCCAACGACAGTTTCGGAAATCCGGAGTTTCCTAGGACTTGCGGGATACTACAGGAGATTTATTGAAGGTTTCTCTAAGATAGTGAAACCCCTTACATCACTGCTAGAGAAGGACAAGAAATTTATATGGTCAGCGGCATGTCAGGACAGTTTCGAGGAGCTGAAAAGGAGGTTGACAACTGCACCAGTGTTGGCTATGCCTGATATTTACAAAAGTTTCGACATCTACTGCGACGCATCTAAGCAGGGTCTTGGTTGTGTATTGATGCAAGAGGGACATGTGATTGCATATGCGTCCCGTCAATTGAGGAAGCATGAACAGAACTACCCCACGCACGATCTGGAGTTAGCAGCAGTGGTACATGCTTTGAAAATATGGAGGCACTATTTGCTGGGTCACCGATGCCAGATATACACTGATCATAAGAGTTTGAAGTACATTTTCACTCAGAATGACCTCAATTTAAGGCAGCGGAGATGGTTAGAGCTTATCAAGGATTATGATCTGGAGATACACTACCATCCAGGGAAGGCAAATGTGGTTGCTGATGCCTTGAGTCGCAAGAGTTATGTGAACGCGACAATGATTAGTCAGATGCCTCGGGAATTGTACAAGGAATTTGAACGACTGAACCTGGGGTTCGTCGCTCATACGGAAGGAATCACTATAGAAGTCGAGCCAACCCTCGAGCAGGATATACGAAAGGGTCAGCTTGAGGACTCTAAGATACAGGAGATAAAGGAAATGATAGAAGCAGGCAAGGCACCAGATTTTACTGAAGATGAACATGGAACAGTATGGTTCAGAAAGAGGATATGTGTGCCAGATGTGGACCACCTCCGAGAGAAAATTTTGCAGGAAGCTCATGACTCGGCTTATTCTATCCATCCTGGCAGTACTAAGATGTATCAGGATTTGAAGGAAAGGTATTGGTGGTATGGCATGAAACGCGACGTTGCAGCTCATGTGGCATTGTGTGATGTGTGTCAGAGCGTTAAGGCAGAACATCAGAGACCAGCCAGATTGTTACAGCCTTTGAAGGTGCCGGAATGGAAGTGGGAAGAAATCGGTATGGATTTCATTGTGCGGTTGCCACGTACCCGAGATGGTTACGATTCTATATGGGTTATAGTGGATCGACTGACCAAGGTGGCTCACTTTATTCCGGTAAAGACTACATATACAGGTGCACGATTGGCAGAGTTGTACATCTCTCGAATTGTGTGTTTGCATGGGGTACCTAAGAAGATAGTGTCAGACAGGGGTACTCAGTTCACGTCTCGATTTTGGCAAAAGTTGCATGAGTCAATGGATACGAAGTTGAATTTCAGCTCCGCTTATCATCCGCAGACTGATGGGCAGACAGAAAGGACAAATCAGGTGTTAGAGGATATGCTCAGAGCTTGTGCATTGAAACATGGAGGCAGTTGGGATAAGAGTTTGCCGTTTGCAGAGTTCTCTTATAACAACAGTTATCAGGCCAGTTTAAAGATGGCACCGTTTGAGGCACTGTATGGCAGGAAGTGCAGGACTCCGCTGTATTGGAGTGAGACAGGCGAAAGTCAGTTGTTTGGGCCTGAGATTATTAAAGAGGCTGAAAGGCAGGTATAGGTTGTTCGTGAGAACCTGAAGGTGGCTCAGTCGAGGCAGAAAAGCTATGCAGACACTCGACAACGAGAGTTGACCTTTGATGAAGGGGACTACGTATATCTGACGACGAGAGTTGACCTTTGCGCAGATTCAAGGTGAAAGGGAAATTGTCGCCTCGTTACATTGGTCCGTTCAAGATCCTAGAACGGAAAGGCGAGGTGGCCTACCAACTAGAGTTACCTGCACGGTTGTCAGATGTGCACAATGTGTTTCATATCTCTCAGTTGAAGAAATGTTTGAGGGTACCCGAGGAGCAATTGCCACTGGAGGAACTGGATGTGCAGGAGGATTTGACTTATGAGGAGCACCCGATCAAGATACTGGACACAGCAGAGAGAATTACCCGGAGTAAGAGAATTCGGATGTGCAGGGTTCAGTGGAGTCACCATTCAGAGGATGAGGCTACCTGGGAACGAGAGGATGAGTTACAAGTAGAATTTCCCCAGCTCTTTGCTAGCCCAGCCGGATCTCGAGGACGAGATTCCTTTTAAGGGGGGTAGGTTTGTAACACCCTAAATTTTGCAAAGTACAAAATTTAATAAAATGATAGGTTATAGGGTCATAGAATTCTGATAAACAATTTTCTTCTTAAGTATAAAAATGAATATAGGAAAAACCATATGTTTGTGCATCTCATGCTCTTTGCATTGTTTCATTGGGTGCATTTTTATGTGGATTTAAATTAAATTTCAGGTTTAAACTCAAAAGTATTTTGTTTTTCTTCTTTCTTTCTCCCCCTCCCTCTCTTCTCCTTTGGGCCCAGCCCAGCCGGCCCCTTTTCTCCTCTCCCTTTCTTCCTTTTCCCCCTGGCAGCCCAGCCGCGGCCCCTCTCCTTCTTTTTCCTCTCCCCCGCGCGCGGCCTTTCTCTTCTTTCCCTTCCTTGCTTCTTTCCCCCGCGCGCTCGGCCTAGCCCCTCGCTTCCGGCCCAACCCGCCAAGCCCCGCTCCTTTCCCCGCTCTCTCTCTCTCTGGCGCGGGATCCTCTTCCCCGCGCCGCACCGGACTCAGGTCCGAGTCCGGCTCGCTCACCCCCCGCGAGATCTCCGCCCTCCGCCGTCTCCGCCTCGGGCCCGCACGCCTAGGAGCGCAGCCGCCCCTATTTAAGCACCGCCAGTCCCCGTGCCCCTAAACCCTAGCCGCAGCCACCGCCTCGCGCCCTAACCCTAGCAGCCGCGCCCGCCACCGCCGCCCTTGCCGCTCGCGCCTCGGGCCGCCGCCGCACCACCGCTTCACTGCTCCCCGCCGTTGCTCGAGCTATCCCGAAGCACCGCGTGGTGGTGAGGACCTCCGGCCGCCTCTCCTTTCCCCCTCTCCGGCTTCCCCGCGTCCGCCCGGCTCCGCCGTCCTACCCGCGCCGCCCCTCGTCGTCGGCCGCCTCCTATAGCCCCCAGTGGCCCCTCGCGACCCCCTAAATGGGTTCCACGTCGCGCGCTCTACCTCCCCAACCAAACCCGAGGCCAACCCGTGGCCGGAAGCACGATATCGCGTAATTCCGGCGAGGCGCCGCCGTCCCCACCTCGCCGCCGGCGCCCCGCCGCCGTACCCGCGCCGCCCTGTGCCACCCGGCCGTTGGATCTAGATCCAACGGCCCAGAACCGATCTAGCCCGGGTCAATTGTTTTAGATACCGGTCAACCGTGTGTCTTTTGCGGATTAGCCCTTGCATTTTCCGGAAATCAACCCGCGCTCCATCTCAGCTCAAAAGTAATCGCGTTTTAGTCCTTTTTCTTTCGTTTAGACCCCTGTAGTTTTTCAAAATAGAACCCGCCGTCCAATATCCCTCGGTTTTGCGTTCTAACCCCTCTGTTTAGGGTTTAAATATGATCTAGCCCCTGTTTTCTTTGTTATAGGTCCTTTTAGATCCAAATCTTTCGCAGAAAAGCCCCTGGAACCCTGTTTTAGCCCTAATTTCTTCGTTTTAACTCTGATTTCATCGATTCTTGCACTCACGCGATCCTTATGACGTATACAATGATTTTAAAGCATTATTTTGTTCTGTTTTCTTGATTAGTGTACTGTTCTTATTTTATTGCGTTTGTTTGTTTGTATGTGCTCGTGTGTCGCGATAGACGGTGCGCAGTTCGAGGATCCGCAGGGTCAAGACTTTGAAGAATTTCATGAGCAGCAGCAGTTTGCTAACGAAGGCAAGTGGTCCTTGATCATGTTTCACTCCTATTAATATCACAATTACACCTTTACTTTATATGCATGCATGTGTCTAGAAAATGATGGAATCCAAGTTAAGGACATGCCTAGCTTCAATTACCTTCCTTGGTTAAACCTGGGTGTTTACATTTATGTTATAGCTACGCTAGTTGCTTAAAAGTAGATTTTGGATGGTTGGAAATCATGTTACCTCCTGTATCCTTCATGACCTTTGAAATATTGTTTGGTGATAAATAAGATTATTGAATGAATTGGAACATGGAGAACCACCTAGGAAAACAGTACAACCACAGTACTACATGGCTCTGGTCTTGACTAATTAATTAGAAACCTTAGCTTGTAAAGGTCTTACCGAAAGGGCAAGAGGGGAGTGCGTTGATGGGGTATAGCTCGGTCCTTTTGAGGCACATGGCTATGTGGTCCTTGGCTAAGGTATTTCCTCATTAGGGGGGGTTATGACCACTGCGGCCTGAAACCTTAGCGGATCAATACAAGTTAGGGAATCTTTGTAAAAGGCCTCGTAGTGAATCCCTGCCACTCACCTCGGAAGTGTTTAAGGGCTTTGCAAACCCGGGCATCAAGGGAAACACGAGCTGTGGGTAAAGTGTACAACCTCTGCAGAGTGAAAACTAATATATCAGCCGTGCTCACGGTTAAGAGCGGCTTGGACCCTCACATGATAATTGAACTTAAAGATGATTTAAGCTGGTGTTCTCTATTTTGTTTATATTGTTGTTGTTTATTTGTTCAGTCTTTTATATAAGGGTTGGTATAAACTTAAACCTAACTAATGCTTGCTAAATAAAACTTGACCAACTAAAAATGCTTATCGCAGTCAAACCATGTCAGCTTATCCTTGATTTGACCTAGCATGTCATATAATTTACTCCACTTGCTGAGTACCAACCATAAGTGTACTCACGCTT
Source organism: Panicum hallii (assembly GCF_002211085.1). Lineage (NCBI taxonomy): Eukaryota > Viridiplantae > Streptophyta > Magnoliopsida > Poales > Poaceae > Panicum > Panicum hallii. The sequence continues at coordinate 39,305,054 of NC_038043.1, forward strand.
GCTTTATTAAAACCAATGCTGCTCAGAACAAGATAACTTTCCGGAGTTTCCTGAAGATATTGGAGAATTCTAGGCGTATGTCTCCCAGTCAACTGCCTGTGAAGTTGAAGTCCGCTGCTATTTATGGACGTTTATTTATTCGCTTAAGATTAAGACTGTCGGTCATGTAATAAAGTACCATTATACTCCTTTCGTTAATGCATTGTTTCGGATATTCGCTTGTGACGTCTACTGTATGTGCGAAACTTGATCCTGACGCACATATGGGATGCATTCGGTTGCTTTTCTTAAACCGGGTGTGACATGTTCTAGTGTATGAGAAGAAATGGGCCACTTGCTTGCCGTTTGCGGAATTTTCTTATAACTATAGCTACCAAGCAAGTATCAAGATGGTTCCTTTTGAAGCTCTCTATGGACGGTGGTGTCGAACGCCTATCAATTGGTCCGAGTCTGGGGAAAGGCCTTTCTTCGGCCCGGATTTAGTGAAGGATGCTGAGGACCAAGTCAAGATTATTCGCGAAAACCTTCGCATTGCTCAATCCCGTCAAAAGATATACACCGATTGTCGCCGCTGTGAGCTCCATTTCAAGGTTGGTGATCATGTCTGTCTTAAGGTCTCTCCTTTCAAGGGCACTCGTCGCTTCCGGGTTAAGGGCAAATTGGCACCTCGTTTCGTCGGACCTTTCCGAGTCACTAAAAGGGTTGGAATGGTGGCTTATCAATTGGATCTTTCCCAATCAATTTCCACCGTTCACAATGTGTTCCATATCTCTCAATTGAAGAAGTGTCTCCGTGTCCTGACCGACGCCATCGACCTTGAAACACTTGATCTTCAAGCGGGTCTTACCTACGAAGAACATCCTATTGCCATCCTTGATTATGATGAAAGGAAGGTGAAGCGAAGTATGGTGAAGTTTGTGAAAGTTCAATGGAGCAACCACTCCGAAGATGAAGCCACATGGGAACGTGAGGATCGTTTGTGTCAAGACTACCCCGATTTCTTCTTCCATGAGTGAGTCCTCAAGCCCTCCCCCACCGCACCCAACTTTCTTTATGAAGTTCATCTTTCTAAATATCATATATGTGTACACAATCACCATCAAAGAGAACTAGGAATGTCCTACCACTCCCCACCACCCATGCTTTGTACATTCTCTTGTACATGTTCATCTTGTCTAGGTGAATATGACCTTAATTCACCCGAGGCCTTATCGCTTTTGATTCTACCAAATCTCGGGATGAGATTTTCTTAAGGGGGGAAGATTTGTCACAAACCAAGTTAATGAAAAACATGATTAAGATTAATACCACACCATCATGAGCATCATCCAATCATAATCAATCATCATGTGCATTTTTTTTATTGAGAAATTTATTTTTTCTTGCTTGGTGTGAATGAATGTTGTGAAGCAAGTTCAAATTTTATTAAGTAACTATGACCCCAAACATTTTATTCAAATATTAGATTTCAAATGGTGATTTGTAAGTATTTTTCCTCAATTTATTGATGCTTATCCCGAGCCATAAAAGTCTTGGAAGTTTTAAAAACTGCAATTTTGTTTGAATTTCTGTGAGCAATGCTTAATAGATTTTTGAGTGTTTGATGCAGCAATGTCTTCTTGGTAGTGTGATATTGTTCCAGTAAACATTTGGGAAATTTTGGAGCCCAGGACGTAGCAGTTTTTGAATTTAGAATTTAGAGCTTTGCTTTTTCGGTTATTTTTCCTGCCCGGCCCCACCGGTCAGTCTCTCCCCGCGCCCCCGGCCCCACCTGTCAGCCCCTCCCTCCGTCTTCCCCGCGCCTCCGCCCCCGCCCATTGGTCAGCCGCGCGGCGGCGTCGCTTCGACGCCCGCCGGTTGGACCAGCGTGGCCTCGGGCGGGGTTAACCCCGCGGCCGCCCGCTCTCTCCTCTCCACTCCCATTCAAACGCGTCGTCTCCTCTTCCCCGCGAAACCCTAGCTCCGCCTGACCGGCCTCTACCCGCCATCGCACCAAACCGCCTCCTTTCGAGCTCGCTGGTAAGTGCAGCAGCCGCGCGACCTTGTCCCGACCTCCTGCTGCTGGTGAGCTGCGCGCCACCGATGAGCCCGTTGTAGCAAGCCCTATGCGCCCCGTTCCCCTTTTACCTGGTCTTCACGTCGCCGTTTCTTGCAGGGAGCCTTGCCGTAGCCCAGCAGTAGCCAAGCGTTGTGCGCTGCAGTCCGATCCGTTGGAGCGCCAGTCGCGGCCTCGGTCGAAGCCGAGTGCCCACTGAAAGGACCGTGATGTCGCCTAGAGGGGGGGGGATGAATAGGCCCACATACAAATTTTCAGTCCAAAGTAGTAGATAAAATTCACTATCTGCCAAACCCAGAACTTCCGGGTTTGCAAATCCGAAACTTCAGAATCTGAGCAGGGCAGTAGATGAACTCGAAACTTCCGGGTTTTGCAAACTGGAACTTCCAGGTTTACACAAAGCAGAGTGAACACAATAAATCTAGTACGAGTAAATGAATACAAATTCAAACCCCAAATGCAGAGTGGGCTCAGTGAAGTTTTGGAGCAGGTCCACACAGTTCCTGCACACAAAAACACTACCAATCGAGTAGATCAACCAATTTCACAAATATCACAATTAGTGCAATGGGAAGCAAAACTGTGGGGAACACAAAGATTTGTTTTATCAAAGTTTGAATTCACTGCTTGCTACCAAAGATGCTACTAAAGCACAGTAAATCCTACTCTCCATTGAGAAACTCTTTAGGATGTGAGTCTATTCCACCTCACTTCCACCGAGTCGGGTCTTCTTCCAACCACTTCCCCACTTCACTAAGCTTGCTTCTGCCTTGGCGGAGGCGAAGTGCAACTTGCACAAACTTCCCGCGGCTCACCACACGATTGGGAGATCACCGGACAACCTCCAACCATCTAGGAGGCAAGACCTCCAAGAGCAACAAATGCGAAACACATGATTTCGGTCAAACTCAAGTACTCAAGGTTTGCTGTGCTCTCTGGTGATCTCAAGCAATCACTCTCTCAAACCCAACTCAATGATATTACAAGAATCACACAATCTCATAAAGAGAGGTTCGGGAGAGCTCAACAAGGCTACCAAGCTTTCTAGGACGACCAGCAAGTAGTTAAACAGTGCTCGGAACAGTAGCCCACCAAGAAGGGGGCTCAAGAGTATATATGGTATATATAACTGGGTCCAAAGGAACTAGCTGTTATGTGACAGTTAGAACCCGGAACTTCCAAATTTCTATACTCGGAACTTCCATATTTTCAAACCAACTAGCCATTAGTACAACGTATGCAAAACCCGGAACTTCCGGGTTGCCCCTGTTAGTTCTAACCAATGTGCATTTAAGGTTTTTGTATCTCTCTCAACTCACCTGGGTTGCTTGAGCACTGAGACTAAACCAAAACACACTATGATTCATCCCTCTTGATAATGCGGCATACCTATACTCAAGATCAAAGGTAGATTAGATTTCAACCACTTGAGCTTCTCAAAAGTGTACCAAGCCGTGCCTCGATCAATCTCAACCTGAGGGGTGCGATCAGTTCTGTTTCTTTTCTTTGAGCACATATTCCTTGAGCTAATGACTTGAAACATCATCTTTGAATAAAATCCACTTCTAGTTCAAATCACCATCTTCAAAATATGTTTCTAGAAAGATTGATACTTGCTAATTTGAACACCATACATGATCAAGATTTTTCAAGTTGAATTCAAAGAAAGTTTATTCACCCTAGCGTTGGTTCCTCGGCACAAACCCATTGCCCTTCTCCAAGCTTAGTCCCTTGAAACACTATCCTGAATTCCAACCCTTCATCCTTATATCACATAGATCTCCATAAAAGTTTGTATCACAATTAAATCATTCATGAAATCCATTCTTCATAATTCTTTACAACTTATATCTTCTATTGATAGATTTTCCATTTCTTCATAAGAAATTCCCTTCTACTGCTATGACTTTGTCAACAAGCTCCATTTGGATATGAGAATTAATAGTTGTCATCCAACACGTGAATCAATCCATATAGTATTCATTGCTTGTCAATATTATCATTTTAATCATAACCTAGTCACAAGTCTTGTCATATCAACCTTTTATCTTTACTTTCAATATTTTTCATCATAAATATTTACACCGGAGGAGGCGTGATCAATATTTCCACTTCCAATAATATGATATCAGGCTTCCTAAACGATTTTAGGCAAAAAAAAATCCATCCCTCCAACAGTGGCCTTATTTTTGGTTCCAAAAGTATTTTAAAACCTGCCGCATCATCACAGATGATTAGGCGTCGCAATCCTTTCTCCGTGTTTTTATTTCATCGAACGCCTCGATCAAGGTTAGCTCCATTAATATGCAAGAACACCGTACCATGGCCGCTGCTTCAATTTGGGGCACGACAAGCAGGCAAAGGGGAAGCACTAATCCTAATCGAATGGGTAGGATAAGGAGGACTGCATCATCAGCACCATCACCAACGAGGCGACGATCTCCTCGCTTTAGGGGCACAGATCATATGGACCAATGCAGCGCCGGCGGCGGGACGTCGCGATGCAACTGCGGCCGCGCGCGTGAAGATGCAGGCCAGCGCGCACGATATTTGCCCAGCAAAGGCGTCAATTCGCGATTGGGAGTGCTGAGTGCGTGCGGATATCTGCTCCAGAATCCAGGAGTTTTGGGCATGCGGAAAATTGGGCGTCGGTATTGGGCACTGTTGGAGTTGGAATTTCTATGAGCACGTCAAAAATTTAGTTTTAGGTATCAATTTTGGACACTCTTGGAGATGCTCTTAGGTCCTTTGTACGGGGGAGGGATATATGGAAATCAGCGACATAGCCTTGCTGGGTAAAAAAAAAATCATAAAAAGGTCCTTAGGTTCTTATTTGAGACACCTTCTTACATGAGCTAGAGAATTTCTCTAACTTTTTCTTTTTGTTTTGAACCTTTACTCGAACTTCTTTTTTTTTCCTTCAGGTGTGCTTTACTCAGCAATTGGTGCTGTAAAATACAAAGACTCCTAGAAGTATTTGCGCATTCATTGATTTGGTCTTCAACTACTGAGGTTGTCAAGTGTACCGTCTACTAGAAAGCTCGATTATTATGTGCCAAATTGTGAAATTTATAATGAAGAGTAGCATCCAACCTTGGGTTCTCAATTATTTTTATTCTTCCCTGGTTCTCTTGAATAGTTCCGTGCCATGCTCCAACTGGTCACTAGGAACTATGAACACTAGATGCTCCGGTGTGTTCCCTTTTGCATGACCAGATCATTCAGTTAGTGTAGTTCACAGCCGTTGAACTCCACTACTCATCTCTTTAACTCCGGGCAGTCTAGTGCTATTCAACTTCTCATCACCGGAACATTTGCTGAACCAATTTGAATTCCATGGGGGTAAAATTAGCTATATATTGTGATGCTATTATGCTACTATTCAACCTTTGGTGACGAATTCGGGTGTGTACATGTTGGCACTCATTAACAATACTTTTTCACCCATATTTGTTTTTGATATTGGCATGAAAATAGTACCATTATTATTGATCATACTTGATAATCAGATCATATTTTCATATGTCTTGTGTTTTGAAGATTCTATTTTACCGAAAATTGGTCTAAATTGGAGCACAAACAACCAAGACATAGAGCTAAGAACAAGGCTACAAAAGATGCGACCCTGCAAAAGGCCCAGAAACACCCTAGGCCGGTCGGTCTGGTCCTTTTCTTCACCAGATAATGTCTAGATGATGTCCAGATTTTATGCATTTTTATATTTTGTGAGATAGGATAAATATAAAAAAAAATATTTTGGATTGAATCTTAATTGCATGCGCCAAGAGTGATTTGTAGATCTAGTTGCATGCCTGCATGCGTGATTAGTTTGTGTTGGGACAAGTCAACGTAATGTGTTAGTAATGACTCCTGACACATGTTTTGTGTGTAAGCCTTTTTCTACAGTTAACGTGACAACAAAGAGAGCCAACGTTGTGTTTTAGTAATCTGACTTTTGTGTAACTTTTTCCCCATAGTTAACGTGACATGTTCCTACCATGTCTTTCGTGCAAATGTTTTCTCGACGTGAGGTGCGCGACAAAGTACGGGAAAAAAATGTGAATGTAACCAAGGGGAATTCGCGATGATTTACAGTTTCTGGAAGCGTAGTAACGTGATTGTCATGACATTCAAGGTTCTGCTACCTCGTTATCATTCTTGAGAGCGTGCAGCTTTGAAATCTGATACCTTTTGTGTTTGCTACATTAAATATCCGATACGTTGCTCCACCGTGCAGCGTTTGATAGCATGCGACTGCCATAAACATTCTTTCGTGTAAGTAGAGGAAACAAAAGGAACATCTGGACCAAAGCGCACGTTGAACAAAGCTCGTCCTGGTCGTGAACGGGACCCGGATACTCCGATCATATGGATGCATCCCCTCCCAAGTTTTGCAAACAGTCTCTTGGTCCGTGATTCCACGGCTGGTTAATAAAGTAACGAGCGTTGCCATCAAAAAAAGAAAAAGAAAAGCGTAGCCCCACCCAGAAGGGAATGCTTCATTCCTTGCAATGCATCCGGTCCCTGCGTCCCTGGCATTGGCGTGACTGGCCCGTGAAACACACTGTTGTATGTGCAGCTACATTGGCCTTAATTTTTAATTCGATGTGGCAATCGTGCCTCTGCATACTAATTTTATGTTGGCACCAAACCTTTATTTAATTTCCCTGTGGTTGATCAAAAGTTATGCGGGCCTTCTATATCACTGGTCTAGCTGTGGTCTGCAGTGATCTTTTCATGCTTACCTGGAGAGACTTCAGCTCCCAGGCTCACACTCTGCCTTTCCATAACGTGGTTAATGAAACTTAGGCTTTTATTGCTGCACAGCCATTGGACTTGTCATGATCTTTGAAGGCGTTAAAGACAGCCTTCCTGTTCACAAAATCAGTAAACAACCAAGTTGTGCTTATGCCCTGCTTTATTATTGCTTTACTGAGACATACAAAGCACATCAAGCCGTCAATCCTCAGAAATCCATTTAAAATCCTGAAGTATTCAAACAACTTCTTTACATTTTTCATTGCAGAAGGCAATACTCAAAATTTGCAGGGTCGCTTTGTTTGCATTATTAAGTTCATTCAAGTATATTTACAGTTTAATATATCCTACTAATCTAGTTATTATAAACTAATTTCTTAATTTATGAAGAATCATATTTGTAACTAATATCTAACTTCAATACATAATGTAATTTAAGAAAATTAAACTAAAACGGATAAAAAAATGTCAGGATACTATTAAGTTGCTGCTGCTATAGGTTTTATCAAGATCAATCCAAAATCTTGGGACAGATCCTATGCATCCCCTATGCTGGTACTACTTCTCGCATCCTGTCTTGGGACAGATGCTCTGTTGGCTTGTCCAGCATCTCTTCACAACACCACGCCATTAAAAGAATATGATACCAGGAACCGTCCTCCTCACAAAATCGTTGAATTAAAGCTTGTCATTGGCAGTAGTAGTGCATCATATATACTAATGTTGTCCCCGTCGGGTTTGAACGCAAAACCGACCCTTACACATTGAGCATCCTAACTGTAATTAGGAAGTTCAAGGCAGAGTTGCAACAACTTATGGCACTGCCGCCTCCTTGCTTGGCCACAGCGGCAAAAGCTCCAGAAGTGGCTGCCGCCAAAATGATGGTGGCCACCGATCGTGGGGATTGCCAGCGCCTGAAAGAACTGGTGAACAAGGAGGATGCTACTACAATGGTGGTGGTAATGTCTAGGAAAGAAGCACCGGCCAAGAAGCACACACCAGCGAGCATGCATCCGCTGCTAGCAGAGGCAGCATGCACAGGCAACTGGGAAGAAATTAACTTTCTTCTCGAGGGGGAAGACCTGCAAGAAGGGCATTCAAGTAAGAGTAAGACTCGTAGCCAAAAGTTTCTTGACAAGCTAGCGGCATATACCTCAGGGCCAGCTGCTACTGACGTGGAAGAAGGCATCGACGCAGTGTCACTTCTGAAGGGTGTTACCGTGGAGGGAGACACCGCACTACATTTGGTGGCAGCCAATGGGGAGGGCAACAACTTCGTGGAGTGTGCCGACCTCATCCACGGCAAGGATAAAGGCTTGCTGTCCAGGCAAAACTACAAGGGCGACACGCCACTGCACTGCGCTGCAAGGGCAGGGACGAAGTCCCAAATGGTCTCTCATCTTATTGATCTAGCAACTGGCGACAATATAGTTAAAGACCTCGTAAGACAAGAGAACAATAGTAATGAGACCGTCTTGCATGTGGCTATCCGTAATGGGGCTCATGAATTGGTCGATGATTTATTGAAAGTCGATCCAAACTTGGCTTGTTTTCCCCAACAAGGCACTTCGCCACTGTATCTAGCAATCCTACTGGAACACGAGACCATTGCGCAGACGCTGTATGAGAAAAGTGAAAATAATGTTCTCTCCTATTCCGGCCCAAATGGACAAAATGCATTGCATGCTGCGGTTCTGCGAGGCCCAGGTACATACTTACTAGAAGCATACATTTATTTATTTATTTATTTTGCGGGTAAGCATATATTTATTTTATTTACTATGTTCATCCCTAGCAGCTCCTAAATAAATATTTTCTAAAAATCAACTAATGAGGATATCCCATTATTTTTTATGGTTATTGGGAGAGTTACTTTTGTAGTTCTTCAGTAATCTCATCCAAATAAAACTACCATATTGGGGGAGTTTCAACTTCCACTCTATTTGAGGAGAGTTGAGATGGATTATTGGTTTGCTATAATAATGAATCAGGAAAAGAAAACGTTAAAGGGATCTAGTTGAGCACTGGGTAGATGGATTGGGGAATGAGGATGTGTTGAAGATGCTCTTACACCAAGGCTTGTTTACCATCTTTATGCTCTGGTTACCAATGTTTCTGCATAGGTTCTGTTACATAGAGGTAGGGATGTGGAATTTGGAATTGAAAAAAAATAAGAAACTATGAGTACCTGTTTGAGGTAAACTCAGAGGGCCGTTTTGAGATTATTTTACATCATGGCTGTCGGTACATACAGATAGGGGTACCTCCCGCTAGGGTGACCAGGTCTTAGGCTTCTCATAATCCGTGCTCCCCCTCGCCTCTGGGCCACGTGGCATACGGCCTCCGGGCCTGACAGCTGGGACCGCGGTCTCCGGACCCTCCCCCGAGCTCCATGAGGCCCGGGGTCTCTGCACACCCAGATGGGCGGGAGAGCTCTCGGGTAGCCCCTGCGGACCCGGCCTCCCCTGGGAGGCCCGGGGCCGCCACGTGTGATGACCGGACCATCACAGGCCAGCCCACTCCGACCGGCCTCGGGGGCCCCGGGCCCCCCTTCCCCCGGGAAGGGGTCCGGTGCCGCCATGTGTTGCCCAGCGGGAGGAGCGGAGCTGGCCCCGCCGCGTGCCTGCGGCCTGAGGCCCCTTTGCGGGTCGCCTCCCCACCTACCAGCATTTAATGCGGTAGCTGGGTCGGGCGCGCCAAAGTCAAAAGGTGCGGCCTGCCACTGACACACGGGGCAGGTAGGCTGACACCACGGTAAGCCCGGCTGATCTGAAGGCGGCGCGTCGTATCACCGTGCACAGTGCGCGGGCTGTGTGCTGTCCCGTCACGGCGCTGCGCGCGTGATGATGGCCTGTAATAGGCGAGCCACGGCGTGCGCTGTAACAGTGCATGCGCGACGGGTCAGCACTGCTTCACCGCCTGACAGGAGTTCCCATCCCAACAGTGTCAGCACGGCTTCACTGTTGAGCAACGCTGCCACCGGACACTGTACAAGACAAGGCTGTACACGGCCATATCCTGGCTGTGGATACGCACATCAACTTCTCGATCGAGAGGACTACGGAGAGGAGCTCGAGGAGAAGACCTCCTTATCTCTCGTAGAACGGCCCCTGTTGGCCGGGCCCACCTGTCGGGGTCCCGCACAGTGTAAGCACTCCCCTTGAACTATAAAAGGGAGAGTGTACCCGTTAGAAGACAGGTTCCAGGTTGCACACACACAAGCTTATGCTGCTTTCCATTCAGGCTCACGCAGCCAATACAACACCAAAGTGGACGTAGGGTATTACGCTCCGGCGGCCCGAACCACTCTAAATCTTCGTGTCCTTCCTGTGTTCATCTGTCCACCATCGAGCGCTCCTAAGTCTCCTCCAAACCCATCCTTAACTAGGATTAGGCGGGTGCTTTCCGCCACCCGGCTGGAGAATTCCTCCGACATTTGGCGCGCCAGGTAGGGGGCTTAGGTTTGGTTTGCGCTCGGTCGACCTTCGCGACCTCAATGGCGCAGGAGAATGGTCACCATGACCTCCTGATCGGTGAAGAAGTGGCGTCAACGGCGCCACACGCCTCGCGCCATCCCGCCTCCAGAGTGGCCCCGCGTGCTGCTCCACCGTGTGCAGCGGAGCGGGCCTCTGTGGCCCAATCGGTGCTTCCACCGAGCGGGCCCCTCATGGCAGCCAGGGAGTTGCTCCGCAACCCCCCTGGCGAGGCAGCGTCGCCAGACGCGCACAGACAATGGCGTGACGACGTCGACCGTCTCCTCAACCTGGCACAGGCTTCCCCAGGCTCTGCGGGGGGGTCTGTTTCCAGGCAGCGCCGTCGCCAGGGTGGTGCATCCGGTTCCGTGCACTCACCATCCGTGAGGAGTGCACGGACCGAAGACCTCCGGGCGGAGCTCAACCGCAGGCATGCAGGAGAGGACGCCAGGGTCTCCATCGAGCGGGCGCGCAACCAACGACTCAATATTGAGGGTCGGAACCTTGCGCCCGAGCTCGATGCGGCTGCGGCCAGGTCGCAGGGACTCCCCCAGGCACCGGTGTCGGGCGTGGGCTGTGCAGCGCTCGCAGACCACCTTCGCGCGGTCGCCTGGCCGTCCAAGTTTCGGCCTCACCTGCCGGAAAAATATGACGGGTCCTCCAACCCGTCAGAGTTCCTGCAGGCCTACATCACTGCCATCACGGCGGCCGGAGGTAACGAAGCCGACATGGCCAGTTACTTTCATGTAGCCTTGACCGGGCCAGCCCGGACCTGGCTCATGAACCTCACCCCAGGATCCATCCAGTTCTGGGGTGAGCTCTGCGCACAGTTCACTGCGAACTTCGCCAGCGCGTACCAGCAGCATGGCGTGGAAGCCCACCTCCACGCCGTGAGGCAGCAACCCGGGGAAACCCTCCGGGCCTTCATCTCCCGCTTCATAAGGGTACGTGGAACTATCCCACGTATCTCCGATGCGTCTATTATCACGGCTTTCCGACAGGGGGTCCGAGACGAGAAGATGCTAGAGAAGCTGGCGACCCACCAAGTGGAAGCCGTCACCACCCTGTTCGCTCTGGCGGACAAATGCGCCCGGGCTGCAGAAGGCCGTGCATGGCACTCTGCAACCCAGGCAGGTCCCGCTCAGACGAGCGGACCCAGCGTCGCTGCCCCTGGCAGCGGCAAGAAGAAGAACAAGAAGGTCCGTGGCTTCGACAAGTCACGGATTGGAGGTCTGGCCGTCGCAGCCGCGACGACCGGGGGCCAGAACTCCCGTGGCAAGCGCCCGCGACAGCAGCGCACCGACCCCGGGTCGTGCCCTGTTCATCCGGGGGCTCGCCACAGCGCCACCGAGTGCCGCGAGATCCAGAAGCTCGCAGAGCGCCTCAGCAAGAGGCGAGATCAAGCCTCCAAGGAGGGCTCCTCCCTACCGCACCGGTCCGGTAAGGAGAAAGCCTCCGATGCCGACGCAGCTGCGACGGAGAGAGAGTTGGGGTATCAAGCCCCCAACAAAGACCTCAAGGGACTTTTCCAGCAGTCCGATTCTGAGTCCGGCGGGGACGAGCGCCGCATGAAGCTGTACGTTATGTACGGCGGCAGTTCGGAGCTCGTCTCCCGGCGGGACGTCAAGGTCCTTCGCCGGGAGGTCCTCTCGGTGAAGCCAGGGGTGCCGAGGACGGCGCCCCATCAGCGGTGGAAAGGCACCACCGTCTCCTTCGGGCCATCCGATTGCCCAGAGAACATGGCGGGCGCGGGAGTTCTGCCGCTCATCACGGCACCCACCATCGCCAATGTTCGCCTTCACCATGTGCTGATTGACGGGGGCTCCGGCCTCAGCGTCATCAGCTATGCAGCATTCAAGCACCTGCAGATCCCGGAGTCCAAGCTGGCTCCATCACGCCCATTCTCAGGAGGGGGCCCGGATCCCGTGTACCCGGTAGGGACCATCACCCTACCAGTTACATTCGGGACAGAGGACAACTTCCGTACCGAGAACGTGCAGTTCGAGGTTGCGGAAGTTAACCTCCCCTTCAACGCCATCATCGGCAGACCGGCTCTGTACCGGTTAATGGCCGTTGCCCACTATGGGTACCTGGTCCTGAAGATGCCTTCTCCGGCAGGCGTCCTCACCGTCTAGAGCGATCGTGCCGCTGCTGTTGTGGCGGTCGAAAAGCTCCATGCGCTGGCCACCGGGCTTGCCCCTGTGACTGGCGCCCAGGGGTCTGACCCCTCAACCTCGCGTGCCAAGGTTCCGGCCAAGGCACCAAGGGTCTGTCCGTCTGACACGGACAACGTTCCCGTGAAGACCATCCAGGTCGGAGCGGAGACCTCCCAGACCACCCGCATCGGTGGCAACCTGGGAGAGAAATAGGAAAGCGCGCTCATCGCCTTCCTCCGGTCAAATGTTGATGTGTTCGCCTGAGAGCCATCACAAATGCCCGGGATCCCTAGGGAGGTGATTGAGCATCATCTGAAGATCCACCCCGACGCCAGGCCGGTCCGGCAGAAGCCACGCAAGCAGTCCATTGAGCGGCAAAACTTCATCCGTGAAGAGGTCCACAAGCTGCTGCAGGCTGGCTTCATCGAGGAGGTCTACCATCCTGTATGGTTGGCCAACCCGGTGGTGGTCCCAAAGGCCAACGGGAAGCTTCGGATGTGCATCGACTACACCAATCTTAATAAGGCATGTCCAAAAGACCCTTATCCACTCCCGCGTATAGATCAGATTGTAGACTCCACCTCCGGGTGTGACTTGCTGTCCTTCATAGACGCCTATTCTGGTTTTCATCAAATCAAAATGGCTAGAGATGATAGGAAGCATACAGCTTTTGTAACAGTGGATGGGCTTTATTGTTATATAGTGATGCCTTATGGATTGCTTAACGCTCTACCCACCTTTGCTCGTGCAATGAATATCACTTTAGGTGATTTGGTTAGAGATATAGTAGAGGTGTATGTCGATGACATCGTTGTCAAGACTAGAGAGTCGTGTTCTCTATTAGAAAATCTAGCTCGAGTTTTTGACAAGTTGCGGGCGACCTCCACCAAGCTTAACCCCGAGAAGTGTGTCTTTGGCGTATCGGCGGGGAAGCTCCTTGGATTCCTGGTCTCCCACCGGGGAATCGAAGCCAACCCGGACAAGGTCCGGGCAATCGAGGCAATGAGACCCCCTGCGCGCCTCAAGGATGTACAAAGGTTGACGGGGTCCCTGGCAGCTCTCAGCCGTTTCATTTCGAGGCTGGCGGAGAGGGCACTCCCCTTCTTCAAGTTGATGAGGGGGTCTGGCCCATTCACATGGACCGAAGAGGCAGAGTGTGCCTTCCAAGAGATGAAGCAGTACCTTACCTCCCTGCCTGTCCTGGTCGCACCAGACCCAGGTGAGACACTGTTTCTTTATCTTGCAGCAACAACCGAAGTGATCAGCATGGTGCTGGTCACCGAGAGGTCCGAGCCTCTCTCGCAGGGGGCCCCCGCGGACCCCCCTGCAAGAGAAGGAGGTCCGGCCTCCACCACTCCGGAAACCGGCCCTACTTCGGAGGGTCCGGCCGGGTCCCGACCCGGACGAACGCTAAGCAGCCTGGGGGCCGACGGGAACCCAGCTGAAGCCGAAGGGTCCAATCCACCTGGCAGAGTCAGGACCATCCAAAAGCCGGTCTACTATGTCAGTGAGGTCCTTCACGAGGCAAAGGCCAGGTACCCTGAGACGCATAAGCTCCTTTATGCTATACTTGTTGCGTCCAGGAAACTCCGTCATTATTTTCAGGCCCACAAGATTGTGGTGGTAACCTCCTACCATTTGAGGGCCATCCTCCACAACTCCAACGCCACAGGCAACGTCGCCAAGTGGGCAGCTGAGCTCGCAGGATTCCAACTCGACTTCCAGCCGCGCCACGCCGTCAAGAGTCAGGTCCTAGCTGACTTCGTGGCGGAATGGACACCAGCGCCAAGCGCCTCCGGGGGTCCGGACCATGGGACGGACCCCCCACGTCCGGAAGCCAGCGCCCCGGTGCTCACCGGACCCCACTGGACCCTCTTCTTTGACGGTTCCGCCCGCAGCAAGAGGGCCGGGGCTGGCGTGGTCCTCATCGACCCACGAGGCGAGCAATTGAAGTACATGGTGCACCTCGATTTTGAGGCCACCAACAACATGGCGGAGTATGAGGCCTTAATCTTTGGGCTCACGGCGGCTCTGTCCCTGGGGGTCCGGGAGCTCCTGGTCAAAGGGGACTCTCAACTCATCATCAGACAAGTCCGGGGGGAGTGTTGCTGCAACAACCCCCAGCTTGCAGCCTACCTCATCCATGTGAAGAGGCTGGAGAAGGACTTTGATGTGCTGGAGCTGCAACACGTTCCACGCGAAGGCAATTCAGCAGCTGATGCCCTCTCCGCGAGCGCATCGACTCAGGCACCCGAGCCTGAGGGCGTCTTCCAGAGGCGTCTGCTGAAGCCTTCCGCCCAGCCTGCCGATCTGGGCGAGGGGGGTCGGACTAGCACCTTGAAGCTAGCGGTCCCGGCGGTGCTCCATCCGTGGTGCCCGCCAAGGGCCGTGTGCTCCCTTGAGGGTCCCGAAGACCTCAGGGAGCCACGCCCAGTTTCTCAGGAGGGTCCCGATGCATGGATCTCTAAGGTCCGGGACTACCTGAAGGATAATTACCTTCCTGAAGATCAAGCATCTGCTGAGCGCATTGTCCGGATGGCTAAGCGATATACGGTGGTAGAAGGGGATCTCTATCGCCGTGGCGCCAACGGCGTCCTCATGCGGTGCATCACCCAGGAAGAGGGCCGTGACTTGCTCGCGGAGATCCATGGAGGCGAGTGCGGAAGTCACTCTTCATCCCGCACGCTGGTTGGTAAAGCCTTTCGGCATGGCTTTTACTGGCCGACAGCGCTCCAGGATGCAGCTGACTTGGTAAGATCCTGCAAAGCGTGTCAGTTCCACGCAAAGCAGATACACACTCCAGCTCAGGCACTGCAGATGATTCCTCCCTCTTGGCCCTTTGCGGTGTGGGGGTTGGATATCTTGGGACCTTTCCCTAGGGCCGTCGGCGGGTACCGGTACCTCTATGTCGCCATTGACAAGTTCACCAAGTGGCCAGAGGCAACCCCGGTGGTCAACATTACCAAGGCGTCGGCAACTGCTTTCCTCAGGTCAATTGTGTGCCGGTTCTAGATCCCAAACCGAGTCATCACCGACAATGGGACCCAGTTCACGAGCCAGTACTTCCAGGAGTACTGTGAGGATATGGGCATCCAGCTCTGTTTCGCCTCAGTGGCACATCCCAGGAGCAATGGCCAAGTTGAGCGGGCCAACGCCGAAATCCTCAGAGGGCTCAAGATCCGGACCTACTGTGACCTTGAGAAGCATGGCGCAAGGTGGACTGAAGAGCTTCTGAGTGTGTTATGGGGGAATCGGACCACACCCAGCCGCGCAACAGGGGAAACCCCTTTCTTCCTGGTCTACGGAGCCGAAGCGTGCCTTCCCCCGGAGATCACCATGGGCTCTCTTCGAGTCCGGTCTTTTGATGAAGATATGCAGGAACAGGAGCGTCGCCAAGACATGGACCTCGTAGACGAGCGTAGATGGCGAGCATCAGTCCGCAACGCACGGTACAACCAAGCGCTCCGGCGCTACCACCAACGGTTCGTGCGAGGTAGGGAGCTCCGGGTCGGGGACCTAGTCCTAAGGCGAATCCTGAACCGGGAAGGCATGCACAAGCTCTCCCCCAGCTGGGAGGGGCCCTTCAAGGTGACAAAGGTGTGCCGACCCGGATCTGTTCGCCTAGCTGCGGAGGATGGAATGCAACTACCCAATCCATGGAACATTGAGCACCTCCGTAAGTTTTATCCCTAGGACCTGGTTGAGAGGAAAATTTTCCTTTGTAATTGGTAGCATTGCCATGCGGATCAGGGCGGTAGAGGTCCGCCCTCATAAACCCGGCCCCTGGCGTACAACGCACAAACTTTTCCGTACCAATTCATTAAGGGAAAATTTGTTCTCAAATGCGTCCTTGAAGTCTATGTGACCCTGTATTTTTTCGCTTCTTATTACGCTAACCCCCCGCGTGTTCTTCACGTCTGTGCTGTGCCGAAAGCCTCCTCTAAGTTGCTACGCAACGTCTCTGCCTCGGACCTCTGTTTCGCAGGAGAGAAAGGAACCGGACCCCTGTGAACGGCTTCAGGGAGACGCGCTCGCCCTTTGCTGGGGTCCAGGGTTGTGTAGCCGCTTAGCCTGGTTCCGTACCCTAAGCCTACACGCCCTGCCCTGCTAGGGTGAGCGCCGTCGTACCTCGAACCATGTACCAAGGGACCGGGACCCCTTTTAATCCTCGAATGTAGGTCCTAGTGCTCTGGCTTGCTACACAACTTAGACGGCCTTCGCTGGCCAGACTGAGAACCCGTGGGGATGTCTACTAAACGTCGATCCTAAGTCGTGTGCAGGACCTCGGTTTTATGGCAGCTAGTCCCGTCCTATCGCGACTACCTCCCAGGGGGCCATGGGACCTCGGTGTGCCCAACAGCACTTTGCAGATCGACAATCAAGAAAACAGCTAAGTTTTTTGCAAAAAAGTAGACATATGGAATACTTAAACGCATTACTGAAAACGTGCACAACAATTTAAAGTTATCTTATAATAACAGAAGTTATATTACAAAAGAGATAACTAAAAAGCTACTGGCACTACTGCCCTGGCGGTCCGGAGGCGCTCCCACTTTCTGCAGGTTCAGGACGGCGCCGGAGGCGTGATGCAACCATTCCCGCTGCCTCCAGGACTCCTTCCCGCGCGGCGGCCGCCGTTGCCCGGATGGGTCCGACCAAAACTGGAGTCAGCTGGATGGAGGGGTCATGGCTCCGGAAGCTGGTGAGGATGTATTCAGCCACTTCCCGAGCAACTATTCGCCCCTCCGTCTCCAGGAGGTCCTGCATCCCGGCCTCCACGTCCTGAAGCCGCCTGGCGGTGGTGTCCAGCAGTTGGAGCGCGGCACCAAACGGAGAAGGGGCCTCCGGTGCTCCGATGGGGTTGGCTCCGAGCTCCTCTAGTAGAGGGTTCACCACGTTGACCCATCTTGTCAACCGGCCGGTGCCGGCTCGCTGCTCTGCCAAGAGTCCCTCCACCTTGGCCTCCCTCTCCTGGAGCGCGGCCTCGCGTTCCTGGAGCCTCCGGTTCCCGGCTGTCAGCTCCTCCTCCACGGCCTCTTCCCGCTTCTGGAGCTCCTGCAGCCGGGCCACCCCCTCTGCTTCTCGGGCGGCCAGCTCTTCTTCTTTCTTTGCTGCCGCCGCCGCCTGATCCGCGAGGACGGCCTGTTGCGCCTCGGCCGTGGCAAACGCCTCCCTCGCCGCGTCTGCCAGCTCCCGGGCGGCCCGCTCCCTGTTCGCCGCCGCCTCCTTCATCCTCTTCACGGCGATCAGCCCCTGGAGAGCCTCTGCTTCCCGCCGAGTGGCTGCCAACTCCCGCTGGCGCGCTGCTGCCTCTCGGACGCGCACCTGCTCCAGCTCCTCCCGCAGGAGCTCGCGCTCCGCCACGAGTTTGGCGCGCTCCTCGGCGTAGCGGGCGGAGACGGTGTTGATGCGGTCCCCCAGGCGGACCTCCCAGTCGGAGAGCCGCTGGCGCTCCGCCTCCAGCTTCTCCCACTCCCGGCGCATGCCAGCCTCTAGCTCCTGTTGAGCTTGCTGGCATTTGGCTATGAGCCGGGGGAGTGGGACCTCCGCTGTGCTCGGGAGGAGGCGCCTTCCCAGCACCACCTCCGATTCCTCCTCCTCTGCCGGAGGGGCGGCGCTGCTGGCAACTTCGGCGACTTCTGGTGCCGCCGCCTCTGTTGCCTTCGGCGCAGCCACCTCCGGAGCTGCGACCTCCACCGCCTCCGCTGCCTCTGGCGCTGCAGCCTCCACCGTGGCAGCGGCCCCCTCTGCTGCTAGCTCAGCGGGAGAGGGCCCGACCTCGACTCCCGGCGCTGTCGCCGGCGCCTCGATCGTTGCAGCGGACCTGGTGTTCTCCAACTGGGGGGCGGCTTCGGGTTGTGGCGGTGAGGCGGCCTCTGGCTCCGGGCCCATGGGTCCGTAGGTTTCTTGAGCTGTCACAGGCGGGGGCCCTGCTGGGGTCGGCGTCGGGCCTCCCGGCGCTGGCTGGGGGCCGGCTCCCCCAGTTGGTACGTCTGGGGATTGCGGCCTGCCGAATCACCGGTATAGTTAAGGACCAGAATCCAAGAGGGATAGTGAAAAAACTCTGGGGAGGATGCTTACGCGTAGTCATACCACTCCCACCTGCACCGTGCCGCTCGGGGGAGTTTCCTCCCTGTTGAGGACCCCCCGGACCCTTGGTGGGGGTCCTCGCCCTTCGAAGCTTCGGGCGGCGGCGACGGGGACTGTGGCCTGATCTCGGACGGTGGTGGTGGTGTCTCTTCCCGCCGTTCTGGCGGTGGAGGCGGAGGAGTCTGTTGTCTCGGGGCAGGCCGGTGTTGCGGTGGAGGAGGTGCAGCCCTGCTCTGCTCCTCCGCTCCCGCGGTCTTCTGGCGCTTGGGCGCCAGCTCCCCGACCAAGGTGCCATCGCCTCGCTGGAGCCTCCGGGATTTGCTCCCTTCGGGTTTTCAGCTCCGGGCCGGTGCTGGCTCCTGGGCCTCGCCGCGTCCTTCTGCCGGGGCAGCCCCGGCGTGGACCTTCTGCCGGTGCTCTGGCACCGGCGCCTTCTCTTTCCCTTTCCCGCTGGGGGCCGGACCACTGGGTCCCGGCCCCCCGGGACTGTCGCTGGAACGTTGCTGGCAGTCCGGCGTGGTGCCAGGGATCTGGAGCCCGCGGTTGGGATCACCCCCCAGTTGCCGGACCGCCAGGCCGCCCTCGTCCAGGGTCGGCATCGACGCCAGGACCGATGACCGCAGTGCCTGGTCCTCGCACAGGGCCTTCACCCCGCTCGGGAGGACCAGGGACTCTGGAACAAACGCCTCGCCGGTCATCGCCCGGATCGCCGCCTCCAGCTCCGCTCTGGTGAAGTCGCCGCCGGGCCCGCGCGCGATCCTGCAGCAGTCGTTTAGCCCCGTATACACGTAGGCCATCCGGGACCACTGCTGCAGGGGGGCGATTCGCCGCTTCAGGAAGTCGCCCAGCACCATCATGGAGGTCAGGCCGCTCCTAGCCAGCTTCTTGATCCGGCTCAATATCAGGTCGAGCTCCACCGGTATTGTTGGCCTGGCCTTCCACGTGCCCCGATCGCTCTGGGGACCCTCTGCCAGCAGTTCCAGGCGGTCGTGGGGGTCGGTTACCGCGATGACCCAGCCTTCACGCCAGTCCTCCCACTTGGAGCTGGGGAAGGCGGCGATGTAGGCGCCCGCCATCCCGTGTTGGAGCTGGAAGTAATACGCGCCAATCTCGCCGCGCTTCTTCCCGGTCCCAACCAGGGAGTAGAAGTGTTTGAAGATGGTGGTGCAGGGGCACACCCCCACGAACATCTCCATGAAGTGGGCGAAGACCGCCGCGAGGAGAACGGAGTGGGGGGGTGAGATGATGAAGTTGGAGGCCAAACTCCTCCAGGAGCAGGAGGAAGAAGGGGGAGATCGGAGGAACCAACCCGCACATAATGTACGAATTGAAGAGGACGAACTCCCCC
Organism: Panicum hallii; assembly: GCF_002211085.1. Classification (NCBI taxonomy): domain Eukaryota; kingdom Viridiplantae; phylum Streptophyta; class Magnoliopsida; order Poales; family Poaceae; genus Panicum; species Panicum hallii. The sequence goes on from NC_038043.1 coordinate 39,324,935, forward strand.
GCGGCAAGGTCTCGGAGGGGAACCTCGCCGGCCCTGACCTTCCCGGCGTTCGCCGGCGCAGTCCACCCCAGAAGGCGCCACACCGCGTCCAACTGTTCCTGGCTCTGGAAGCGGCGCGGGAAAGGAAGCGAGGCCATGAGGATTTTTGGGGTGGATTGCGGAGGAGCAAGGAAGATTGAAGAGCCGGGCAAAAGGAAGCCGATCGCGAGAAGGGATGCTGAGACGAAGGGGCACTACGGCGTCTGTTGTTGGCAAGAGCGAAAAGGTAGCCGTTCCCTTCGGCGCATACCTTTTATGCAAAAGGCTGCTCCCGCCTTAGCGTCCTGCGGCGACCGAGGAGAAGTCGAGCAGTCGCCTGCGCCGCCTTCCCCTACCCTCACACTCTATGACCAGTGGGCTCGGGCCCACCAGTCATTGGCGTGGGTGCTGGAGGGTCGTGGGAAGGGCAGAATCCGAACCGCCTGAGCCGCGCGACGGGCTCGAATAAGACAAGAATCTGAACCGTCTGACGCGCACGGTGCGCGCGGAGGACGGGCCCCTCGGGGATCCCGCGCCGGGCGAAAGGACATCCATGCCCTTGCCCGGCGGGAACAAGCTGTCCACCCAGCGCGGTGCTGGGATTTGGCCCCACCTGCGGGTTCATCCCTCTCCCGAGGTGGGCCCGGGGGCCTCTGTCGGTACATACAGATAGGGGTACCTCCCGCTAGGGTGACCAGGTCTTAGGCTTCTCATAATCCGTGCTCCCCCTCGCCTCTGGACCACGTGGCATACGGCCTCCGGGCCTGACAGCTGGGACCGCGGTCTCCGGACCCTCCCCCGAGCTCCATGAGGCCCGGGGTCTCTGCACACCCAGATGGGCGGGAGAGCTCTCGGGTAGCCCCTGCGGACCCGGCCTCCCCTGGAAGGCCCGGGGCCGCCACGTGTGATGACTGGACCATCACAGGCCAGCCCACTCCGACCGGCCTCGGGGGCCCCGGGCCCCCCTTCCCCGGGAAGGGGTCCGGTGCCGCCATGTGTTGCCCAGCGGGAGGAGCGGAGCTGGCCCTGCCGCGTGCCTGCGGCCTGAGGCCCCTTTGCGGGTCGCCTCCCCACCTACCAGCATTTAATGCGGTAGCTGGGTCGGGCGCGCCAAAGTCAAAAGGTGCGGCCTGCCACTGACACACGGGGCAGGTAGGCTGACACCACGGTAAGCCCGGCTGATCTGAAGGCGGCGCGTCGTATCACCGTGCACAGTGCGCGGGCTGTGTGCTGTCCCGTCACGGCGCTGCGCGCGTGATGATGGCCTGTAATAGGCGAGCCACGGCGTGCGCTGTAACAGTGCATGCGCGACGGCTCAGCACTGCTTCACCGCCTGACAGGAGTTCCCATCCCAACAGTGACAGCACGGCTTCACTGTTGTGCAACGCTGCCACCGGACACTGTACAAGACAAGGCTGTACACGGCCATATCCTGGCTGTGGATACGCACATCAACTTCTCGATCGAGAGGACTACGGAGAGGAGCTCGAGGAGAAGACCTCCTTATCTCTCGTAGAACGGCCCCTGTTGGCCGGGCCCACCTGTCGGGGTCCCGCACAGTGTAAGCACTCCCCTTGAACTACAAAAGGGAGAGTGTACCCGTTAGAAGACAGGTTCCAGGTTGCACACACACAAGCTTATGCTGCTTTCCATTCAGGCTCACGCAGCCAATACAACACCAAAGTGGACGTAGGGTATTACACTCCGGCGGCCCGAACCACTCTAAATCTTCGTGTCCTTCCTGTGTTCATCTGTCCACCATCGAGCGCTCCTAAGTCTCCTCCAAACCCATCCTTAACTAGGATTAGGCGGGTGCTTTCCGCCACCCGGCTGGAGAATTCCTCCGACAATGGCGGGTTTATATGATTATTTTAGATCATTTTCATAATAAAATTGGTGGATAATTTAGAAGAAGCTTAGGTCTCATGGCTATTGTTGAGAAGTCTACACATTCGACCATTGTATGCTTTTATTTTTGTGAGAATTTCTAGGTTTTCTTTAGTTTTCTAGTGCATCTCATGAAGATTAATATGGAGTCTTCAAAAAAGTCTCCAATTAGTAACAGTTTGACTTAGATGTAGATTTTGGTGGTTACTTTAGATTATTAATCATGTCATATATATGTATTTGAGATTTAAATTACGTGCTTATTTTAGATTATTTTTACTTAATGGAGGGTGTGATAGTTTAGCTACAAGATAGGGGTGCTACTTCACATAGTTTCTATAATGTCAGATTTGGAAAATTTAGATATAAATTTATGAGGCTACTTTATATCGTTTTCATAATCGCAACATATGATAATTTAGATGAAATTTTGGGGTTGCTTTAAATTATTTGTATAATTTTTTCATGTGGATAATTTAGAAACAAATTATATCTGATTGTTACAGAGTCCATACAATCGACGGTTGGATGTTTTTTTAGAATTTCTTTATTTTTCTAGTTTTTCCTCACCGTGGTTACTAATAGTAGGAAATGTAACCTAAAACTTCTACACCATAATCTGCTACAATATATTATGCGTCTGTTTTAGTATTCTGACATGCACAAAATAAAAACCAGCAGCTAGATTTACGCGTTTGTCAGAATTTAACATAATTCGGTAGACAAAAGTATCATTTGTGATGATATTTAGCTCGCCTTCAAAGTGGTGTCACGAGTGTTGAATTTTTTTCTTTTTCCAATGTGTTGATTCTTAACAAAAGATTTCGTCAATCTGACAGAGGTTACAAGAAAGTTATTGAAATGGAACGAGAATAAGGACCTTACAACAGGAAGGGATGCAAATGGTAGTACGCCACTTCACTTTGCAGCAGGCCTGGGAGGGGCAGGAAAGCAAGGAAGCGCGTGTGCACAAGTGTTTGACGCCACCACATCTGTACTCTACCAACCGGACAACGATGGATTATCGCCCATACACGTGGCGGCCGCTGCGAGAGTGGCTGAAGATCCCATTGCCAAGTTCGTGAGCAAATGTCCCAGTAGCGCCGGTTTGCGTGACGCTAAGGGGAGGACGTTCCTTCATGTTGCTGTCGAGAAGAAGAATGAGAGCGTGGTCAGATATGCCTGCAATATGGATCGATCTCTAGCATGGGTTCTGAATATGCAGGACAACCAAGGGAACACTGCACTGCACCTGGCTGTAAAAGATGCAAGCCTTGATATATTTCTTCCTCTGTTTGGGAATAGGCAAGTCAACTTGAATTTAACAAATGAGGACGGGCAAACTCCTCTAGACATAGCGCGGTATAATATCCGCCCTTCTTTCTATGATCATGAGGTAATATATATGTTCTCTCCTCGACCGCCCTTTTTAAGAAACATACTGTACTACATGGCTGTTTAATTGAAAGAGGGGGATCGGAGTAACTAATGCCTTTCTTAACCAATTTATTTTTATTTCTTAGGCGAACACTGAAGTCTGGATACATAGGGCTCTCAAAATTGCCGGGGCTAGAGGAGGTGCATCTCGCGAGGACCATTTTGATGAAAACTATGAAGATCGTCATGGAGTAAAGACGAACTACGCAGAAAAAGAGCTGGAGATGCTGAAGGATTCGACACAGTTCCAATCCATTGGACCGGTTCTAATAGCCACCGTGACGTTCGGTGCGATGTTTGCCTTGCCTGGTGGTTACAGAGCTGATGGTAGCGATTACGGAGGTACTCCTACACTCGCTGGGACGTTTGCCTTCCATGCATTCATGGTAACCAACACATTGGCTTTCATCTGTTCCACGATTGCTACACTTGCTTCCATGTATGCGGGGTCTGCAAGGCTTAACTTGGAGAGACGCAAGGCCCACTTTAACAACAGCATAAGATATATGCATAATTCCATCATGGCCTTGGCGGCTACCTTTGCACTCGGTGTGTACACGGTGCTATCTCCTGTGGATCAAAAGACTGCCATTGGGATCTGTGTCATGAGTCCTCTTGTGGTGCTATACAACTTCAAGGACTTTTGGCTGAATTGGGCCCGTTTTGCAATGCCATTGTTTGTTAGGAAAGGGGCAATCTGGATATTGCGGGTGTATACGAGGGTAATCCTGCAACACATGCTCACTGTATCTTGGTTCATTATAGTGTTTGTTTTGGCCTTCAATGTAAGGGACCATCCCATTTCAAAGGCGGTATCACCAGCACAAGCTCCAGCCACGTTTGCTTGAAGACAGCTGATGAATATCATCATCGATCGTGTGGCGTGTCTCCACTCTTCATAATTATTTTCTATTTTGAAAATCCCCTCAGTGTACTCTTCATAAGACTTTCAGCTCAATACTGTGATTTAAAGCTGTGAACGAAGACTGTATCAAGCACTTGATGGATTTTGCATTATGCAATCTTGCAAGTCTAATCGCTGCTTAAGTTTAGAGCAGTGCAAAACGGGTATGGGTGCACGTGTTTCTCGCACTCATAATAAGACCCAATTGGTCGCTTATCTTATTATTCTAGCAAGTGGACAATATTATTGGAGAATAATAGTAATGAGACTGTTTTGCATGCGGCTGTCCACAATTAGTCAGGGACGATTTATTGTCAAGCGATCCAAAACTGGATTAATTTCCCGACTACCCGAGATGCACGTCCCCTTTTTTGAATCTAGCAAACAAGAATTTTAGTGCAAAACTACATGTGCCAAAAAACACATCAACAAAATGGCACAACTTACAGTCACTGTGAGACGTAATGACCTCTCGCTCAGGCTTCCAGTTTGTACATCAGCGAGCGCCGCCTGCTCAAAAAACTGGTTCTAGGATAGTTCCGCCAATATTCGCGCGCGCCACGGCCCCGATAGTACATGTATGATACAAGATTTCTTTCCTATCTAGCTTGATAAGGATATTTCGAGAAGATCCAACATGATTATTATAACCATGGAAATACATGCTAGGCGATGGTTACAATCACGTCGCTGAAGAAGTTAAGGTAATATTAGAAGTATATGGCAGGATCGAGGATCCTTTAGCATTTTTCCCCTTATCTAGCTAGCTTGATCACAATATCTCGAGAATATCCAGGGACTGCAAACAAAGCAATAGATTATCTCTTTTTATCGAAATGAATATTGTCCTTATTGTAACATCCCGGAATTCTCTTGAACGTTATTCGTGCAAAAATGCGAAATATTGTCCGACACAGCCCACACCGGTCTGCTCTATGCACCCGAGCCAGCCCAGCCAGCTCGCGCACGCCCACGTCCAGCCCAGCTCCACCCACGCCACGCCTCCTGCGCCACTATCGCTGACGCCCCGGTCCCACCTGGAAGCTTTCCCCTTCCTCCTTCCACCCGATCTCTCGCCGCTCCTTAACGCCCGCACCACTCTGCCCCCGCTCCGCGACACAAGAGCACAACGACGCGCCCACTAACATCAGCTGCAACCGCCAGCGCTCACTTTCCCCCCGCGGCCTTGTCCGCCCGTTGCCAAACCCTAGCCCCGTGCCACGCGTCCCCGCTCCACAGCCGCACCCCATCGCCGCCCCTCAATGTTCGAGCCTGCGCCGAACCCTAGCTGCCACCTATAAGACCTTGGCGCCCGCGTTCGCAAAACCCTAGCCTCTTGGGGTTTTTCCCTTTCCTGAACCAGCGCCGCCACCGTACCCGAGGAGGAGAAAAGGAGAGGGCCTGGGAGGAAGATGCTATCACCGAGCCAAGCAGGAGCAAGGACGGAAGGAGGTGTGAAGGAGGAGGAAGAGTGCCTGAGGTTGGGAGCCGCACCGCTGTCAGAGTACGCCGCCGAGCCAAGAGGGGAGGCACCGGACTACCACCGCCGATCGACCATGTCACCTTAGTCGCGCGTCCTGCATGGCACCAGCCCGACCGGCCTCGACCCGCCACCACACCAAACCACCTCCTTTCAAGCTCGCCAGTAAGTGCAGCAGTCGCGCGACCTTGTCCCGACCTCCTGCTGCTGGTGAGCCGCGCGCCACCGATGAGCCCGTTGTAGCAAGCCCTATGCGCCCCGTTCCGCTTTTGCCCGGTCTTCACGTCGCCGTTTCTTGCAGGGAGCCTTGCCGTAGCCCTCGTAGCCCAGCAGCAGCCAAGCGTTGTGCGCTGCAGTCCGATCCGCTGGAGCACCGGTCACGGCCTGGGTAGAAGCCGAGTGCCCACTGAAAGGACCGTGATGTCGCCTAGAGGGGGGATGAATAGACGTGTTAGCATTGGATCGGCTACCGCATTGATTAGACTAGAAGATCTCGTGTAATTCTTAAACAATCCGTTCAACAAAGAGAGAGAGACAGGAGAGGGGCACGGAGTATACCTTCGTGCCCTTGCGTCGCAGCCGACGTCGTCGTGCCCGCCATGGTCGTGCAGCGCAGGTGCTCGCGGTAGCCGAGGCGAAGGCGTGCGTGCTCATGGTGGCCGAGGTCCGGGTCGCGTCCACGGGCTCGGGGTCGAGGCGGAGGCGTGGACGATGGCCGGCGGTGGTGCTTCCCGCCGCTGCCGCGCTCAATCTAGATCGGCTAGGGTTGTAGTGTTGGTGGGGTGGCGGCCGGTGATTCTCGTGTTCCGTGTCGCTGGCCCCCACCTGTCTATATAGCGCGGCCCGATGGGGGCCCACCAGCTAGGAACGAGCTGGGGCGCCCCCATCAGGGTGCGGGGTGAGGAGGCCCATCAGGCCCGTTAGGGTCCGATGGTCAACAGGAGATCAACCTAACAGTCTCCCCCTTGATCTCACCCTGTACTTTTCTTTTACTTTTACTTTTACTTTTTCACGTTTCGTCATAGATTTGTGCATAGAGCTTGCCTTATCGTCACAATCATCGGTCGATAGATTTAGCAGCTACAATACACGCTTCCATTCAGAGACGGATTCTTTAACCTTTAGGGCCCTTGTAGTCCAAAGATCACGGGCTATCCCTTAGCCCCATGCCGGCTACGTGTTCCTTGAACACGCTGGGTGGTAAGCCTTTTGTTAGCGGATCCGCAAGCATTTTCACTGTGCTTATATACTCGAGATTTATAATCTGATCTCGAACTTTATCTTTCACAACATAATACTTTATATCTATGTGTTTGGCAGCACCACTTGTCTTGTTGTTGTGTGCATACATTACTGCGGGCTTATTATCGCAGTACAACTGTAATGGTCTAGATATATCATCAACCATTTTCAGACCGGGTATAAACTTCTTTAGCCAGTTCACCTGCCCCGTAGCCTCATAACACGCAACAAACTCGGCATACATTGTGGACGACGTAGTGACGGTTCGTTTGCAACTTTTCCACGATATTGCTCCCCTGGCAAGGGTAAACACATATCCTGACGTGGATTTTCTATCATCTCCTGCATAATCGGAGTCTGAGTATCCTACGATACGCAGAGATTCTGTTTTTCTGTACGTTAACATGAGGCCTTTTGTTCCTTGCAAATAGCGCAGAACCTTCTTTACTAACTTCCAGTGTTCTTGTCCTGGATTACTCTGGAATCTACCAAGCAACCCGGTAACGTAAGCTATATCAGGACGTGTGCACACTTGTGCATATTGTAAGCTTCCCACAGCTGTAGCATATGGTACCATTTTCATTTGATCAATTTCATATTGAGTCTTGGGGCATTGAAATTCCCCATATCTATCGCCCTTAACTATAGGTGCAGGTGAGGCACTGCATTTATGCATATTAAATTTCTTTAGGACCTTTTCTATATATGTCTTTTGAGACAGTCCTAATACCCCTTTCAATCTGTCTCGATGAATCTCTATTCCTAGAACGAATCTTGCTTCACCAAGATCTTTTATTTCGAAATGCGAGGATAAAAACTTTTTCATTTCTAGTAGCATACTGACGTCACTGCTTGCCAGTAGAATGTCGTCCACATACAGGATTAGAAAGACATACTTCCTATTCTTGAACTTTGCGTAAACGCAATTGTCCTCAAAATTCTCTTTAAACCCGAATTCTTTTATTGTTTTTATCGAACTTCAAGTACCACTGTCTTGAAGCTTGCTTTAGCCCATAAATCGATTTCTTCAGACGGCATTCCAATTTCTCTTTACCTTCCACGACAAAACCTTTCGGCTGTGCCATGTAGACGGTTTCATCTAGATCCCCATTCAGGAATGCTGTCTTCATATCCATCTGATGTAATTCTAGATCATAATGAGCCACAAGAGCCATTATAATTCTGAAAGAATCTTTACATGAGACTGGAGAAAAGGTCTCATTGTAATGAATTCCTTCTCTTTGTGTGTATCCTTTTGCCACGAGTCGTGCTTTAAATTTATCTATATTCCCTTGGGAGTCATATTTAGTTTTGTAGATCCATTTGCAGCCTACTGTTTTGGCTCCTTTAGGAATCTCCTCTAAGTCCTACACTTTGTTGGTACTCATCAATTTTATTTCATCTTTCATAGCATCAAGCCATTTCGATGAGTATTCACTTCTCATGGCTTCTTCAAATGAAGTGGGATCATCCTCCATTTGAATTTCTTCACTATTATAGACTTCATAGTCGTCAGAAATAGCGGGCTTCCTCGTTCTTTGAGGTCTCCCACGAGCCTGAGCCTGCGGTGCCTCATCTATTTGGGGCTGCTGTTGCTCCCCTTCTTGTGTGGTAATGGGCTCGTTAGGAGCCTGATGAATAGGTTCCACTTCCTCATTCATCATTACCACTGAAGGAGCCACTACAGGTGTTGGCATCGCAGTGACTTGCACTGGCGGTGCAGATACAGCGGGCAGCGAGAAGAAAGATTCTTGAATCATGGGATTGGGTGTATACACCCGCTTCTCCTCAAGATCAATCTTCCTAGCTGTGCCGCTCCCCCGGATTATTTGATCTTCAAGGAAGACTGCGTGTCTCGTTTCTACAAATTTTGTGGATCTGTCTGGGCAGTAGAAATGAAAACACTTTGACCTTTTTGGATAGCCAATGAAATGGCAAGATACTGTTTTCGAATCTAGTTTCGCAATGGTCGGGTTAAATACTTTTGCCTCAGCAGGACTCCCCCATACCCGCAGATGATTCACTGAGGGTACTCTACCTGTCCACATCTCATACGGTGTTTTCGGCACTGATTTGCTGGGGACTCTGTTGAGAATATGAATGGCGGTTTTCAAGGTCTCCATCCATAAACTCACTGGCAACGTAGAGTAGCTTATCATGCTTTGCACCATATCTATTAGGGTACGATTACGTCTTTCAGCAGCAGATTCGCCCGGCATCGAGTACTGGGCCACTATGCCTTGCTCCATCAGGAACTTCGCAAAAGGTCCTGGAACTTGGTCATACGGGGTATATCGACCGTAGTATTCCCCTCCACAATCGGATCTTACGATTTTAATCTTTAAATCGTGTTGATTTTCTACTTCGGCCTTAAATATTTTAAATTTATCCAAAGCCTCAGATTTTTCTTTAATTGGATAAATATATTCATAACGGGAATAATCGTCAGTGAACATTATGAACGAGTCATAGCCATCCACACTCTTTACATTGAACGGACCACAGATATCTGTGTGAATTATCTCTAATACACTTGTGCTCCTCTTAGCATTTTTCTTTATTTTCTTTACGAATTTGCCTTTTATGCATTCAATGCATTGTTCTAAGTCAGAGAACTCTAATGGAGGAAGAATTTCACTTTGCAGTGATGACCAGCACAGATGACAGCGGAGACTCGTGATGTTGTGAGACGTGTGGAGCCAAAAGCAAATGCAGTGGGTTTTGTTTTAAATGGGCATAGTGTATGACCACCTGCTCTCCACTATCGAACCAGGCATCTTAAACCAATTTAACTATGAACAGCCTCTATCAAAGAAAGCTTCTACAGTCACCATGTGGCTAATTACGTATCAATTCCTGTTACTGGTGTACGTAGCCATCATTGTTGTCGTTTTCTTGTTGGAATTTAACTATGAACAGCCTCTATCAAAGAAAGCTTCTACAGTCACCATGTGGCTAATTACGTATCAATTCCTGTTACTGGTTTAAGATGCCTGGTTCGATAGTGGAGAGCAGGTGGTCATACACTATGCCCATTTAAAACAAAACCTACTGCATTTGCTTTTGGCTCCACACGTCTCACATCACGAGTCTCCGCTGTCATCTGTGCTAGTCATCACTGCAAAGTAAACAACGGTCAAATATAATTGAACTTATATGATGAGCTTTGGTACGAGTCTCGAGGATGGTGCGCGCGGTTGGTAACCTTTATGGAAAGAATATGATACCAGGAACCGTCCTGCTCACAAAATCGTTGAATTAAAGCATGTCATTGGCAGTAGTAGTGCAGCATATATACTAATGGTGTCCCCGTCGGGTTTGAACGCAAAACGGACCCTTACACATTGAGCATCCAACTATAATTAGGAAGTTCAAGGCAGAGTTGCAACAACTTATGGCACTGCCGCCTCCTTGCTTGGCCACAGCGGCAAAAGCTCCAGAAGTGGCTGCCAAAATGATGGTGGCCACCGATCGTGGGGATTGCCAGCGCCTGAAAGAACTGGTGAACAAGGAGGATGCTACTACAATGGTGGTGGTAATGTCTAGGAAAGAAGCACCGGCCAAGAAGCATACACCAGCGAGCATGCATCCGCTGCTAGCAGAGGCAGCATGCACAGGCAACTGGGAAGAAATTATCTTTCTTCTCGAGGGGGGAGACCTGCAAGAAGGGCATTCAAGTAAGAGTAAGACTCGTAGCCAAAAGTTTCTTGACAAGCTAGCGGCATATACCTCAGGGCCAGCTGCTACTGACGTGGAAGAAGGCATCAATGCAGTGTCACTTCTGAAGGGTGTTAACGTGGAGGGAGACACCGCACTACATTTGGTTGCAGCCAATGGGGAGGGCAACAACTCCGTGGAGTGTGCCGACCTCATCCACGGCAAGGATAAAGGCTTGCTGTCCAGGCAAAACTACAAGGGTGACACGCCACTGCACTGCGCTGCAAGGGCAGGGAAGTCCCAAATGTTCTCTCATCTTATTGTTCTAGCAACTGGCGACAATATAGTTAAAGACCTCGTAAGACAAGAGAACAATAGTAATGAGACCGTCTTGCATGTGGCTATCCGTAATGGGGCTCATGAATTGGTCGAGGATTTATTGAAAGTCGATCCAAACTTGGCTTGTTTTCCCCAACAACGCACTTCGCCACTGTATCTAGCAATCCTACTGGAACACGAGACCATTGCGCAGACGCTGTATGAGAAAAGTGAAAATAATGTTCTCTCCTATTCCGGCCCAAATGGACAAAATGCATTGCATGCTGCGGTTCTGCGAGGCCCAGGTACATACTTACTAGAAGCATACATTTATTTATTTATTTATTTTGCGGGTAAGCATTTATTTATTTTATTTACTATGTTCATCCCTAGCAGCTCCTAAATAAATATTTTCTAAAAATCAACTAATGAGGATATCCTATTATTTTTTATGGTTACTAGGAGAGTTACTTTTGCGGTTCTTCAATAATCTCATCCAAATAAAACTATCATATTAGGAGAGTTTCAACTTCCACTCTATTTGAGGAGAGTTGAGATGGATTATTGGTTTGCTGTAATAATGAATCAGGAAAAAAAAAGTTAAAGGGGATCTAGTTGAGCACTGGGTAGATGGATTGGGGAATGAGGATGTGTTGAAGATGCTCTTACACCAAGGCTTGTTTACCATCTTTATGCTCTGGTTACCAATGTTTCTGCATAGTTTCTGTTATAGAGAGGTAGGGATGTGGAATTTGGAATTGAAAAAATAAGAAACTATGAGTACCTGTTTGATGTAAACTTAGAGGGCCGTTTTGAGATTATTTTACATCATGGCGGGTTTATATGATTATTTTATATCATTTTCATAATAAAACTGGTGGATCATTTAGAAGAAGATTAGGTCTCATGGCTATTGTTGAGAAGTCTACACATTCGACCACTGTATGCTTTTATTTTTGTGAGAATTTCTAGGTTTTCTTTAGTTTTCTAGTGCATCTCATGAAGATTAATATGGAGTCTTCAAAAAAGTCTCCAATTAGTAATAGTTTGACTTAGATGTAGATTTTGGTGGTTAACTTAGATTATTAATCATGTCATATATATGTATATATATATGTATTTGAGATGTAAATTACGTGCTTATTTTAGATTATTTTTACTTAATGGAGGGTGTGGTAGTTTAGCTACAAGATAGGGTGCTACTTCACATAGTTTCTATAATGTCAGATTTGGGAAATTTAGATACAAATTTACGAGGCTACTTTATATCATTTTCATAATGGCAACATATGATAATTTAGATGAAATTTTGTGGTTGCTTTAAATTATTTGTATAATTTTTTCATGTGGATAATTTAGAAACAAATTATATTGTTACAGAGTCCATACAATCGACGGTCGGATGTTTCTTTTAGAATTTCTTTATTTTTCTAGTTTTTCCTCACTAGGGTTATTAACGTGTAGGCTCCAAAAGGAGCCTATAGTAGGAAATGTAACTTAAAACTTCTACACCACAATCTGCTAGAATATATGCGTCTGTTTTAATATTCTGACATGCACAAAATAAAAACCAGCAGCTAGATTTACGCGTTTGTCAGAATTTAACATAATCTGGTAGACAAAAGTATCATTTGTGATGATATTTAGCTTGCTTTCAAAGTGGGTGTCACGAGTGTTGATTTTTTTTCTTTTTCCAATGTGTTGATTCTTAACAAAAGCGTTCGTCAATCTGACAGAGGTTACAAGAAAGTTATTGAAATGGAACAAGAATATGGACCTTACAACAGGAAGGGATGCAAATGGTAGTACGCCACTTCACTTTGCAGCAGGCCTGCCAGGGGCAGGAAAAGAAGGAAGCGCGTGTGCACAAGTGTTTGACGCCACCACATCTGTACTCTACCAACCGGACAACGATGGATTATCGCCCATACACGTGGCGGCCGCTGCGAGAGCGGCTGAAGATCCCATTGCCAAGTTCGTGAGCAAATGTCCCAGTAGCGCCGGTTTGCGTGACGCTAAGGGGAGGACGTTCCTTCATGTTGCTGTCGAGAAGAAGAATGAGAGGGTGGTCAGATATGCCTGCAATATGGATCGATCTCTAGCATGGGTTCTGAATATGCAAGACAACCAAGGGAACACTGCACTGCACCTGGCTGTAAAAGATGGAAGCCATGCTATATTCCGTCTTCTGTTTGGAAATAGGCAAGTCAACTTGAATTTAACAAATGAGGACGGGCAAACTCCTCTAGACATAGCGCTGTATAATATCCGCCCTTCTTTCTATGAGAGCATTACGGTAATATATATGTTCTCTCCTCGACCGCCCTTGTTAAGAAACATACTATACTACATGGCTGTTTAATTAACTAATGCCTTTCTTAACCTATTTATTTTTATTTCTTAGGCGAACCCTGAAGTCTGGATAGGTGCGGCTCTCGAATTTGCCGGGGCTAGAGGAGGTGCATCTCGCAAGGACCATTTTCGTGAAAACTATGAAGATCGTCATGGAGTAAAGACGAACTACGCAGAAAAAGAGCTGGAGATGCTGAAGGATTCGACACAGTTCCAATCCATTGGACCGGTTCTAGTAGCCACCGTGACGTTCGGTGCGATGTTTGCCCTGCCTGGTGGTTACAGAGCTGATGATAGCGATTACGGAGGTACACCTACACTCGCTGGGACGTTGGCCTTCCATGCATTCATGGTAACCAACACATTGGCTTTCATCTGTTCCACGATTGCTACACTTGCTTCCATGTATGCGGGGTCTGCAATGCTACACTTGGAGAGACGCATGGCCCACTTTTACTGCAGCATAGAATTTATGCATACTTCCATCATGGCCTTGGCGGCTGCCTTTGCACTCGGTGTGTACACGGTGCTATCTCCTGTCGCTCAAAAGACTGCCATTGTGATCTGTGTCATGAGTCCTCTTGTGGTGCTATACAGCTTGAAGGACTTTTGGCTGAATTGGGCCCGTTTTGCAATGCCATTGTATGTTAGGAAAGGGGCAATCTGGACATTGCGGAAGTATACGGAGGTAGTCCTGGTAAACATGCTATCGGGAAACATGCTCTGTGTATCTTGGCTCATAATGATGGTTGCTTTGCCCTCCTATTACCATCCCATTTCAAAGGCGGTATCACCAGCACAAGCTCCAGCCACGTTTGCTTGAAGACAGCTGATGAATATCATCATCATGTGGCGTGTCTCCACTCTTCATAATTATTTTCTATTTTGAAAATCCCCTCAGTGTACTCTTCATAAGACTTTCAGCTCAATACTGTGATTTAAAGCTGTGAACGAAGACTGTATTTGCCAGCATAATATAATGCTATTATTGAACCTAAATTTATTCATTTGTGCAAACCTTTATCAAGCACTTGATGGATTTTGCATTATGCAATCTTGCAAGTCTAATCGCTGCTTAAGTTTAGAGCAGTGCAAAACGGGTATGGGTGCACGTGTTTCTCGCACTCATAATAAGACCCAATTGGTCGCTTATCTTATTATTCTAGCAAGTGGACAATATTATTGGAGAATAATAGTAATGAGACTGTTTTGCAAGCGGCTGTCCACAATTAGTCAGGGACGATTTATTGTCAAGCGATCCAAAACTGGATTAATTTCCCGACTACCCGAGATGCACGTCCACATTTTTTTTAAAAAAAGAATCTAGCAAACAAGAATTTTAGTGCAAAACTACATGTGCCAAAAATCACATCAACAAAATGGCACAACTTACAGTCACTACAGGTCTACAGCGAGGCCAAGCTAGCAGGGAGGGCGAAACGTCGGGGTTGATGACGGGCTCGCTCGCTGTGACACGTAATGACCTCTCGCTCAGGCTTCCAGTTTGTACATCAGCGAGCGCCGCCTGCTCAAAAAACTGGTTCTAGGATAGTTCCGCCGATATTCGCGCGCGCCACGGCCCCGATAGTACATGTATGATACAAGATTTCTTTCCTATCTAGCTTGATAAGGATATTTCGAGAAGATCCAACATGATTATTATAACCATGGAAATACATGCTAGGCGATGGTTACAATCACGTCGCTGAAGAAGTTAAGGTAATATTAGAAGTATATGGCAGGATCGAGGATCCTTTAGCATTTTTCCCCTTATCTAGCTAGCTTGATCACAATATCTCGAGAATATCCAGGGACTGCAAACAAAGCAATAGATTATCTCTTTTTATCGAAATGAATATTGTCCTTATTGTAACATCCCGGAATTCTCTTGAACGTTATTCGTGCAAAAATGCGAAATATTGTCCGACACAGCCCACACCGGTCTGCTCTATGCACCCGAGCCAGCCCAGCCAGCTCGCGCACGCCCACGTCCAGCCCAGCTCCACCCACGCCACGCCTCCTGCGCCACTATCGCTGACGCCCCGGTCCCACCTGGAAGCTTTCCCCTTCCTCCTTCCACCCGATCTCTCGCCGCTCCTTAACGCCCGCACCACTCTGCCCCCGCTCCGCGACACAAGAGCACAACGACGCGCCCACTAACATCAGCTGCAACCGCCAGCGCTCACTTTCCCCCCGCGGCCTTGTCCGCCCGTTGCCAAACCCTAGCCCCGTGCCACGCGTCCCCGCTCCACAGCCGCACCCCATCGCCGCCCCTCAATGTTCGAGCCTGCGCCGAACCCTAGCTGCCACCTATAAGACCTTGGCGCCCGCGTTCGCAAAACCCTAGCCTCTTGGGGTTTTTCCCTTTCCTGAACCAGCGCCGCCGCCGTACCCGAGGAGGAGAAAAGGAGAGGGCCTGGGAGGAAGATGCTATCACCGAGCCAAGCAGGAGCAAGGACGGAAGGAGGTGTGAAGGAGGAGGAAGAGTGCCTAAGGTTGGGAGCCGCACCGCTGTCAGAGTACGCCGCCGAGCCAAGAGGGGAGGCACCGGACTACCACCGCCGATCGACCATGTCACCTTAGTCGCGCGTCCTGCATGGCACCAGCCCGACCGGCCTCGACCCGCCACCGCACCAAACCACCTCCTTTCGAGCTCGCCAGTAAGTGCAGCAGTCGCGCGACCTTGTCCCGACCTCCTGCTGCTGGTGAGCCGCGCGCCACCGATGAGCCCGTTGTAGCAAGCCCTATGCGCCCCGTTCCGCTTTTGCCCGGTCTTCACGTCGCCGTTTCTTGCAGGGAGCCTTGCCGTAGCCCTCGTAGCCCAGCAGCAGCCAAGCGTTGTGCGTTGCAGTCCGGTCCGCTGGAGCACCGGTCACGGCCTGGGTAGAAGCCGAGTGCCCACTGAAAGGACCGTGATGTCGCCTAGAGGGGGGGGATGAATAGACGTGTTAGCATTGGATCGGCTACCGCATTGATTAGACTAGAAGATCTCGTGTAATTCTTAAACAATCCGTTCAACAAAGAGAGAGAGACAGGAGAGGGGCACGGAGTATACCTTCGTGCCCTTGCGTCGCAGCCGACGTCGTCGTGCCCGCCATGGTCGTGCAGCGCAGGTGCTCGCGGTAGCCGAGGCGAAGGCGTGCGTGCTCGTGGTGGCCGAGGTCCGGGTCGCGTCCACGGGCTCGGGGTCGAGGCGGAGGCGTGGACGATGGCCGGCGGTGGTGCTTCCCGCCGCTGCCGCGCTCAATCTAGATCGGCTAGGGTTGTAGTGTTGGTGGGGTGGCGGCCGGTGATTCTCGTGTTCCGTGTCGCTGGCCCCCACCTGTCTATATAGCGCGGCGCGATGGGGGCCCACCAGCTAGGAACGAGCTGGGGCGCCCCCATCAGGGTGCGGGGTGAGGAGGCCCATCAGGCTCAGGCTTCCAGTTTGTACATCAGCGAGCGCCGCCTGCTCAAAAAACTGGTTCTAGGATAGTTCCGCCGATATTCGCGCGCGCCACGGCCCCGATAGTACATGTATGATACAAGATTTCTTTCCTATCTAGCTTGATAAGAATATTTCGAGAAGATCCAACATGATTATTATAACCCTGGAAATACATGCTAGGCGATGGTTACAATCAGGTTGCTGAAGAAGTTAAGGTAATATTAGAAGTATATGGCAGGATCGAGGATCCTTTAGCATTTTTCCCCTTCTAGCTAGCTTGATCACAACATCTCGAGAATATCCAGGGACTGCAAACAAAGCAATAGATTATCTCTTTTTATCGAAATGAATATTGTCCTCATTGTAACATCCTGGAATTCTCTTGAACGTTATTCGAGCAAAAATGCGAAATATTGTCCGACACAGCCCACACCAGCCTGCTCTACGCACCCGAGCCAGCCCAGCTAGCTCGCACACAACCCACGTCCAGCCTAGCTCCACCCATGCCACGCCTCCTTCGCCACTATCGCTGACGCCCCGGTCCCACCTGGAAGCTTCCCCCTTCCTCCTTCCACCCGCTCTCTCGCAAGTGTATGACTTTATCAACAAGCTTCATTTGGATACGAGAATAAATAGTTACCATCAAACACGTGAATCAATCCATATAGTATTTATTGCTTGTCAATATCATCATTTTAATCATAGTCTAGTCACAAGTCTTGTCATATGAGCCTTTTATCTTTACTTTCAATATCTTTCATCACAAATATTTACCAGCGGGAGGCTTAATTTCACTATGCAGGAAGCGAAGAGTTTTTCTCGGGATTTCAGAGTAACACCAATACCACGATTCCTGGATCCTTTTTCCTAAACCTGGAAGATTTGGGTTCAAGGCTCGGGGGCTGCGGGTACGTGGCATCGACTACTTATTTTTCGAATTTATTCGAAGAGTAGGTAAGGAGGATTCAAGCTCAATTTGACCCTCAGCCTGATTCTCCGATTCAACCTAAGGCTCGGGGGCTACTCCATATGGAGTGCGATTTTTCAAATCGCACAGCATATCAAAAATAAAATTCAGGGCATGAGCACCTCATAGTTTCGATGCAGCCAAGCAAGTACTCGAAGAAGGACTTCAAGACGAAGCTTCAGAGGAAGTCGAAGACTGCTTCGAAAGTACTCGATAAGCCTGCAGTACTCAGCTACGAAGAGCTCGGGGGCTTGTCAGACCCGGGGCCACCGGGCTGGCAACATAACGTAGTTTAAAGAGGTCTAAGAGATTAAGTCCGTCTTATCTCTTATTCATCTTATTTATCTCTTATTTATTCCGTTTAAATATGAGATAAGGCTAACCGATATAGGAGGAATCTACTCGAGATATGTTCTAGTATGATTCCTTAGCTGGTATTGGTTAGCATCTTTGTAACTCTGACCTCTCGGATATATAAGGGAGGTCAGGGACCCCCCTCAAAAAGGAAGATCATTAGGTCATTCTACATCAAAGGCAATACAAACCATACAGGACGTAGGGTGTTACACTCCGTGCGGCCCGAACCTGTCTAAGTCTTGTGTTCCTTGCACCTTCGTGTTCCTGATCTCGGCGTCCCCTCACCCAAAACTTACCACCTTGGGTATATCCCTCGGTGGGCAGCCGGTTAAACACCGACAGCGTGATCCTCCTCGGCCTCTCGGCGCCACTCACATGTACCTCGAGGGTAGTCCGGGCGTCTTCTCCGGCTCTCTTCTCATCGAGGCGGGAGCGCAAGTCACGCGATCCGCCGGTGCACGATCGGCCTGGAGTGGGTTGTTGCGACGGCGGCCGGGAGTCCCCACGGGAGGGACCTCAGATGATAGTGCGGGACCCTGAGCCCCCAGCCTCGGGCATGCCTTCCCGACAAGACTGGCTAGCTCATCGAGCCACTTCCCCAGAGGCATTCTAGGCTCTGCTCTCACCGGGGGGTGGCGCAGGTGCGCACTGGCTGCCACCAGTGCTTCCCTAGGGGGAACACCACCGAGGTCGAGGTGCCCTCGTGCCCGGGACGCCTGCAGGATCGCCCACTTCCAGCCCTCAACCCGAAACTGGGCGAACCTGACATTGGCGGAGGTGGTGCCTCCGGAGGCGGACTTAGGAGCGTCAAGTCAAGGCAGCGCTGTGAGGCGCCCACCTGGTGCGAGGGGATGTGGTTCCACCGCCCCCACGCTAGGCGGCGCATTGGATGGCCCCCTTCGGGGGCATGATCACCGTTGCTCTCACCATTGGAACGGTCAGAGCGGTTCACCATGGTTTCTCTTGAACGTTCTTCGTCGGGGATAGAGATCCTTTGCGCCAACACCCCCTACCTGGCACGCCATCTATTGGTGGGTGAGTGCCGCAAGCAGGGATTTATGGGAACCCCGTTTAGAGATTCGACTAGGGGTGTAACACGTAGTAGGATTCCGACCGTGTGATGATCGGGAGACAAGGTGGTTTAGACAGGTTCGGACCGCTGTGAGCGTAAGATCCTACGTCCCGTGGGGAGCTGGTGGAAGTATTGAGCTGAATTCAAGTTCGGCTTGATTGGACTCGATCCCTTTACACATTGCCCGTCTATTCTATTTATAGCCCTCCCCGTGGACCCCGGGAAGAGGCTTACTGCCTTAAGTGTGAATGCGGCGCCTGATGAGGGGCACCGGCCTGCAAGTGGCGCCCGCTCACCAGGCAGGGTCCTATGACGTGGGCCAGGACTGTGGTCACCTAGGGTCCTCCTCGAGGGACCCCGGGATGCTCCGAGGTCTCTCTCGGGCTCTATGCATCGCCTGGGGTCTTTCCTGTGCGTTGCCCGAGGCCGCAGGCGCTCCTCTCCATATCTATCCGATGTGACGGGAGGTGTAAGTGGCAGGAGCCACCCCACCGCCCATCGCCAGAGGATGTGATGTGACCTAGGAGGGGAGGCTCCCTCTGTCCCGGTCGCCGCGCCGTCTGTGAGCACGCCTCCCCCATAATCATTTTATTTTATGGGGAAGGCGCGCCGTCTACGGGCCTCGGCCGGTTGTAGCAGGGCGGGGGACATTAAATGCACCATCAAGCGATCCCTTCTCCACGAAGGAACCGCCTCATCCTAGGGAGGCGCTTGGCCTCCCATGGTCTCAGGTTCTCTAGGAGGCGCCTCAGTTTGGCCCATTACTGCTAATGGGCCAAGAGGGTCTTTTAGCCCATTTATCCTTAATTTGTCTAGGGCTGGGGGGACCCCTGTTCCCGTGGCACTGGCAATATCCTTGGCGTGAGTGGAGATACACTTTTGAGGAGTTGGTGATTAGGGTTTTTAGCGGGAGCGAGCAAACTTTACTCGATCTTCTAATCGATGGCTTGGGGTGTGTGTAGGGCACTCCCTACGGAGTACCGGTGGCGGGTACATCTTTTTTGTGGATACTTCATTGAGGAGTTGGTGGTACCCATAACGGTTGCAGTTGTGGACCATTCGATGGATACGCATGTGACGGTGACGCTCACTTCGGCAAGTAAGGACCACGTCAGTCTAACCCTGGTGATGAAACTATATTAAGCGTGCACACCACTTACCGTTATGCGGGCGGGTCCGGCCCGAGCTAGCTGGTGCCGAACCAAGCCTGAAGGAGGATAGAGTATCAGTGCAGGGGGAGGAGATGCTGTCACATCCCGAATTTTTAATTCCGCAATTACCTTAGAATTAGCTTAATTAATAACTATCCAAGTATTTAACTAGAAAAGATTAGTAAATAAAAATAATAATAATAATACAGGTGAAGAGTGCTTGTACGTGTCTAGCAGACAACGGAACAAACCCCGCGGACAAACTATTCAGCTGTAGTTTGATTAACAGCCAAAGGCTCACGTGGTGATTAATTACGACACCTCAACGTTAGCCCCATCTACATGAAAAGAAATAATAAAAATATAATAATATATACTAAATAAAATAATAATAATAATAATAATAATAATAATAATAATAATAATAATAAAATAAATTAAACATTAAATCGAGCTGTACAATATATTGGCTCTCCAGATTAATGACAAATACGCAGACTATACTCATTCATGCACCGGACGCAAAACTCCATACGCGCGGATAGAACTCCATACCGCGCTAGCGTCTGGCAGCGCCAGCACCTTCTCGAACGAGCTCGCCCCTTCCCTCGCCACCGCCATTCTGTGTCAGCCATTTCCCCGACCACGCGTAGCCATTTGCCCGCTGCCATCTGCCTGTCTCTCAGCCATAAAGAAAGGAGAAAGAGCGATGAGACGTGAGAGGAGAGAGAGAGAGAGAGAGAGAGAGAGATGAAACGTGATAAGGAATGGAGAGAAATGAGACATGACATGCATGCCTGGTGCAAGTTGACTACCATGCATGGATGGGAAATGGCAAGCTGTAGAGACACAAGCGTCAGGAGTCCCATGCATGCGAAAGCAAAGTTGACTACTATGCCTTGATGTGAAAAGGCAAGCTGCAGAAGCACACACAAGTAACCAGCCCTCTCTGCTGCAATCAACCAAAAAGAATAGTTCGCGCACAGCACGCGTCGTCGTACGCTCGCTGTAGCGCAACCTTATCTTCTCGCACTGTGCCGAACCGCCTTATCCTGTTTATAAAAAGGCAGCGGCGCTGGTTTGCGATCTCTCACCAAACACTGAAAAACCAATCGACCCTCTCCCAAGAATCACTGAGCTTTCTCCAACTCGCAGTAATAAGGTAGCCATTCCCGCCAATCTCCGAACTCGTTTTTCATTTCCGAAATTAATACACAGCCACACTGTAAATTTCATATCTCACCCATTCGAACTCCGAATCACCCAATTCTTCTTCGTAAATTCATATAAATTCAAGTGCTATTTTATAATGATGATTGTGTGCTGAGCTTGATTGTCTGTGTGATTATTTGATGTGATAAAGAGGCCGTACCCGAGGAAGATCCCGTCGAGCAGAACGATCCTATGACGGGTGTTGGGAACGTTAGCGAGGACGAAGGCAAGTCTCACTGACCCTTTGATCATATTGATCCTATGAATGATTGCTTATAGTAGAGCCTGGATAGGTGACCATTGCATAGTTGAATGCAT
The DNA here is from genome assembly GCF_002211085.1 of Panicum hallii. NCBI lineage: Eukaryota > Viridiplantae > Streptophyta > Magnoliopsida > Poales > Poaceae > Panicum > Panicum hallii. The sequence goes on from NC_038043.1 coordinate 39,346,734, forward strand.
TGCCGTTGTGAACCTCATTGACTGCCTTAATTTGCATGCCTTGATATGAGTCTGCATTTAATATTTATTATTCCTTGTTATTGGATGCATGGTTAAATACTTGTCTATGTTTGAGAAGTGATAATGATTTATGGACAAGGCCGTGTAAGTACTACCGTTGGTGTAGGCTTACGCTCAAGCGCTATCGTGGTGATAGACTTGGGTAGGCGAGTTTTGTGATTAAGGATTTGTGGTTGTGGTGCCATCTCACCTAACCTTTGTTCATACAACCACTCGACCCTGTATGGGCAGGGCATAGGCTAATCCCACTGGCTATTTCGGTGACTGTCCTGAGATTGAGTTGATTTATATTTGAGACCGAAAGTGGTCTGGATATAATGATGGTGCTGGACGGGTTTATCCGGGATAGGCCATGGCTGGGTGTCGCCTATGTTCGGGCCGTGCTGAGCGGTTCCGGCTTGTGTAAAGTGTACAAGCTCTGCAGAGTCTGAAAATCCATTCGAATGGCCGTGTCCTCGGTATAGGACAGGTTACGGTGTGGACATCACACCTAGAATGAGATGCTTGGAGATGAGATATGCTTCTGGATAAGATTTGTTTGCATATAGAGTTATTGTTGTTGCATGGATATACCCTGATAATTTGCATTACAGTTTTGAGTTCATTCACCTTTGAGCATATTTATTTGATCGTTGCACTAATTAATTGCTCTATATATCTCCCTCCCTGGCAAGGTGGGACTTGCTGAGTACCTTGTACTCACTCTTTTATTGTTGATGTTTTTAGCAGCCGATCCGGATTACATGCCTGAAGACTGCGAGTAGTTCGCGTCCGCAACCAAGTCAAGCCTGTGGAGTTCAATGTGGAGTTGTGGTCGAGTCGTAGCGTCTAGTTAGTATGTATGAGTGTGAAGACCAAATAAATGCCCTCCTATTAACGACCATCGCTGCTTTAGTCGTCGTTATCATCTTGATGAGGTGTTGTGAATGTCATTAGTGTGTTATACGACTATGTACCACTTGTGTTATGTATTGTGCCAGCTACTGATCCAGGGACTGGCACTGTAATACATAATAAACTCCGATTTATTTGATCGGGGTACTTCAAGTGGTATCAGAGCCGTACTTGGCTGTAGGACGCGAACCGTAGGGTGTAGGAGACCCTAGGACATAGGTCTTAGGTCAAGAAACCCCATAAAAAAATTAAAAATCGTAGGAATCACGTAGAAATAGGATTTGTTTGAAAATCCTGACCCTTATTTATTTTCTCGGTCAGATGATGAATGACTGGACCACCACCTACTGCATCCATGAAGAAGGTTTTCCCAAGGTGCTCTATGCCACCACTGTCCGACTTGGTATTCCGGGTCGCCCGGAGTACGTAGGTCGAGAGTACGTGGAGCAAGGCACGGAGTACTGTGAAGTCATAGTCCATATTGGCGCCAGTGATAAGTTCTTGGAAATGAAGCCTTGGTGCGTTACTGCTACAGGAACTCGCTTGACCGACACCTACCAGCTTGTTGCCCGCAAAGCCTTGAAGTATCTTTGCCAGATGTATGAATGGCATCTGGGACCCACTGCCATGAAATATTTCCCACCCTTGGTCCGCAACCGACCAGCCTGGGAAGCCAGAGTCCGAACCTTGGAGAACTTAGGATCCCAAGAGAATGACCCTACTGTCGTAGCCATGTCTGGGTATTTACTTGCCCTGGACGACGTGTGCGACCGGCAGATTTTACAAGTAAAGCGCCTCACCGCACGCGCAGAAGCCGCAGAAGCCCGTTGGCACAAGTCCCGAGTGGAGCTGGCTAAAGCCGAAGCACGCGCCGCGCACGCCGAAAGCCGTATTATCACCTTGGAAGAAGAGCTGATGGAGCAGGCCGACCACCACAGCAAGCTTTTCAGAGGTGTATATTTAGTGGAGCGTGCTAAAAGAAAGGAATCCCATCCCGAGAATGCTGACCCACCAATTCTAGAGGGAATCCCGCTGTTTCACAAGCCTAGCCCTCCTAAAAGAATATGCGAGCCTGTGCCACCCACTCCACCGACATCGCCTCGCGATGAGGGAACCACCCAGAAGGAAGACCTTGGTGACCGTGCCAAGCCCGAAGATGAGACCCTTAGGTGTCATAGCATTAAAGTTCGTCCCGGCCGACTTTATGCCGAGTATTGTATCTTGTGTTGTAGTAGACTATTGCCCTGCTTGGTTTAAATGAATGTATTGCTTGTGTGTCCTCGTTTGTGCCTGTTTGTTGGTGTGTGATTGATTGCTTAATAATTAGCCTGCGGTATAGCAGGAATATTAAAACATATATATAAATAAATAATAATAATAATAAAACAATAATAAAAAAATAATAAAATAAAAATTTATTATTAAGTAAACAGTAACAGTAACATTTCATACAAGAGTCTAACCTCCTATCCCCTCCTGGTTAGCAGATGGTGAACTTGGCTCAAAGGGCCGAGTGTGAAGTTCGTCGAGCTGCAGGAGCAAGGGGAGCTTTCTCTACCCCAAACCCACTCCTAGCCGAGCACTCTAGGGCGAGTGATCAGGAGGACCACGTAGAGGAAAACAATCCAGAGTTACCACCACCCCCGGCTGTTGACTTGGCCACCATCCTGGACCGTCAAAACCGCATCCTGGAGCTGCTAGCCAATGCCATCCTAACCCAGAACACCAACAGAAATGGGAATGAAAATGGAAATGGTCATCATGCCACTTCATCATATACCCACAGGATTGTGGACTTCCACAGACTTCATCCACCAAAGTTTGGAGGATCTGACAATCCCATTGAAGCTGATGATTGGCTAAGGGAAATCGAGATGAAATTGGAGGTTATCCATGCTGACAACAGAGATAAGGTGCTCTTAGCTGTTCAGCAGCTGACTGGACCCACACTAGCATGGTGGCAGAGTTATAAGGAAATTAATCCGGAAGCACGCACCATGCTCTGGGATGATTTTGTTAAACTGTTTAGGGAGCATCACATCCCTAACAGTGTGATGAAGTTAAAAAGGCAGGAATTCATGAGCCTTCAACAGAGGAACTTATCAGTGACAGAGTACCTGCATAAGTTCACAGAGTTATCCCGTTATGCCCCGTACGAGGTGGACACCGAAGAGAAGAAGCAAGATGCTTTCCTTCGTGGCCTTGACCCTGAGCTGAGGACTTATATTGAAGCTTCTGTCTATCCTGATTTTAGCACCATGGTGAATAAGGCCATCACCACTGCAAAGAACAAGCAGGATGAAATGAGAGACAGGAAAAGAAAATTTGAGGCAAAGAAGGCTTATTCCCAAGAGAAGACTTTGAAGGTGCAGCAACCTACCTTCTCTGGACAGAAGAACTATAGTAAGAATTCTTATCAAGCCCTCACCAAGACCTACCAACCATCCACTTACAAGCCACCCACTTCTCCCGCAAAAACTCAAGGATCTTTCCAGAAGCAGCAGACGGGAGGAAGTCAAGTGACCAATCCGAAGGCTTGTTTCAACTGCAGAGAGGTTGGACACTTTATTGCCAATTGCCCTTACAAGAAAGCAACCCCATCGGTCTTCTCCAACTCTGTGAATGGACCAAAGCCAATGACTGGGATCACTCGTGGGACAACTGATAAGACACAACCATCCTTTGGAAAAGCCAAGGTGAACCATGTGTATACTGAGGAAGCCGAGGATGCACCAGGAGTAATACTCGGTGAGTTCCTAGTCCAATCCTTCCTAGCTATGGTACTTTTTGATTCCGGAGCCTCCCACTCTTTTATTTCGTCATATTTCGTGGAAACCCATGATATACCCACCGTAGCCTTGAAAAAGCCATTAATAACTAAATCCCCTAGAGGCCACATCCCATGCCACTTAGGAGTGATCAACATTCCTATTAATCTAAGTGGGGTAGTATTCCTCACCAACCTAGTGGTCCTAAATTCCCACGGGATTGATGTAATCCTTGGAATGGACTGGCTATCCAAACACCGAGGGAACATCGCCTGTGCGGAAAGAACCGTTACTGTCACAAACCACCAAGGAAAAACTATCATTTGTCACATCAGACCAAGCCTATCTGACTCCTTTGTCCACAACCTAAAAGTTGAAAACCCTGAAGATGTCCCCATAGTAAAGGAGTACCTTGATGTGTTCCCTGAAGAGTTGCCTGGAATGCCACCCAAACGAGAAATTGAGTTTGTGATAGACCTGGTCCCTAGAACCGCACCTATTGCCAAGAGACCCTATAGGATGGCAGCCACTGAGTTAGCAGAACTTAAGAAGCAACTCACTGAGCTTGAGCAAAAAGGATACATAAGACCTAGCTCGTCACCGTGGGGAGCACCAGCCCTTTTTGTAGCAAAAAAGGATGGAAGCAAGAGACTTTGTGTGGACTACCGAGCCCTGAATGAAGTAACCATAAAGAATAAGTACCCACTGCCAAGAATCGATGATCTATTTGATCAACTAAAGGGAGCCAAGTATTTCTCAAAAATAGATCTGAGGTTGGGGTATTATCAGCTAAGAATTAGGACTGAGGACGTACCTAAAACAGCTTTTGTGACCCGTTATGGACAATACGAGTTCACAGTAATGCTGTTTGGACTAACCAATGCTCCGGCCTACTTCATGAACCTCATGAACAAGGTGTTTATGGAAGAGCTAGATAAATTTGTCGTTGTCTTCATCGATGACATACTTGTCTATTCTCGAAGTGCTGAAGAGTATGGTCAACACTTAAGGATTGTCCTAGGGAAGTTAAGGGATCATCAACTGTATGCCAAGTTCAGTAAATGTGAATTTTGGCTACAGAAAGTAAGCTTCCTAGGACACATCCTGACCGCTGAAGGAGTAGCCGTGGATCCTGAGAAAGTGACAGCAGTGGCAAATTGGAAGAGGCCAACTACTGTCACAGAAATTCGGAGTTTTCTTGGACTAGCTGGCTATTACCGAAGATTTATTGAAGGATTTTCTAAGATAGCCAGACCAATGACAAAGCTACTCCAGAAGGACAGGAAATTCGAATGGACCAGTGCATGTGAAATAAGTTTTTGTGAGTTGAAGAGGAGGCTAACTACCGCCCTGGTGTTAGTCCTACCAGATATTCGCAAAGACTTCACCATATATTGTGATGCCTCCAGACAAGGCTTAGGCTGTGTGCTTATGCAAGAAGGAAGAGTAGTAGCTTATGCCTCTAGGCAGTTGAAGACCCATGAGCAAAATTACCCAACACATGACTTAGAATTAGCAGCCGTGGTCCATGCTCTTAAGATTTGGAGACATTATTTAATTGGAAACAAGTGTGAGATTTACACGGACCACAAGAGTCTTAAATATATCTTCACCTAACCAGACCTGAACCTGAGACAAAGAAGATGGTTGGAGTTGATCAAGGATTATAACTTGGAGATCCATTACCATCCTGGTAAAGCCAATGTAGTGGCCGATGCCTTAAGCAGAAAAGCTTATTGCCACCACCTGGTGACCCAAAAGCCGGAGTTGAGTGAAGAAATGAAGAAGTTAAACCTGACCATTGTGCCCCATTCCCTCAATTACAACCTTAGCATCCACCCAGTCCTAGATGACCAAATTAAGGAAGCCCAAAAGGATGATAGAGAATTGATGAAGATTAAGAACCAAACTGGAGAAAATAAAGCCCCAGACTTCAGAGTGGACCAATATGGAACCTTATGGTTTAAGAAGAGGTTATGTGTGCCAGAGCAAGGTCATTATAGGAACACCATCATGGATGAAGCTCATAACTCTGCCTACTCTATTCACCCGGGAGCCACTAAGATGTACGTGGATATTAGAGAAAAGTATTGGTCGAAAGGAATGAAAGGTGACATAGCCAGATTCGTGGCACAATGTGATGTATGCCAGCGGGTTAAGGCCGAGCACCAGAAACCTAGTGGATTACTTCAGCCATTACCTGTACCTGAATGGAAGTGGGAGGAAATAAGTATGGATTTTATTAATGGACTCCCAAGGACCCCAAGAGGTAATGACTCCATATGGGTAATTGTTGACCGCCTTACTAAGGTCGCGCACTTCATACCTGTACGTACCTCATATGGCGGGGATAAATTGGCAAGGTTGTATGTCAACAACATTCTGAAGCTACATGGAATTCCAAAAAGGATAGTGTCTGACCGAGGAGCACAATTCACATCCAAGTTCTGGAAAAGTTTACACAAGGCACTTGGAACCAAATTGGATTTTAGCTCAGCATATCACCCTCAAACAGATGGACAGACTGAGAGGGTTAATCAAGTATTAGAGGATATGCTAAGGGCATGTGTTCTTACTTATGGCAAGAACTGGGAAGATAGTTTGGTCTTTGCAGAGTTCTCCTATAACAATGGATATCAAACTAGTCTAAAGAAGGCCCCTTTCGAGGTGCTTTATGGAAGGAAGTGTCGCACGCAGCTAATGTGGTCAGAAGTTGCGGATCGTATCGTCGAAAGCCCTGACTTCATCAAAGCTGCAGAAGAAAAGATAGCGGAGGTGCGAGAGAATTTAAAAATAGCTCAGTCACGCCAGAAAAGCTACGCTGACAAGAAAAGACGAGAGCTAAAATTTGAAGTAGGAGATCATGTGTATCTCAAAGTTTCACCAATTCGCGGGACACGAAGATTTCGCGTGCGTGGAAAGTTAGCCCCGCGGTACATTGGCCCATACCCCATCACAAAGAAGATAGGTGCCGTGGCCTATAAGCTGAAGCTACCAGAGCAACTGTCCGACGTGCATGACGTCTTCCACGTCTCCCAATTAAGAAAGTGTCTACGTGTGCCAGAAGAGCAAGTAGTACCCAACACTTTGGACCTACAAGATGACCTGAGATATCAAGAAGTACCCATTAAGATCTTGGACACCATGGCCAGAAGAACCCGGACGAGGACCATTAACATGTGTAAGGTTCAATGGAGCCGGCATTCCGAGGCAGAAGCAACCTGGGAAAGAGAAGATGCGCTTAAGGAGAAGTTTCCCTATCTGTTCAAGGATCACAACGAATCTCGAGGACGAGATTCAATCTAAGTGGGGTAGGTCTGTCACATCCCGAATTTTTAATTCCGCAATTACCTTAGAATTAGCTTAATTAATAACTATCCAAGTATTTAACTAGAAAAGATTAGTAAATAAAAATAATAATAATAATACAGGTGAAGAGTGCTTGTACGTGTCTAGCAGACAACGGAACAAACCCCGCGGACAAACTATTCAGCTGTAGTTTGATTAACAGCCAAAGGCTCACGTGGTGATTAATTACGACACCTCAACGTTAGCCCCATCTACATGAAGAGAAATAATAAAAATATAATAATATATACTAAATAAAATAATAATAATAATAAAATAAATTAAACATTAAATCGAGCTGTACAATATATTGGCTCTCCAGATTAATGACAAATACGCAGACTATACTCATTCATGCACCGGACGCAAAACTCCATACGCGCGGATAGAACTCCGTACCGCGCTAGCGTCTCGCAGCGCCAGCACCTTCTCGAACGAGCTCGCCCCTTCCCTCGCCACCGCCATTCTGTGTCAGCCATTTCCCCGACCACGCGTAGCCATTTGCCCGCTGCCATCTGCCTGTCTCTCAGCCATAAAGAAAGGAGAAAGAGCGATGAGACGTGAGAGGAGAGAGAGAGAGAGATGAAACGTGATAAGGAATGGAGAGAAATGAGACATGACATGCATGCCTGGTGCAAGTTGACTACCATGCATGGATGGGAAATGGCAAGCTGTAGAGACACAAGCGTCAGGAGTCCCATGCATGCGAAAGCAAAGTTGACTACTATGCCTTGATGTGAAAAGGCAAGCTGCAGAAGCACACACAAGTAACCAGCCCTCTCTGCTGCAATCAACCAAAAAGAATAGTTCGCGCACAGCACGCGTCGTCGTACGCTCGCTGCAGCGCAACCTTATCTTCTCGCACTGTGCCGAACCACCTTATCCCATTTATAAAAAGGCAGCGGCGCTGGTTTGCGATCTCTCACCAAACACTGAAAAACCAATCGACCCTCTCCCAAGAATCACTGAGCTTTCTCCAACTCGCAGTAATAAGGTAGCCATTCCCGCCAATCTCCGAACTCGTTTTTCATGTCCAAAATTAATACACAGCCACACTGTAAATTTCATATCTCACCCATTCGAACTCCGAATCACCCAATTCTTCTTCCTAAATTCATATAACTTCAAGTGCTATTTTATAATGATAATTGTGTGCTGAGCTTGATTGTCTGTGTGATTATTTGATGCGATAAAGAGGCCGTAGCCGAGGAAGATCCCGTCGAGCAGAACGATCCTATGACGGGTGTTGGGAACGTTAGCGAGGACGAAGGCAAGTCTCACTGACCCTTTGATCATATTTATCCTATGAATGATTGCTTATAGTAGAGCCTGGATAGGTGACCATTGCATAGTTGAATGCATTGCCGTTGTGAACCTCATTGACTGCCTTAATTTGCATGCCTTGATATGAGTCTGCATTTAATATTTATTATTCCTTGTTATTGGATGCATGGTTAAATACTTGTCTATGTTTGAGAAGTGATAATGATTTATGGACAAGGCCGTGTAAGTACTACCGTTGGTGTAGGCTTACGCTCAAGCGCTATCGTGGTGATAGACTTGGGTAGGCGAGTTTTGTGATTAAGGATTTGTGGTTGTGGTGCCATCTCACCTAACCTTTGTTCGTACAACCACTCGACCCTGTATGGGCAGGGCATAGGCTAATCCCACTGGCTATTTCGGTGACTGTCCTGAGATTGAGTTGATTTATATTTGAGACTGAGAGTGGTCTGGATATAATGATGGTGCTGGACGGGTTTATCCGGGATAGGTCATGGCTGGGTGTCGCCTATGTTCGGGCCGTGCTGAGCGGTTCCGGCTTGTGGGTAAAGTATACAAGCTCTGCAGAGTCTGAAAATCTATTCGAATGGCCGTGTCCTCGGTATAGGACAGGTTACGGTGTGGACATCACACCTAGAGTGAGATGCTTGGAGATGAGATATGCTTCTGGATAAGATTTGTTTGCATATAGAGTTATTGTTGTTGCATGGATATACCCTGATAATTTGCATTACAGTTTCGAGTTCATTCACCTTTGAGCATATTTATTTGATCGTCGCACTAATTAATTGCTCTATATATCTCCCTCCCTGGCGAGGTGGGACTTGCTGAGTACCTTGTACTCACTCTTTTATTGTTGATGTTTTTAGCAGCCGATCCGGATTACGTGCCTGAAGACTGCGAGTAGTTCGCGTCCTCAACCAAGTCAAGCCTGTGGAGTTCAATGTGGAGTTGTGGTCGAGTCGTAGCGTCTAGTTAGTATGTATGAGTGTGAAGACCAAATAAATGCCCTCCTATTAACGACCATCGCTGCTTTAGTCGTCGTTATCATCTTGATCAGGTGTTGTGAATGTCATTAGTGTGTTATACGACTATGTACCACTTGTGTTATGTATTGTGCCAGCTACTGATCCAGGGACTGGCACTGTAATACATAATAAACTCCGATTTATTTGATCGGGGTACTTCAGATGCTGACCTCATGTCCCCCGAGATGCTGGATCTTGCGGGATCTAGGTGTAGGAGGCTTCACAGTCCCGGGGTGACCTCTTGCGGGAGGATGCGCCCAAACCCAGGAAAGCAGGATGGTGCCGTAACCCCTAGAGTTCATTGACCAGTGTCTCATCGTTTAGTTGGGTCACTCCAGGCTGGCTTCGATTCGAGTGGGTCCAGGTGGGCAACCCTTGCAGGGTGAAAACTATACGTATAGCCGCGTCCTCGGTCATGGACAACTCTTTGATCTGACATCGCTAACAAGAGTAGTGTTACTTGATTTCTACCTCCCTCTAGTTGGATACTCCTATCCTGAAGGACAGCTGAGGTTTGAGGAGCGGGAGTTCTCACCGACTTGGTGGATGGAAGGTGTGTGTTGACCCGGGGACCTGGAATGCCAGGACGGCCCGTGTAGAGGAGATATGGATGATGTCGTAAACTTGCTTGCTGCTTGCATAGGAAAACATCGGCCTATTCTTGGCTATCTCTTTAAATACCCTTTCACGCCACTTGAAGCGTGCATACGGATGGTGACGTGAATACATCCTATTATTTAGAAAAGTTTGGCTAGATGCGGGATCCGTCCTGGAGATCGACCCCAATGACTACAAAGGGAAGGACTGAGGCTCGTGCTTCGCCCAAAGTTGCCTATGGGAGGAGATTCACTAAGTTGCGTTTCCGTTTTCTTCATGATCCATTTAGCCCAAGGGGCTTGTAATGAACTGTACTACAATCCTACGGATTATATATTATTTAAACTCATGTAATGACTTTTTGTGTTGTATGACTAAGATATGTTTCTGCAATGAGTTATGTACATGATAGGGCTTGATCCAGGGACTATGATATAGGTACAGGGAGTCAGATTCTCAGATACGAAAATCCGATTTGCTTCACGTGTCCTCTGAAATATATAGAATATGTGAATTGCACTCATGACACAATCTTGTTGATCCCATTCCTATATATGATATTTGGTAGACCAAAGATAGATTAGAGCGGGATACAGTAGTATCTCTCTTGATATTTTTCTATTTTATTAATTTAAAGCTATGACTGGACACATTGGATGCTTTTGCCTATTTCTATATCTCCATAACATGACTACTATATCCACATGTCTGTATGTAGCCTGGAGATATAAAAGTATCCAGTTGATCATTTTTTATTTTAATTTAAAGCTATGACTGTTGACTGGACACATTGGTCTCGGAAGGAAGCGAACACGAGACATCAAGTACATGGCTCTGTCTCTATAAATACAGCAGCGCCTCGTTGTTTTGAAACCACACAAACAATAGCGCGTCGTAACTCAGGCTTGGCCTCCATCGAACGGCACTATATGGCCGCCAAGGCCGCGCGGTACACCATCATTTTTGTTCCATTTCCAGCGCAGGGCCATGTCACCCCGACGCTGCGCCTGGCGCGCACCCTCGTGGACCATGGGGACGTCTCAGTCACCGTTGCCGTACCCGACTTCATCCATTGCCGCATGGCCCAGCTGTCCATCCCAGGGGTGGCTCTCGTCTCCATACCCAGCGGCATCCAAGATGACGGCAACGGTGAGCCCCCAGGACCCCCAAGCTTCCTGCACGCCCTAGAGCACTACATGCCGGCTCAACTGGAGGGCATGCTGACGACAGAGCGCGGCATAGTAGGGGCCCGCCGTGTATCGTGCCTGGTTGTCGACCTCTTGGCGTCATGGGCAATAACCGTGGCTGCGCGCCTCGGCCTGCCGGTGGTCGGCTTCTGGGTGGGGATGTCGGCAACCTACCGCACCGTGGCGGTGATCCCGGAGCTTATGGACAAGGGTCTCATTTCAGAATCTGGTATGCCTTCATTCTCCACGCTGACCTATTGCTTTTTGTGCCTTCAGTCCCATGCACTGCACCTAGGGAGCTTCGAATTTGGCAGGAATGTCTTAACGTTGTTGATACATCTGTTAAGAGATCTTATAAGCTAGATAATTTAAGGATCGGACCCTAAAAAGGTCTGGACTCTAATCTTATAGTTTAAAAATATATAAAAATATATAAGGATAATTTGGATTGTGAAGAGAGTACTGGTGCCATGATTGTTACCACCCCTAAATGCACCTCTTCAGGCGTCAATCATGATTCCCTTTTTTGAAACAGTTTTTCAGTTTTTTTCTTTATTCCCTAGATCAAAAATATTAAAATTCCATTCTACTTCTCGTGAGATCTGTATCAATATTTCTGCTTCCGCGGTCTATCGTGGTATTTGGCGATGGTAACATTGGGGTTTAATAAGCCTCAGCCTCTGTATGATTTTATTTTTGCGTTTACATATATATGCTAATTGATTGCCCTTACAAACATGAAGGTACCATAGTATCACCTGACCAAATCGACAGTGGCCATTGCAACATACACCAGAACATTGCAGATCTCCACATATTGCCTGCAAAGTTAAAACTGAGATTCAAAGATCTTCCGTGGCTCATTAGCAGTAGCGCAGTATCCCAGAAATCAAGATTAGCCTTCTGGTTACAAACAGTGAATCGTGCGAAAACCATCCGCTCCATCCTTGTCAACTCCATCAATGGTGAGGGTGGCGACTCTGAGTTGTATGATCCACCACAGGGTCAGGAAATCCTACCCGTTGGCCCGCTATTGTTCAATGATGACTCGAAGAAGACGACTGCAATGTGGCAGGTTGACCAGACTTGCATTGGTTGGTTAGACAAGCAGAGTGTTGGTTCAGTGATCTATGTATCATTCGGAAGCTGGGCTGCACCTATGGAACCTGAGAAAATAAGCGGATTTGCGCATGGTTTGGAGGCCTCGGGCCGCCCATTCTTGTGGGCTCTCAAGAACCACCCATCATGGAGAGCAGGCCTCCCTGACCGGTACATGGAGAAGGTCGCCTGCCATGGCAAGATTGTTTCATGGGCACCACAGGATGACATTCTTAAGCACAAGGCAGTGGGGTGCTATATCACGCACTGTGGCTGGAACTCAGTGCTGGAAGCTGTACGCCATGGGGTTCGCATGATATGCTACCCAATCTCTTCGGACCATTTCATCAACTGCGCATACATAGTTCACATGTGGGAGGTTGGGATTGCGCTGGATAGCAGTGACCAGAGCAATGTGAAAGATTGCATCGGAAGAGTCATGGAAGGCGAAGAGGGAAGGCATTTGCAGCAAATGGTAAATAAACTGAGGAAAACAATCACTGTTGGTGAGGCAATGTGTGTTGCCAAGAGGAGCCTCAGCTTGTTCATGGAGAGAATCAAGAACAATTTGTCAGATGAAGACATCAGAAGAAATCAAGTAACACCACAAAACTGTGGCTAAGCCTCGGTTGAATTTGCTCTGATATGTGCAATTTCACCTTGTTACTACGAAAGAGTAGGAATAGAGGCGTAAAATAAATTTAAAAAGTTATTAGATAGATCTACTTATTTGTGTCGATTAACAAAATGTGTTTTTCATGTACTTGCACCCGTAAAATACCATAACAGTTCAGTAAGGAGCTTCTTCACAATAATGTAAAATATCACATGCATCCTACAATATGGTTCCCACCGTACCTCCCTATCTTAAGAAATGACAACAATGGATCTCACTACTAAAAAACCATTTTAGAGTCAGATAAAAATATATTTATAAGGTCACCGGCACCCACCCCTGCTTCTCGCAACTAGAAATAACTATTTACAGGGACGAGTAATGCGTCCACTCCTAAAAATCCATTTGTAGGGGCAGGTGGAGCTCACCTGTTGGTCAGGTCATGGCATGACCCGTCCTTACAAATCAATTTGCAGAAAATAAAAAAATAAAAAAACTTGAAAACAGCAAAATAAAAAAATATCCCAACCAACCGGCCACCACCACAAGCCACTCTACTACCAAGCTACAATTTTTTTGAAGAAATTTGCACACTTGCGTAAACAGGATTCGAACCGCTTACCTCAAGCCTCGCGCGTACCCTCCTTTCCACCACACTACACAGTCGTTTGTGACTCTATAAGGTATGCTACTCTTTTGTATTAACTCTGAAATCGATTTGCAGGAGCGGTGAAGCCATCACTCGCCCTAGAAATCCATTTCTAGGGGCTGTGACGCCATCACCCGCCCCTAAAAATATTTTTCTATTTTATTCTAAAAATTCATATAAATCTTTAAATATGGCAAAACAAATAAAAAAGTAAAACTTTGTTATTGTCAACTATAGATACAGAAAAAATATACTAAGTATACTTCAGTGTATGTAAAGGTTAATATTATACAAATCTCAAAGTATGACTTGAGAATACTGTACAATCATAACTATTAGAGAACTTGTAATGATTTTTTGGACCACTAAATGATTTTACATGAAAAAGTTATCAACTATAAAATTTTAGATCTCTTCAACCTCAGCAATTTTAGTATAAATTTTGACTTCATCCGAGATCATATGAAAAATTTATGAATTTTTTTTGCGTGATACTATTTGTAGGAGTGTGTCATGCCATCACCCCTCCCTAGAAATACATTTTTAGGAGCGGGTGATGGCGTTGCCCGCCCCTAAATTTATATTTCTAGGGGCGAGTGATGGTGTCACCCGGCCCTAAAAATGATGGTCATTTTCAGGAACGGGTGACGCTATCACCCGCACCTAAAAATGAATTTACAAGGGCGGGTGAATTGCTACAATAGCCCCGTCATTTGTAGGAGCGGGTTATCTTTTGGACCACCCCTAGGTGCCCCTACGAATCGATTTTTAGTAGTGTCTTGATATATCTAAGAAATTAAGTCATGCTAAAAAATTAAAGATAATGCCAAGTTACCTCCTGATGGCTGAACTATGCCACATACCTTGATTAGTTTTACCATTACCCACGATTTGAAAGGGAGGCACGGGTGACGGCAGCATCTTACTTTCATCACACTACATTTTCTCCTTTTGTTCAGTGATAGTAACCTTCTCATTCTTCTGCAGTATGGCTCTTTCTTCGCGCCTTGGTTCATTCACCTTTTCTTCTCTGATTCTTCTTGCCTCACAAGCACTTTACCACTACCAGATTGCCTTATTGTTGGTTTGGTGCAAAGACCTCAAACTAGATCGTCAATGCGGTAGAGAAAATGACTGTCAAATTTTATTAAACTTTCCTTTTTATCCATGATTTTTGTCTTTAATGATTCATTTGTTTCTTAATACAAACTTATATTATATAAGATGGCCAGCGTATTTTGGAAAAAAAGAAAATTCATTTGAGTAATTATTGAGAAAAAAAATACACGACAATGAAATCTACTAACTGTTAAATAACGGATGTGGGGATTCTGTGCGAAGTTCTTTGATGTAATAATGAACAGCCAGATGTGTCACTTGATACAAAGACCGGGACAATAAAACTGGTAATTGGCACGATACAGACGTCCTCATTTGCATGTAGCGACGAGGATCCTCCTGGGCGGCAACGACGGCCGCCGCGCGTGGAGCGTGGCGAGGTTGTCGAGGATGAGGATGTCGCCCCTGCGCCACCGGAACTGGACGCTCTCCTCCTCGATGATCTCCCCGATCCGCTGGACGAAGTTTGCCGGGATCTCGCTGCCGTCTGCAGCCGTGGCGGAGCTCTCGTCCTTCCCGTGCATCCCCACCACCGTGTTGAACCACATCCTCCGGCCCCTCCGGCCCGGGAAGACCCGTGTCAGCGTGCGCGGTCCCAGGATCGTCTTGACGCTGCCGTCAGGTAGCCACTCAAGGTCCATGCCGAGCGCTTTAGCTCTGCACGAATTGTCAAGAGCAATAGAAACTCTAGGAGAGATATCGATGGGCAAATAGGAATGAGGCCATGGTCCATTTGAATAGTTTTTCATAAAAGAAAACTTATGGTGTGCTGTCATGTTTTTTTTTTCTGCTTGGCTTTGACCGCTAAAATGTGTTGAGTTAAACAGTTCGAGAAATGAAGAAAAAAGTACTGGACAAATGCATCTGGCTTCATCTTTTTGTTTCTTAGGTAAAGGTAGGTCTCTTCCTTTTACTCTTTGTCCACGTGGTATCTTAGCTACACATTTTGTTTTGCAAACACCTATTTTAAGGCTTCAAAGTGGAGCGTGAATATGTAGGTTTTGTAGGAAAAATGTTGCTAACCGGGAAAATATCAATTATAATGTCAAATAAAAAGTAAATACGTACTCTATCAGTCCAGAAACAAATGTTGGTTTTGTAATTTGTATACTTTTTCACTGAGGTGTTTCTGGTGACTTCATTAGGCTAACTATCTGCAAGTCTAGTCTTTCTTAGCCGTTCATATGTGTGCCTGTGTTCAAGCATCTGTGATTTTCATAGGCGTTGTCAGACCTTTCATTAGCAGGGATTGCATTAATACTCAATATGTCGATGTTCAATAACCAGAGACAGTAGCCAGTAGCAGCGTCACGGTACAGAGCAACACTTAAAACAATCACGAATCATAATTTATGGACTTATGTGAGGAATGGTTTGATTGGTCTTGACTCTTGAGGAACGGTTTCTTGTTGCATACGTCCTTTCACTAATAAATTATTTGCCAATATTGGACTCTTCTTCTTGACCATTGTTTAGGTGGCATCCTAGGGAACAATGCCAGCATACACATACCTAAGATTTTCCCCATTGACATAGCTAGAGAGTAGAGACTAGAGAGTGTGATAGAAAAACTGAAAGACAGCAAGTTGACGGTGTGCTTGATTACCTCTTCTCCGCCTCTGCCTTGTCCGAGGTGCCGAAGGCGTCCTCCCATCCTCGCCCCCTCATAGACTTGGTGTCGTTCTTGCTCAGCGCCGTCAGCGTGTACCGGAGCCCCTTGGCGTCCAGCTCCTCCACCGTCTCCGGGAACTCCTCCAGCGCCCGCTCCGTCACCCGGAAGCTCGGCACGAACGGTGTCTCCCCGCCCTCCGGCGGCGGCACCTCGCAGAACAGTATAATCTTCTCGGGAAACTCCTTGATCTGCACATCATTAGTTCCAAACGTCACAAGAAATCTAGCGCTAGCCACGAGGATCGACGGCAAATAATGATAAGCAGCTACGCACCAGCACCATCTCGTGATGGAAGTAGACGAACTGCTCCAGGGGTCCCTCGTTGGCGGTCCAGACGCGGCCGTGGACGTGGGTGCGCGGCGCTGGGCCGACGTACCGGATGTCCGACCATCCCATGGCCTCCACGACGGCGTCGAACTCGGCGGCGTCGCGGACGTCGAAACCGCGCAGCAGGACGGCGCTGTTGGCGACGACCTTGGCCTCCAGCCACTCCCGGTTGGCCCTCAGCGCGGCGACGAGAGCCTCGTGGCTCGTGTGATCTTCGTCTGCCGTCGAGGGGCCGACGACCAGCGGCATTTGCTCGCCGTCGATGGTCTTCTGCCCCTGGCACTCGCCAACGCTGAAGAAATCGCTGGGCTGCGACTGGGACTGGGAGGCGCCCTCCATGACGAGCGCGTTGTTGATGGAGACCTTCGCTTGCAGCCACTCCCTGTTGGCATTCAGGGCCGCCATGAGAGCTGCGTAGTCTTCGTTGCTTCCGCTTTCTTTTAACGGCTTGGTACCTATCATCTTTTGATCCTTGCATTCATCAACGATGAACTGGTCATCTTTTGAAGTGCCCTCCATGGTGATTTCTTGTTCCTTTTTCCTGTGTATTGTAACGATTAATATAACTCTATCTAGGCTCCGGTTTTCCGCCCCTGTGGTTCAAACACAGTGGAAGAACAATGTTGGTATTTATAGGCAGGAAATTCAGGCAGTCCAGAACTATTCTAGTACTCTCTAGTTTTTGGAGTTCAGAAAATGACATAATTTGAAGGGATCCCTGTCAAAGAAAGATTGCTGGATGGAGGAGATAACAAGGGCAGTTTTGTATCGGAAATCTTGCGATAATTGGTGGGGCATGGCTGGCGCTGGTAATTGCCAATTGTTGTAAGGACTAAGCAAGGAAGGTCAATTTTGGAGGCAAAATAGCAACAATAGCAGCATGCCTCACGATAATCGACGGCATACCTCCTTCCAGTCTTCCACTTGGCGACCTAAACAACATTGGTGGATTCACCATCTGAAACTTCACCTATCACAGACATATAGCAACTTTTTGACTTTGTGATGGGTTGTCATATTGAGGCTAAGACACCCATATAACTGTATGGAAACAGTTCCAAAAAATTTAAGATGATAAATAAAATAGGAAAAAGTCCATTTATGACCATAGAACTATTACCTGAGTTTGACTTTAGCCATCCAACTACGAAATCAGTAATCTTCGACAACTATCAAAACCGTTTACATTTAGCCATTTAGCTGTTTTGAAGGGTGGTTTCAATTATAATGCTATAGTCTCAGCTCTTATAAGCAATTATAATGCTATACTCTCAGCTCTTATAAGCAATTCGTAGCCCCCGTTATGTTTCTGCTTGGAGCTTTGTGCTGGAATAAAAAAAAAGATGACAATAGTCAAGTAGCCAGGTTCAAACATGACGCCATTGGATAGTCCAAAACAAAGGTTCCCTTGGAAAACTGTAGAATGCTTACTGAAGATTCCTTTTATGTCCTACTAAGCTAGAGATTTGTTATTCAATTCGCTCTTTGCAGACACAAATCAGATTGTGCATACTACATACATCAATCGCTGCTAAATACATCCAAATGCTTCTGGAGAAAGCCATGTGTTTGGAAATCATGGGCACGTAATTGATGGAGAAATAAGTAGCAAGAATTGGAGGAGGATATTTGACAAGTGTGATTCACTCCGACCAGGTGATGACCAGACGTGGCTGGACGGCTTGACCACACCTCAATGGGTTGCGGACTACTCTTTTTTTTTCTTTTGTTCCCTATTAATTGAGAATGCCGTCTCTGTCTCCCCCAAAATCATTACAATTTCAAAATTAAACAAACTAACCACATAAACTGTATGGATATGTGCAACCTCTACCAGAATTAGTGGACCGGAAATTTTTTATTCTACAATTTTTTCATCAAATCCTTGTTTATGTCGCAGCATTGAGTTTGTATACATTCTCCAAGCAGGAAACATGGAATCGTGGGACATCTCTGATAAATGAAGACGTCGTATCCAAGCAGGTAAGACGGCTTCAACTAAAGAAAATTATGAAGTTTCTGTCAGAGACGTACACCTACATGTTGTAGTCTGGTTACAAGTTACAACAACATTAAACTTGCATTTTGTAGTGTAAATCACTTTGTATTAGAAATCGACATGCTAACGCGTAACATTTTTCTGTTGTCCTGCATGTTTTATGAAAATATATAATTTGCAGTCCTAGTACATTCAGACAACGTAACATCATGCGGGCTCACACGCTGCTACTTCTCCGACTGTTGCCAGTTGGCACGTGATTACTGAGTCTCTACAGGAGCTTCTTTGTATTGTTCTTCTTGTTACTACCCATGGCATAAAAAATTAACTTTTCCAAAGTGTGGACAATTGCTGAAATCTCACCAATGTGTGGACACTTTCTGCATCATCTCAAGTCTCCTAACTTGGCATGCTGAAATCTCAAATCTCACGAAAGGTAAAATCCCAAGAAAACTAATTAAGCATAGTGAAAATGCACATAATCAAATACGCTCCTTCCCCACTTTAAGATATCGGTCCATATAACTGGCATGTTGTTTGTTTTCCTTTTTGCGGGGATAACTAGCATGTATTTCCCTCCCTCCCTCCTCCATCTTGGATCAGAAGTATGGTGATGGCTGGATCACTGGCCAAAGTTGAAGAGGAAGACGATTTAGGGTTGGGGGTTCGTCCCGAGTTGAGGAAGGAGGCAGGACTGCATTTCGGATTCGGTGTTTCTGGGGTGGGGATTTGGGCTTAGGGGTTGGAATTTTGATGTACAACAGTTCAGAGGGATGGAAGGCCGGGCTAACGGCTAAACCATCAGGCTAGTGGTAGAGGACAACCGGTGGGGAGGGTCAAGCTGTGGGGATTTGCAGCCGCCTCGGTTTGCAGAGGGTAGCGTGAAAGTGAAAGGGTGGCAACTGGTTCTTCGAAAAAAAGGAGTGCAGTTGGAGGTGGACAGAGGGGTGTCACAACGAAGCTGTCTTTGCTGGCCGCGAAAAGTGGTAGTTCCTAGCGGCAATGTGGAAGAGAAAAACATTAAGGCTAATTAGTATATTATACCTGTTGTAGGGTGTGCGGTGATTAATTAGTATCTTTGCCTTAGCTTAGCTGCATCCTTAGCTCTAAAAGATTTTTCTATTTTTTTTAAAATATATTGAGAGTAGAGAATAGATAGAGGCACCATGCTGACATTACGCGTGTGTTTGGTTGGTGGGTCGAAATGGGTCGGGACGGGTTTGACCCACTTCGACCTGCGTTTGGTTGCAATCGAAGGTGGGTTGGGTCCATCCCTGATAGGGAATATTCTCAGATGCGGGTCGAAGTGGTCGTCCAAATCGAGCGGACCACCCCAACCCACTTCAACACCGCCACGCTCCGTCTCACAGGAACAAGAGCAAGAGCTAGGGGCGGGCGGCGCAAGGCAGGCGGAGCCGAGCTCCGTCGCGCAGGCAAGGGTGCCGCCGCCGAAGCTGGAGAGGCGAGCTGCGGCGAGGCTGCGGGGTCCCGAGGCGCAGCCGGCGGGGCGAGGCCACGGGGCCCGAGGCATGCAGAGGAGCAGCGCGCGGGGGCCCGCGGTGTTCGGCTTGGCCGGAGGGCCGACGTAGGGCACGTGAAGCATGGCTGCGGCTCGGCTCGGCAAGTGCGGTGGGCGAGCGGGCGTGCGGAGGAGCGGTGTGGGACGACGCCCATGGAGGAGCGGCGCAGGGGAGGAGAGCGAGGCCCGCAGAGGAGCAGTGCGGCACAGTAGCGGCGTGAGGGAGGAGTGGCGGAGCGGCGTGAGGTGAGGTGGAGGAACGGCGCGGGGCAAGGCGGCGATCGGCCGGAAGAGCGCCCCTGCTCAGCATGAGGAAGGAGACGGGTTTGAAGAAGAAATAAAAAATAAAAGAGGATGACATGTACGGTCCACGAGCTACTGTGGTTAACGGTGTGAAATTGGCGTCCATCCCGTCCCTGCAAATCTCTCCAACCAAAAAAAAACTAGGTTGGAACCATCCCTTTAACCAAACACTAGATAGATAGATAGAATCCAAGTTGAATCCAATCCAAAAAATAGGGATGGACCAACTCATCTCCAAACCAAGCACATGCTACGATACCCATGCACCCTTCCACAATCAACACCTTATCTGTACTCATACATACTAACATCATCTCGTTGGAGGTTTACGATATCTTCCATTGCTAAGTTCCCTTTGGTGTCTTTGAACGAAACTACCGCAGTCTGGAGCCCTTATGTTATACACGGAGATTAGCAAAAGTAGTATAGTAGATGGCTAAAAATCATAAATAAAAGCATGTAGATGGTGTCACGGACATGGGTCTCAAACTGGGATTTTGGGCTGGACATATGGGGTAGCATTAGGCTGGTGCAAGAGTATAAAGGAAGGAGTTAGAGCCAGAATAGGACATGATCGAATAGAACAACGATGAAGTTGTCTTACTCCTTAGAACTCTTACCTCTTGTTATCCTCTGTTGTTCTTGATACCTAACCCTAGTTTCTTTCTAATCCCTACCCAATCTCTCCAATTCCTCTCTAGAACTGTACCTAGAACATTCAAGTACCCTTGCTATTGTGGTTTGGAATTCTAGGACCATAACAATTGGTATCAGAGTTGTCAGCTTGTAGAAAGATGGTTTGGTGCTCGAGGTAAGCTCCCCCCTGCAATGGCTTGCATCAGCCGAGGCGGTGGATGGCGTCGGTGAGGGTGAGTTGATGCCGATGACAACGGTTATCGTAGTGGCCGTGGGTGTAGGCAACACAACGGTGGTGATAGCCGGCGCTCTGGTCAGAGTTGGTCAGAGTAGAGTATGTTGATGGCATGCTTGAGGATGAGGGTGTTCCCTAGACCCTAGGTTGGTGGTATTGTCGGCAAAGAACCCAGCGGAACCCCGCAAATGCGGTCCAGCATCTCAATCGACTGACACAACATTGCCTCCATCTTCATCACCGAAGTGCAGAGTTCAGCCACCTCCACCATGGCTCGATTCAATTTGGGGAAAAAATTTTGGTGGATGGATGATAGGCTCTTGATACCGCCGATTGTTATGGTCTTGGACCTCCAATTCACAATAGCACGAGTATTTGAGTGTTCCGGGTACAATTCTAGAGAGGAATTGGAGAGATTGGGTAGGGAGAGGAATTGGAGAGATTGGGTAGGGATTAGCAAGAAGCTAGGGTTGGATATGAAGAACGGCAATAAGGGGTAAGAGTTCTGGGGAGCAAGATGACTTTATCATTGTTCTATTCGACGATGTCCTGTTCTAGCTCACTTCTTTCTTTATCCTCTCTTGCTCTAGCACGAAGCCGGGCTTTCCAGACTAGAATCCCAGCTTGGAGGCCCATGTCCGTGACAGCGGGTATACTTGAACGATAGGATTGTTGATTGAATTTTAAATCTCTACCATGATTGCGAGTGAATGATTGCTTCAGTGATGCTCAAAACACCCGTTCGTTCAGCGCCAAATGTGCGAATAAACTGGCACCACGGGTGTACCACCGCCGCGTACGGCGTACCTACCATCAAGTTCTGGCACCCGGCACACCTCTCTCTCTCTCTCTCTCTCTCTCTCTCTCATCTTCAGAGCGCCATGTCTAGACCTTCCCTGGCCACCGTCCTTCTCGGCCTGATCACCGTGCTCATCAGCAGCACGGCGTCGGCGGACACGCCGGACTGCCCGTACCCGTGCCTCCCGCCGCCATCCTCTGGAGGAGCCATCAACAGCTACCCGCCACCGTCAACTGGAGCCGGCGGCGGCTTCGGCGGCAGCTACCCGCCGCCTCCGCCGGGGAGCTACCAGCTGACACCGCCGGGGGTGATGCCGGGCTTCTCCCCACCGTACAGCGGGTTCCCGTCCGGGCAAACCCCGCCGCCGCCCAACCCGGTCCTGCCGTGGTTCCCGTGGTACTACCAGCACACCAACCCGGTCACGGGGACGTCGGCGGCGTCCTCACCGGCCATGGATGGGAGGTCGAGGATCACGGTTGGCGTGCTGCTTCCTCTGTCCTTATTACTTGTTCTTCTACTTCCTGTGTTGTAGAGAGCAGCTGTCGGTGGGCGAGTCCATTCCTATACTAGTTCAGGTGGTTTATTTTGTTGTTTTAATTGGTACAAGTGCTTGAAATTATATGTAGAGAATAAATCATTATGTCAGATATAGACATTTATTAATTGTAGTCTTTTTACTTTGTGTCTCCTCATATCCTTAAATTTGCTTGTATTTATGGAGCAAACATATATGTTGTTGTCTAGTTCAGACTTCAGAGTATTACGTGTTATTCCTCTCCAGTATCAAACTATAAATTACTGATTTTCCTGAAAAAACTATAAATTATAGCTCAGTTTTACAAATACGATGAGACAAGTAAACATAAAATGGGGCAATTTTGTGTTCTCTGTGTTCCATTTCGTCCCTTAATTACTAAGCAAAGATTCATTGACAGAGAAAGGCATTCTTCCTCATCACCTTTTCAGCTGTCGAGCATAGTGGGATTACTTACTGAGGCAGTAGGTTAGCTTTCATCCGTTTCTTTTGTTGAGACGTCAAAATCTAGCTATTTAAGTCAACAGGAACAGCTGCATAATTCATATCTGGGCCCAAAGTTTCCCGTTCGGCGCGGTGCCTGTCTTCTTCTTTTTTTCTGATGTTTCTGGAACAAACACATCTAGTCTGCAACAATACCTACAATTTAATGTTTGAGTATCTATATTTTGTGACGGTTTATGCATCACCGTTGCAACTAAGTACTCTTAATTACTTCAGAATACAGAACACTCTTTTTTACAGTCCCTGCTCAGTGAAAGTAAGTAAACAGGAGTCATATATAAATTCTGCATAACGTAAAGAAAAATGCCTTGTCACATAGTACGCCATTATCATCATCATCTATAGTTGGAGTCTTAGAGAACCGTGTAGACCACGTTGCCCGATCGAGACATTACTCGTTACGTCACGGAAATGCCACCTAATGGTAGTAGTGCCGTGCCGTTTCTGGAGGGGTACAGCTAATCGCCAGGCAAAACGGTGGCCATCCATCGGATCGGATTGAATAAAAGATGGTCCTGTTTGCTGCTCTCTCCGCGTTTTCCAGCCCTGTAGAGCCCTCCGCTGCTCGCCACGTGGCCCCCAGGGTGAGAATATGGAAGACGGAGCAAAGAGCGCAGCGAATGGAAGGGAGGGGATTTAGCTCGTCCCGCCTCAATTTCCGTGCAAGGCATCTATCCAAAGAAAAAATATTTTATTTCACAAGCTAGTTATCCTAATTAAATTTCGATCGCACCTTTACGTTTCTTACACTAAAATCTTCAAAACTAAATCACACTTGACTATATTTAGATGATATTTTTTCTAAAATATTTTTATTTATTCCAAAGTAATTTCTTTTTCCGAAATATTATATCTTGTTCTGGAATATATTTTTATCTTCGGATCAACTTTTTTATGGAATACATTCGGAATATTTTTCTTTGAATAATTTTATTTATTTTCAAGCAATATTTATTTTTTAAACACTATCTATTCATGTAGTATATGGGCTGTGCATGGAGCAGTGGTGGGATACGTGCTCTGCAATACTATAGCAACCGATCGCGCACTAAGAATAGAAGTCCTACGGGAAGGGCAAGGCTGCAGCTGCTGGCCCGTATGTCAGGAGGCATATGATAGGTCCCACCTTGTCTCTTCCCATCCATCGCCTTCTCCTTGTTTCTCTCGCTCGGCTGCCCTCTCTCTACTCTTTCCCATCACTCAAATGTCTATCGCTGCTCGGAAGAGGTCGTCATGCCCCCGTTGCCGCTTGAGCTAGCACCACCCATCATCCCGTTGTTCTACTTGTTCTACTTCTCGAGAGCCCCATCAAGACCGTGGTGGGTGGCAGCGGCAGTGGCCAACAGCAACATAAATCTCAAGGGACTCAGTTACCTGCTACTTGCTGTCCACGTATATGCCCACCGGGTGTTTGATGAGTGAGATGTCGAATAAGACTTTTAATGGATAGAACAAATATTACTGATTATGTTTTTTTAGCATATACTATTATTTTGTGATAGATTTTTTCTGAAATAGATAGAACAAGCGATTGTTGCCTTTCATTGACTTGCATAAATTTAGCTGTCTAATACTTATATTTAATTGTTGAAATGATAGAGCGCGCGAAGCACGTCAAATTTTCTAGTAGATGGGAGTGGCGTCCAGCCTCCATGCATCTGTTTCAGTTCCCGTTCCCTCCGCATAAATGAACAATGAACAATTGTTGTCTCGATATACTCCTGGGCCCAGTGGCTAAATGGCCCAAACTGTCCATTTAGACCTTAGCCCAACCTCTCTACCCCTCCTTGCTCAACGATTCACCGTACCTAAACCGAGCGACACCCACACTTCTGCTTGTCCCGCTCCAAGGCAAGCAAGGGTGGCTTCTCCGCCGGTAGGTGCACGTACTGTAGCTGTGGTCTACTTGCCGCCGGGGGACACCATCAAGACGCGCAGCTTCTTGCGTCTCCGGGCAGGACAGCAGCCGCGGGCACGAGCGCAAGGCGCGCGGAGCGGCAGGCGTCGCCGCTCCTGTGGTCACGCCGCACGGCCCATCTCCGCATCTCCGGCGCGGCGGCAAATTGCAACAGACCAATTATAAAGAATTCTGTACTTTTAGAAAAAGTAAAGTCTTGCACCGTCCAACTATTATAAAAATTTATTTTTTTAATATTTAACTACAATACCGGATAACTGAGACCATCCAACTATCAAAACTAGATAAATTTGATCTTCTAGTAGTTTCAAAGGTGGTTTTTTTATTTTATGAAAATTAAAAATATTTAAATTAAAACTAAATATATATAATTCGTTTTAAACCAAAAAATACAAAACTGGTGCTAATATTTTTTAAAAATATAAACTATCTATTGGTACTCTACTTGTTAGTTATTCGAATCTAATTTTCGACGTTTCTAATATTTATTTGCTTGTAGTTATGCTTATTTTTTTAACAGTTAAGATTAAACTAGAGCAAACAATAGGTTACATTTTTAGAAATAATTTGGTACTAGTTATATATTTTTATGATTTAAAATAAATTAGTTTTGATTTTTTAGATCTAACTAGATTTTTATTTTTTAAAAATAATACAAAACTATATTTGAAACCAGCCAAAGGTGTAAACTTGTCCGGTTTTAAGAGTTGGATGGTCCTTGTTATCCGGTTTGTAGAGACTTTTGTGATAGTTTAAATGTATAAACTGGATTTTTTCCTTTAAAATATATAGAAAAGATCAAATATTCAAAATATCTTTACTTTTTTCTTCCAATTTATTTTCCTTATTTTCTTTCCTCGTCATTGTTTCTTCTCTTTATCCGATTCATCCTCCCCGCACGTCGCACCTGCCTCCTACTCCCGCAGCTGGCTGCCTATCCGCCCCCGCTTTCGGACTCCCGCAGTTGGCTGCTTCCGCCCCCGCTTCGCACTCCCGCTGATGCCCCCCATCGCTCCCGCCGGCTCCCTTGTGCTCCCGACACCAACTCCCTTTCGCCCCCGCCTCCCTGCTCTCATCGTTGGCCACTACCGGCCACCTCACGCCACATGTGAGCCTCTCCTGAGGTCAAAGATGGCAAGCGATGGGGAGGAGCCGTGGGGAGCCTGTTTATTGGGTTCTCGCTCCACCTAAGCGCTCCAATCAGCGGGATTTGAGGACCTTCTTCGCTGAAACAGTTGTGAAATTGTTTTGCTTCTCTTCATTTGGTAGGGATCGAGAAGCTAATGCTGGAGCTGTTGCAAGATCCATACCAAACAGGGCCTATTTATAACATACTCCATGGAGTACGTTGCCGTACATGGAGGGGTAGTTCCATTCGATTCATACGCGCGGTTACAATGCAATGCAACTATAACTGTTGACAGGCAGTATATGATATATATGTCAGGCCAAATCATAACCCGGTGGTTCCACTACCCAGTACCCACAGACCCTGATGTAGATGACCAAGGTCGTTGCAGTCACACATACACGACACGTACGATCACAGATTCACAGTCCACCACCAGCTGCAGCGGCAACCTCCGGACTCGCAGCGGCACATTTCCACATGTCGACGACGGCCGCGAGCGCCTGGTGTGCAGGCCCGCCGGGCACCGACGCCTTGCGCGCCTCCGCCCGCAGCTCGCGCGCTCTCTCCCGCGCCACGGCGCCCTTCTCCCCCACCATCAGCTCCCTGACCGCCGCGGCCACCTCTTCCCGCGACACCAGCCCGTCCTCCCGCCGGGCGCTCACCCGCAGCGCCAGCCCGACGTGCTCCGACGCCAGCTTCACAGCGTTCATCCGCTGCTCGGCGAACAGCGGCCACGCCAGCGCCGGCACGCCGGCGGCCATGGTCTCCAGCGCCGAGTTCCACCCGCAGTGCGTCAGGAACCCTCCGACGGCGCGGTGGCCCAGGATCTCCACCTGCGGCGCCCACTCCGGCACGACGAGCCCCACGGGCCTGGTCCTCTCGGCGAACCCCTCCGGCAGGTAGCTCAGCGGGTCGTCGGCGTCGCCGTGGTCTGTCGTCTTCCCACCAAAGTAGCTCGCGCTGCTGTCCTTGTCGTTGGGGAACCGCACGACCCACAGGAACCTCTGGCCGCTCGCCTCCAGCCCGGCCGCCAGCTCGGCGGTCTGCAGCGTGGACAGCGTGCCGCCGCTGCCGAAGCACACGTACAGGACCGATCCGTCCGGCTGCTCGTCGAGCCACGGCATGCACCGGTGCTTGGCCGCCTCGTCGGAGAACGAGCGGACGAACGGGCCCACGGCGTAAGCCGGCGCGTAGACGCCCTTGTCGGAGAGCTCCTTGAACGCCTCCAGGGTCTCGCGCTCCAGGGCGTCGAACGTGTTGACGATGAAGCCGTCGCTGTGGAGGTAGTCGAGGCCCATGTCAACCAGGAGGCCGTACACGGGGTCGGTGCGTTCCTGGACGGGGTCGACGAGGTCGGCTCCGTGCAGCGGCAGGCACCCCGGGAGGACGACCGGCCCCGGGAGGTCGCGGCACTCGCAGGTGGTGGTCCTTGCCAGCTCCGGGGTGTAGAGCAGCGTGGCCAGCGACATGAGGCTCGAGGTGTAGAAGACGTAGTGCGGCACGCCGAGCTCTCTGGCGACGGCGAGCGCCGCGGGGCAGAGCATGTCGGCGAGGAAGGCCGTAACTCCGCCGGCGGGGGAGCCGAGGAGGGAGCAGAGCAGGGCGCGGAGGTGCGGGAGCGTGCGCTGGACGACGGTGATGATGCGGGTCACGATGTGCGCGCCGCCGGGGAGGTCGTCGAGGGGCACCTCCGGGAGCGCGGCGGTGGAGATGCCTGGCGGGAGGGAGGCCAGCGCGGGAGAGCTCGCGGGCGAGGAGAGGTTGGTGTAGGTGACGATCGTGGAGGTGACGCCGTGGAGCGCGGCGAGGCGCGTGGCGAGCTCGGCCACCGGGGCGACGTGCCCCACGCCGGGGCTGGTGAGCACGACGACGTGCGGGGCGTGCACTTGTGCCATCGATCTCAGCTTGCTCAGCAGCAACCGTGCTTCGTTCGTCGGTGGTTCTGGGACTGGGAGCAGTGGATGATGGGGATGTGGAGATGTTCTCGATGCTAGTGTAAATGATGTGATACAAGTTATTCACTCCCTCCTCTTCATTGTTTTCGTCGATTTTGATAGTGCAGCGTAGACGGTCACGTTTACGTGGACAAGTACTCATTCCCATGGTTCTGGATTCGGTCCGAAATGACCGATTTGCATCCAAATTCGTCCATTTCGGTAAGAACCGAAACGAAACCGAATCGTCTTAAAAATTTGATCGAAGTTGAATTTTTATGCTACGACTATAATCCATACAAGTCCACGTACTGCTCTAGATATAAAAACATGAATAAACTCTAATTATAGACCTCTTATGCCTCTCTCACTTTATCCTAATTATCAAATGCTGAAACAGTACGATTTCGTTATCTTTCTGCTTAATTTCTCACCATATCTCTCCAATTCTCCCCACCATCTACTACCACGGGAGTGATCAATGCCCAAATTTCCATCTAGTTCTATCCAAATTTTATTTAAAAATAAATTCGTTGAACGGTCAAACAACCGAATCCCGATTCAAAATTTCCGAATTTTCCGAAATTCACCCATTTCGGTGGCAACCAAAATTTTTCCGATTTTGAATCTCAAAACCTTGCTCATTCCTATAAACACTATCTCAGAGAGACTAGGTGGAAGCTAGTGAGATTGACGGTCACCACACACCACGTATATCTCGCTATCGTTAGATATAAAGCTCCATATTTAATAATTCAACTATGGACTAACAAGCAAATTGTGCTTAGCTCAGTCATGGACTATGGGCTAACTTGATGGCCGACGATGTTGGATGTCCTCCTCTCTCGTCATCAATGATAATGACAGCAAGATACACGCGTAAATCTCACTACTACAAAAATGAGTTTTAGCAACGCTCCATTTTTTTCCCAGGGGCAGGTCAAAATTAACCCGGTCCTGCAAAAAAGCGTAGCATCTGACCCGCCTCTGAAAATGCAGCCTCATTTTCAGGGGCAGGTGATGGCATCACCCACCCCTAAAGATGATATTTCCAGGGACGGGTGGTGCCATCACCCGCCCCTGCAAATGGGGCGCATTTTCAGAGGCGGGTGATGGCGCCACTTGCCCCTGCAAATACATTTTTAGGTGCGGGTGGCACCATCACTCGCCTCTGAAAATGGACATCAAAATGTGGACACCCTTCTTCCTCCTCCCAATAGCCCATTGCTTGCTCGGGGTGGTGCTGCCTGAAAATCCAAAAAAAGAAACAAGGGGAGGGGAGGTTTTAAACTTGATCCTTCGAGTTGGGTGATCTAGGAGGTAAGTTGATGCTAATCACATATCTTTTCTAAACTTTTTAGATAGTTTTAAGGTTTAAATGGAGCTCTCTTATCTCTAGCTAGAATCTAGACCTCCATGGACTAGATTTGCCATTTGGGGCTCTATTTGCCTAATTTTTTTTGATGAAGTTATGTTATTTTAGTAGGAGAACAAGATTATGTAATCATTTAGGCCCAATCTTTATGTTTTAGCCTTATTCTTAAGTAAACAAATTCCTAGACCCATGGAGGAGAGAGAAGAAGCTTTGTTTTTTTCTATATTTTCACACATGCATGATAGTTTTTTTAATAAAATTTAGTTGTTCAATAATAGGTTCGGTTTTGATCTCTTTTAGTTTTTACATGTTAAAATTAGCTTTTTCCAATATCTACGCATATATAAAAGTATATATTAATTTACCATTTATTTATCTACACTTATTTGTTGATGCTCAGAGATGGATAGGTCATGGATGTACAAAGTATGAAGGACGGAGGACTATTTCCTTGGAGAACATAGGAAATTCACTGAATCTGCAGAAAAGGACGCAAGAAGTAAGAAGACACAGAGAATACATTCCCCATGCAAAACCTGCAAGAATATGAGAGTATTCAGTGACACAACTACATTCAAATCACATGTGATGGTGGGTAGTTTTGTAGATAACTACATGATCTGGATGTATCTTAGCGAGAAAGCACCAACTCCGATGGAGAATTCAATCGATAAAATCATACAAGACGCCGAGTTTAATAGATTGTTTGATGCTTATGATGATTTTGACGACTGGCGGCGATGATGAAGATGTTGGTGGAGGCTATGGTGATGGTGTCCCGAGGGGGGGGAGGGGGCAATCGATGGTGGCAGTGATGATAGCACTGACGATGAACTTGATGACGGTGATTTTCTGAGCCAGTTGTTGCATCACACCAAACCAGAGCTATTGGTTGGTAGCGCAAAGGGGTTGGCAAACTTTGAGACGGTGAAAAAATCAACACAGAAGAATATATTCGAGCGATCAAAAGGATATCCGAAATACTGGACCGTTCTTCGGTTGATACTTGAGCTATTGACCATAAAGGCTAAGCACAGTTGGTCAGACGGTAGTTTTAATGACCTCCTGCATATATTGGCTTGGATGCTTTCAAAGCCCAATAAAGTGCCTGCCAACACATATCGAGCAAAGAAGCTTGTCAGCCCGTTCATTATGGGTGTGGAAAGAATTAATGCATGCCCAAATCTTTGAATTTTGTATCGTGGGGATACTTTCAAAGACTTGAAAAAAATACCTTGTATGTTCTGCAAGTCGATACAAAAACAAAGCTGGTAATTGTGGTGGCAACAATCAAGGTCGAGCAGATGGGAACAAAAGGAAGAGGAAGGGTGCAACCAAT
The DNA here is from genome assembly GCF_002211085.1 of Panicum hallii. Lineage (NCBI taxonomy): Eukaryota > Viridiplantae > Streptophyta > Magnoliopsida > Poales > Poaceae > Panicum > Panicum hallii. The sequence goes on from NC_038043.1 coordinate 39,377,606, forward strand.
ATTGTTGCCTCTGTTGAGCCAACAGACACTACTTCAACATTTGTGAGAAGAATAGCAGAATTCCTTCCATAAATATGTGGTACCTCCCAGTTGCCGATCGCCTGAGATGTTTCTTCTCCAACCCAAAGGATGTTGAATTGATGCGTTGGTGGAATTCAGATAAGTGCCGGAAGGGCGACGGAAAGCTTCGACATCCAGCTGATGCTCGCTAGTGGAAGAAGTTTGATGAGCGGTATTATTTGGAATTTAGAAAGGATCCGAGGAATGTTTAGTTTGCGTTGAGTACGGATGGAATGAATCCATTTGGTGAAAGGACTAGCACTCACAACACATGGCCAGTGATCTTGACGATGTACAACCTGCCTACATGGAAGTTCTAGAAGAGAAAGTACCTTCTGCTATCCATCCTTATACAAGGACCCAAGCATCCTGGCATCTATATTGATGTTTTCCTTGAGTCTCTAATGCAAGCGATGGAAACTCTATGGAAGGAGGGTATCGATATCTTTGATGGTTTTGTCAGACCCAGGCCCACGGGACTGCGCACATGGCCTACATCTTACAGAATAAGGGGTGGGTCATGGTACACGCCCTACACCAGTTGTAACTACTCATAGCGTAGTAGAACTACTTATACAGTAGTAGAACTAGTCAGAGATAGAAGGAAACTACCCGAAAAGTACTCGGGTTGGACTCCTGGGCTCATATCCGACTAGGACTTCCATATAACCCTATCCCCCAAACTATATAAGGGCTGGCAGGGATCCCTCCAAATAAGAAATCACCCGATCACCATCTAAGGCAATACAAACCATACAGGACGTAGAGTATTATGCTCTCGGCAGCCTGAACCTGTCTAAACTTTGTGTTTCTTGCATCTTCGAGTTTCTGATCTCAGCAACACCCTACCTACAAACTCACCACCTTGGGGGTATCCCTCGTTGGGCGTGGTGGTAAAATACCGATAGCTGGCGTGCCAGGTAGGGGTGTTCATTGAGCATCCACCTGAAAACTCGATGGCATCTTTCAGCTTCACCAGCACCGTGCTCGACGAGGGCACAACTTTCATCTTTGGCTCCTGGATTTGCGTCGCCAAGGGCTTGGGTGGCTTCAACAGCCACCTAGCCGACTCCAGGAAGCCAGAGGCCTCTACACCCACTCGACGCAGCGACCTCGACGAGTTGCTGCTCCCTGATCTCGGCCGGGGAGATCGAGATAATGTCCGTTTTCGACGCGATTTCAACGGCGCTACACCAGGGCTACTCGGATCGGATTCAAACCAATCTGAGGAGACTACACAGTCCGAGTCCCACTCTGACTTGGAGGAGGACTTAGATCGTTTGCTGAAACTCGAGGGCGCAGGAGCCACTACCTGTCGCCCCCCCCCCATTTTTTACAACTACTCGGACTCCAATGAAGAGTACTCATCGACTAGGACTACACCTTCAAGCCAGAGACAAGGAGGACTCGAGGACGAGGGAGCCACCGCTTGTCGGGAAGCCCCCATTCTCGACAACCACTCGCAACCTGATGACCACCCTGAATCCTTTTCGGGTAGTCACTTAGGTTTGACATAACATCTATGCCGTAAGGTCGTTTCGTGTACTGGAAGGTCTTAGAGACCTCTAAACTACTCGAATACGACTCCCGCCTTGTGGCCTTCATGCAGGAATAGCCCTTCGAGGAGGGCAAACCTCTCTCTCCTATCTCGGAAGAGGGAGAGGGTAGCACAAAGCTACTCGAGTGCAGCCATACGGCTGAGAACTTGCCGGATCGTAAAGTCTACATGGCTTCCCTTTGCAATGCGAATGACGACGAGCCGGGTCCCGAATACGACACTGAACTACTCGCGGACGTGTTTGCTGATGAGCGTACGTCGGACTCCCCCTAGGATGAGAACGAGGAGCACAAAAGGATCTGATGGTTGAAGAACGCCAAGCGCGCCCAGCACTGGCGGAACGCGGAAAACCGCGCTCACAACCCAATGCACCAAAGGAACCTCAACAGCGCTTTTGCAGAAGCTGCAGATTGGGAGTATCGTACACCGATTGTCACCATTGCAGAAGCAGTGCTCCTAGCTTAAAAATTATCACCCAACCCCAGATACAAAGGCCACAGTATCTAACCCAGCGCACGCTCGTGCAACTCGATGGGAAACACCAAGTGTCTTCCACTCGGAACATGCCCTCAAGATCTGAGCACCATTGCGACACTGCGCAGATTAGTCGCACCCCTGGAGGAGGCCCCAGATATCAGAGGAACGACAATCGTGAATGCAACCAGGGCCAGCAGTCTGTGCGTGGAAACATCGAACAAGAGGTGCAACAATCCACTCGCCCACCTCACAACCGGCGCGATGCATGGCCTCAAGGCGAAGCTCCACCTGAGGCCAGCCTTCACGACGCTCCCACAATTGATCTTAGGCAGAAGATCAATGATGGCCGCGACGTGCAGCGCATCATCAAGGCAAGGACAAGGGACCATCCCGTCAAGTACCACAATGACGACGATAACGACTGCTTCCCCACCTTCACCTCCAACATCACCGAGAAATCCTACCCCAAGGATTTTAAACCAGTTGGGATCCCCAAGTATGACGGCAAGCAAGACCCGCGCCAATGGATTCGATGCTACTCCGTCGCCATCAAGATCTCAGGGGGATCCAACTCCACCAAGGCACTCTACTTCCCAGTAGGCTTGGAATCCGCACCCCTCACTTGGCTTGAAAGCCTTAAACCAAACTCCATCGACTCCTAGGAGGACCTCAAGCGAGCCTTCATCGACAACTTCCAGGGATCCATGATTAGTGCAGGCACTCGCCATGATTTGTCCCAGGTCAAGCAGTAGATGAACGAGACCCTGAGGTCGTACACCCAGTGTTTCTTCGAGATACGAGCCACCATCGCCAACATCACCAATGAGGACATCATCCGCTGTTTCTAGAATGGCCTCTTCTTGAAGCACACGTACCACGACTTCGGATGCAACCACCTGACTACTGCCGTGGAGCTACGTGACATGATGGCACGATGGGCTAACTAGGAGGATGAGAAGAACAATCGCTTCCCCAAGCGCAACAACGACAAGCAGGGAAATGGCAACAACCATTTCGACAAGGGCCAGTGGAACAACTTGGGAAATCTCCAAAAGTGCAAGCCAAACCAAGAAGTCGTGGCTGTCGAGTGCAATGCGTGGGTCAAGAAGCCAGGGAGCAATCAAGCTCAGTTTGAAAAAGTCCTGCACAAACGATGCCCGGTGCACCCGAGGTCCTAGCATACGCTCTTCGAGTGCGTCACCCTCCAAAAGTCACTCAACGCTCCACCCCTTCCTGAAGACGGAAAGCAAAAGGATTAGGAGGACGACAACGAGGGTGACAAGTCGGGAGCTCAAGATTTCCAAGACCTGAAGAATGTCGTCAACGTCATCTTCGGCGGAGACGGCGGCTTCCCCTCCAAGTGCGCGCACAAGCTGACCCTGCGTGAAATCCTCTCTGTCGAGCCCACCATACAAAAGCATCTGAGATATAGCGAGGTCCCAATCTCCTTTTCTAGGGATGACTAGTGGGCTAGCTTCTTCAAGTCGGGAAAATTCCTGCTCGTCCTAGATCCTGTCATGGCGGGCTGACAGCTAACCTGAGTACTCATTGATGACGGGAGCATCCTCAACCTGCTCTTTGCGAGTACTTTGAAGAAGATGGGGCTGGACATTTCCAAGATGCTCACCCCTAGTAGAGCTCCGTTCTACGGCATCATCCCGGGAAACGTGGCTACACCACTCGGTTCAGTGGTCCTGCCAGTCACATTTGGGATGAAAGATAACTACCGCATTGAGTACATCAAGTTCAAGGTGGCTGACTTTGAGTTGTCATACCACACCATCCTCAACAGATCATCATTGGCCAAATTCATAGGCGTGCCTCACTACGTCTATTTACTACTCAAGATGCCAGGCAAAACAGGCGTACTTACTTCTGCGGCGACTTGAAGAATTTGTACGACTGCGACCAAGAGGCGATCGAGTATGCCACAACATCACGCATGCCAGAACCTTCTGCGGAGATGGAGATCTCCAGCCAGAGGCCAAGCCAGTCTAGGGTAAAAACCAACCCCAGTGACGTCGACATCAAGGCCATCCATCTGCAAGAAGGCGAGTCATCTAAGACTGCTTTGATCGGAGGCAGCTTGAATGACAAATAGGAAAGCGCGCTGGTCAGCTTACTTAGGGCTAACCATGACATATTCATGAGGAAACCAGCTGTGACACTCAGGTAATTAGCTTAGTCACACCCTAGAGTTTTGCTATGCTTTTATGTCCAAAGTATGGCAAATGTGTGTCTTATGTATGCAATGTTATGGAAAAAGTGATGTTTATGTAATTAATTTTAACTAGAGGTCCTTTTATGCAAAATAGATAGAAGTAGAGGGAAAAGTTTAAAAGTAAGAGGGTTATTTTGCAAAAAGTAATATCTATGGTTAAATTGCAAAAACAGGTGAATTTACCCCTGGGTATACATGTAAAAGTATTTTTATCCATAGGATTTACATAAAATATGAAATTATTACTAAGTCTATTTAATTTCCAAAACTATTGCTCAAATGCAGATGAACCTTAAAGAGAAGTTGTAGAGTTTGAAAAACCATGCACTTTTGCTTTTTTGGACCATCTTCATTTGAGCACTGGTTTAAAAGTTGCAAGCCCTTTACAGTAAGGTCCCTGCTTTTCCCTGAATTCACAGATCAGTCCCTGGTTCAGTTCTCCCCCCCTCTTCTTCCTCCCTGCGTCCTGCTCCTCTGTTCTGCGCCGCTGCACGTCTGGTGCTCCTGCCGCCGGCGCAGCACATCACCCTTGGCCGCCGTCGTCCATCCCCCTGCTCTCCCCTGCCCACGCGTCACTCCCCCGCTCCCCCACCGCTCTAGCTTTCCCCTGCTGGCGCCCTGCCCGTGCGCCACGGCGCCTGCGCACTGCCAGCACCGCCCGCCGGCACCTCTGTCGCCGCCGGGTTTTCTGTGGTTCCTCTCCCCTGTAGCACCGTAATCAAGTTCGGCTCGTCGTGCCTATCTTTCTCACCCTGTTTGCCTATAAAAGGATGCCCCAGGCCTCTTCGCACGCGCACAGAAACCGCCGCCTCCTCCATTAGCGCCGCCGTGACCTCGGGTCGTCGTGGAGCCTCCCCCTCCGCTATCTTCCTCCCCAAACCGACCGCACCGTCAGCTTCCCCGTGCCCCACCGCATCTCCCCAGCCAGACCTTCTCCTCCCCTGGACGCCGGAACCCCACCGCCGCCACACATCTCCGGCCGCCGGTTCGGCCTTCCGTGGGCAGCTCGCCCCTGACCACCTCGAGCCCCCCCAGGACCACTCACAGGTAGCCCAAGACCTCCTCGTGCTCCCCCTCCCTTTCCCCCTCGCCACCGGCGACTCCCACGGCCGGGATTTGGCCGGTCCCGAGCTCCTCCCCGCCGGCCATGGTCATTGGACCCAATTGCACTGATTGCTTTCTTTCCAAGGGGTTTTGTGTAAAATCCAGGGACTAGTCTGTAATAGAAGTATCTGTTATTTCATGTGAAAGCATTTTCTGCCTTGTAAAATTCGTAGTAATTCACATAAAAATCCAAAAATAGCAAAAATAGTTTTGTTAGAAACTAGATTTCAAACTCTATGACTTTTGTTAATAGAGTTTAGTTTGAAACAAAATATTTCTACCTATATTTTAAACCTAAGATTAAGGGTAGTTTATGCCTAACTTTGATACTTCATGCTTTGTTTATGAAGTTTGGTATAAATAATCTATAAATTCTAAGCATCTTTGTGCAAAGTTTCAAACTCAAATTTGATTTAAACTTAACTTCTTTTATTTTGAACTTTCAACTTTGAAATATTAACTAAACCTAATGTATAACCTTTTCTTAATTGAAATCTATTGTCATTCTTTAATATGGTATTTTATAATGTTTAATAAATAATCAATTTTTTTTTAAAAACCTATAATCCTTTACTTAAATTTTGGTTCATTTTAAATTTAATTTAAATGTTTTAGTTCTTGTTTGCAACAAACTCCACCATATCCTTGTGGTTCCTTTATAAATAATGTTTCAAACCTAAACCTCTTTATTTTATGAATTCTTGTGTGTTAATTGGATGAGTTACAATATTTGAAATGTGAAATTTTAAATTCAAATTTCACCTTATTTAATTTATTGCATCTCATATAGAATCAACGACACTCGACGACGGGGACTACGAATTGGTCTTAGGACAAGACCAGGGCTTCCCAGAAGACCCAGCACCAATCGTCAAGGGACTAACTGAAGCCCCGAACCCGAGTTCGGAAGCCTCTGACTCTCCTGCCCCCACCCCCACTCCAGAAGGCAAGCCCCGGACATATCCCACTACTTAATTTACACTGCAATCTATGTCTATCTATATTATATCTTGCATTAAGTCTAGGAACTGAAGTGAAACCCTAGATGCATAAATCCTAGGAATCCAATGTAATGCTCCCGAGTCCTTATCGGATAGATGCTCCGCTAATAGAGCCGGTAGAAGTCGAGTGATTCCCTGTCACTCGCGCGATATAGGAGTTGCATGCTTATTTTACTACAACCACTATAAGGATGACGGACAGGGTCATGTGCTGTATCATGACCTGAAAGATTACCCTGTCTGTTTTGATAAAAGTTTTAAGGCCGAAATGTGTGGTAGTGGTGGCTAAGTTTTTGAAAGTACTAACCACATACCGCGAAATATGGTAAGCGGTAAGCCTAGTACCCGAATGGCCCGGCAAATGGACTTGTCTCCACCACTCGACTTTTATTTTATGTTTACACGCACCGACGTGTGGGAGTACATTCTGCAAGGCAGACAGGAATACGGGTTTTGTAGTCGCGCTACAGACGTATGTCCTGCACACATTGGGTGTGCGTACGGTCCTGCAGTCGCTTGTGGTGGCCCTGATCCATAACCCGGAATATGAGGGAAACGGTTGCTTTGGAATGCCCTGTTGGTATTCCAAGCGTGTGTGTTAGGTTTACCTTGCAAGGTTAAATTCGATTCGAATCGTCCGGCTCTCACGAGGATTGAGACTGCTTAATCCTTCTGCCACATTGAGTAAGAAGTGGAACTAATGATGGATAATCTTGATGGATGATAATCACTACCTTGCTTGCTTAGTGTAGGTGCTAATCTAGAATAAATACTCAACTAGAAGATGAAAGCTAAAACTTGAAAATAGTTCATACTCTTTGTTGCTTTTCAGCTGAAAATAAACCCAGAGCCTTTACAATGCCTTCATGAGTCTAGTTATGGGCTAAAGTATACCCAGCCCCGGGTAAGCCTTGCTGAGTATTAGAATACTCAGCCTTGCCAATATCTGTTTTCAGGTACGACCTACGAGAATCCCACGGACAACCTTGTGTGGCCAACGTCCGTTCCTTTTGGCTGGTCCGTGGAGTGGGACCCGTCCCCGGCCGGCACAGACCCTCCGGAGTGACACCAGGCCTTGGGCTAAGCTTGGTGTTCGCCTTCGCGACGTGTGTAGTCGCGTAAAACTTTTTCTTCCGTTGTGAGTTTAGACAAGCTGTTACGCTTGTCAGTTTGAACATGGTTTGTATGAATTTACTTATCTTTGAACTCGGTTTGTAATAATGTATGTATGGTTGTAAATTAAAAAGTTGATGAGCTATTCTGTGATGTGAACTCGCCTTCGTGCGAGGTAAACCTGCTTCGATCCTGCTGAACCGTGGTTGTATCGGGCGGAGACCCGACAGACCAAAGGATTGTTCCGTTTGAAGTGCGTTAAGCTGATTGCAGTTGTACGGCGATCAATAACGCACTTGAGCCGGAATAATTCGAGCGGTTCTGCCACAGCTGGTATCAGAGCTGTAGGTTTACTTTTACATCCGGAGAAGCTCTTAAAAAGTGTTTTCTGGATAAAAGTTGCCAACAAATGAATTTACAAAGCACGTTGGATCCGTTAAGGTTGGTGATTAGAACGTAAAGCCCTAGGGGTTTATATGGGAAAATATCAGGTGGCAATTAGGGTATATATATATATATATATATATATATAAATCTGACTTGCAGCACTACTTTCCGTCAAAACTTAAATTCCTGCACAATCCAATTTTACTTCCTGTAACGACATCTACGTACGGAGGTAAGAAGGTAAGGATCCTCAGCCAACTGAGGGAGCTTGGCCTTCCCGTCGGTGATGCGAACCGAACGCTGTTTCTCAAGCAGTGGACTACTTGAGATGCTGCCAATATATCAACTTAGGTTGATTATATTGGGAGTATATGGTTCGGCGCAGGGTATGGCGATCGCTGTTCATACCCCCGCATTTTGCGGTACCCCCGTGAATACGTTGTTTCGATGACGTATGTTAACGTTGTCTGTACGGCGGTAATTGTACAGATGCTGTTTCTATATTGAACAGTAATGTTTGGGGACGCTTTCATGTCGTGCTGCCATGAAAGGTTCAGGAGATATATATATATATATGTGTGTATTCTTCTGCAGGTACACTGACCACGTTTACGCTATTAGGATGCGTAGGGTTTATCGATTAGTTATATATAGTAAGAGACGTATGGTTATGCCACCGGAAATTAACTACGTAAGTCCGAACATATTCGGCAGTTGTTTTGGTTGTGAGGACGAGTAGTGCGTGCATGCATAATCTGTTAACAAAAGGATTTTCATAAATAAAGGATATGTTGTTTGCCTTAGGAATGGGCTAATGGAGTTCTAATGATAGTTTTAGGTTGGGTCTCTTATATAGAATCTTAGGTATCCATCTGATTTCTAGCCTTTGCTGTTATCAGACTTGACTATCTTATTCCATTTATCTTGTGATTTCTCAGCAAAGTAAAGAGTCTCCGAAATGGACTCTGAGCACGGAGACCCTGTTATCAGTCCCCATCATTCTTCTTCTGGTAGCCAGTCATCAGTAGGTAACTTAGAAGACTTTTAAGTTGAGAGGGTGCCAGTCTAGTTGTACTTAGTGTAGTAAAAGTGTAAAATAGGCTTGGATATCTATCCTGTTAATGGAGTATATATGATAACAACTCCGGGTGGTAATATTCCTTCAAACCAAGTCTGTAGAAGTGTACCAATTCAGATGGGTAACAATCTGATGAAGGTAGATCTACTCTTGCTAGACCTAAAAGGAATAGATGTTCTTTTAGGAGTAAATTGGATGACCCAACATCATGTGTATCTAGATAGGTTCCTCGGAAAATGAGCCTACCATTCTTTATCTTGCACAACCAAAGTTCTTCCATTCTTGCACCTATGCTACGTCTGGGGTCAAACTAGAGGACATCCCAGTCGTCTGTGAATATCCAGATGTATTTCCGGATGACTTACCTGGAATGCCTCCAGACAGGGATATCGAGTTCATCATAGAACTCCAACCTGGTACAGCCCCTATCTCTAAGAGACCTTACCGTATGCCTCCTAATGAGTTGGCTGAATTAAAAACCCAACTCCAAGATCTCTTAGACAAAGGCTTCATTCGTCCAAGTGCATCACCATGGGGTTGTCCAGCCCTATTTGTGAAAAAGAAAGACAATAGCTTAAGGCTGTGTGTCGATTACCGTCCTCTCAATGCGGTGACCATCAAAAATAAGTATCCTTTACCCCGCATTGACATTCTGTTCGATCAACTCGCCGGAGCTAAGGTATTCTTTAAGATTGATCTTCGTTCCGGCTACCACCAAATTAAGATTCGGCCCAGTGATGTTCCAAAAACAGCTTTCTCCACTCGGTATGGTCTATACGAGTATCTTGTCATGTCGTTTGGTCTCACTAATGCTCCAGCATATTTCATGTACCTTATGAACTCTGTCTTCATGCAAGAACTCGACAAATTCGTCATAGTTTTTATTGATGACATTTTGATCTACTCTAAAAACTTAGAAGATCATGCCAAGCATCTTCATGTCATTCTTCAACGATTAAGAGACCACCATCCGTATGCCAAATTCTCTAAATGTGAATTTTGGCTAGATACAGTCAAATTCTTGGGCCATACCATTTCTGGTGACGGAATATCCGTCGATCCCAGTAAAGTACAAGAAGTGATGGATTGGAAACCTCCGACCTCAGTCCATCAAATTCGTAGTTTTCTCGGTCTAGCTGGCTATTATCGTCGTTTCATTCCTGACTTCTCCAGAATAGCCAAACCTATGACCGAACTACTAAAGAAAGGTGTGAAATTCTCCTGGGATCAAAAATGCAAAGATGCATTTCATATTCTCAGAAATCATCTTACGACTGCTCCAGTCTTAGCTCAACCAGATGTCTCAAAACCTTTTGACATCTATTGTGATGCATCGGGAACTGGACTTGGTTGTGTACTTATGCAAGACAACCGAGTAATTGCATATGCATCACGAGCACTTAGAATTCCTGAACAGAACTATCCTACTCATGATCTCGAACTTGCAGCTGTTATTCATGCCCTAAAGATCTAGAGACACCATTTGATGGGTACGAAATGTCATATTTATACTGATCATAAAAGCCTCAAGTATATCTTTACCCAGGCAGATCTGAATATGAGGCAAAGGCGCTGGCTAGAACTTATCAAAGATTATGATTTGGAAGTGTATTATCATCCAGGCAAGGCTAATGTCGTTGCGGATGCCCTTAGTCGCAAAGCGCATTGTTCTTGCCTATCCGTTGAAGCAATCGACGAAACTCTCTGTTGGGAAATGAGTAAGCTCAACTTAGAGATCCTTTCCCAAGGTGACTTAAACCATCTTTTGGTTGAATCCACACTTAGAGATAGCATTGTTCTAGTGCAACAGCGTAATAAAGGGGTCAGAATCATTAAACAGAAGTTAACGCAAGGGGAAGGGAAGTATAAATGCTTCCGAGTAGATTCTAAAGGAGTTTTATGGTTCAACGAACATATTGTTGTACCCAAGGACCATAGGCTCCGTAGGCAAATAATGGACGAGGCCCACTTGTCCAAATTCTCTATACATCCTGGCAGTACGAAGATGTATCAAGATCTGAAACAGAACTTTTGGTGGACTCGTATGAGACGAGAGATTGCCAAATATGTGTCAGAATGTGATATCTGCCAAAGAGTCAAAGCCAGTCATCTAAAGACTGCTGGTATCCTTCAACCCCTACCCATTCCTTCGTGGAAGTGGGAGGATATCAGTATGGACTTTATTGTTGGCCTGCCCAACACTTCTCGGAAGCATGACTCTATTTTGGTAATCGTTGATCGATTAACCAAGACTGCACATTTCCTTCCCGTGCATACCACATATAATGCCAAAAGGTATGCCGAGATTTATCTGGATCAAATTGTTCGTCTTCATGGAGTACCTAAAACGATCATTTCTGATCGTGGAGCACAATTCATTGCTAGGTTCTGGGAGCAGCTTCAAGATGCTCTTGGGACTAAATTAATTCGAAGCTCTGCCTATCATCCTCAGACAGATGGGCAAACTGAGCGAATAAACCAGATTCTAGAAGACATGCACAGAGCTTGTGTACTCCAATTTGACAAAAACTGGGATAAATACTTGTCACTAGCAGAATTCTCTTACAATAATAGCTATCAGACAAGTATTAAGATGGCCCCATTTGAAGCATTATACGGTCACCGATGCCGAACTCCTTTGAGTTGGTCACAAACCGGTGAACGTAAAATTTTTGGACCCGATCTAGTTATGGAAGCAGAGGATAAAGTCAGGCTTATCCAGAACAATCTAAAGGCCGCCCAATCCCGACAGAAAAGCTATGATGATATACGAAGAAGACCATTACAGTTTCACGTCGGAGACTTCGTATATCTTCGAGTATCTCCCACCCGAGGTGTTCAAAGATTCGGTGTAAAAGGGAAACTTGCTCCTCGATACATCGGACCCTTTGAAATCCTTGAAATCTGTGGACCTGTAGCTTACCGTCTCCAACTTCCTCCCCAACTAGTGGCCATCCATAACATCTTTCATGTATCCCAACTCAGAAAATGTGTTAAGATCCCCATCGAAGTTATCGGTTCCCAAGCTATCGAAATCGAACAAGATCTAACCTATACAGAGCATCCAATCAGAATCCTCGACACTAAAGAGAGAAGCACCAGAAGAGAAACCACCAGAATATACAAGATTCAGTGGAACCATCACATGGAAGAAGAAGCAACATGGGAAACTGAATCTTATCTCCAGCATAACTTTCCCGATTTCTTCCAAACCCACCTCCAAGTTTGATTCTTCCCTTTCTTTCTATTCCGGAATCTCGGGACGAGATTCTTTTTAGGGGGGAAGGCTGTGACACTCAGGTAATTAGCTTAGTCACACCCTAGAGTTTTGCTATGCTTTTATGTCCAAAGTATGGCAAATGTGTGTCTTATGTATGCAATGTTATGGAAAAAGTGATGTTTATGTAATTAATTTTAACTAGAGGTCCTTTTATGCAAAATAGATAGAAGTAGAGGGAAAAGTTTAAAAGTAAGAGGGTTATTTTGCAAAAAGTAATATCTATGGTTAAATTGCAAAAACAGGTGAATTTACCCCTGGGTATACATGTAAAAGTATTTTTATCCATAGGATTTACATAAAATGTGAAATTATTACTAAGTCTATTTAATTTCCAAAACTATTGCTCAAATGCAGATGAACCTTAAAGAGAAGTTGTAGAGTTTGAAAAACCATACACTTTTTCTTTTTGGACCATCTTCATTTGAGCACTGGTTTAAAAGTTGCAAGCCCTTTACAGTAAGGTCCCTGCTTTTCCCTGAATTCACAGATCAGTCCCTGGTTCAGTTCTCCCCCCCTCTTCTTCCTCCCTGCGTCCTGCTCCTCTGTTCTGCGCCGCTGCACGTCTGGTGCTCCTGCCGCCGGCGCAGCACATCACCCTTGGCCGCCGTCGTCCATCCCCCTGCTCTCCCCTGCCCACGCGTCACTCCCCCGCTCCCCCACCGCTCTAGCTTTCCCCTGCTGGCGCCCTGCCCGTGCGCCACGGCGCCTGCGCACTGCCAGCACCGCCCGCCGGCACCTCTGTCGCCGCCGGGTTTTCTGTGGTTCCTCTCCCCCGTAGCACCGTAATCAAGTTCGGCTCGTCGTGCCTATCTTTCTCACCCTGTTTGCCTATAAAAGGATGCCCCAGGCCTCTTCGCGTGCGCACAGAAACCGCCGCCTCCTCCATTAGCGCCGCCGTGACCTCAGGTCGTCGTGGAGCCTCCCCCTCCGCTATCTTCCTCCCCAAACCGACCGCACCGTCAGCTTCCCCGTGCCCCACCGCATCTCCCCAGCCAGACCTTCTCCTCCCCTGGACGCCGGAACCCCACCGCCGCCACACATCTCCGGCCGCCGGTTCGGCCTTCCGCGGGCAGCTCGCCCCTGACCACCTCGAGCACCCCCAGGACCACTCACAGGTAGCCCAAGACCTCCTCGTGCTCCCCCTCCCTTTCCCCCTCGCCGCCGGCGACTCCCACGGCCGGGATTTGGCCGGTCCCGAGCTCCTCCCCGCCGGCCATGGTCATTGGACCCAATTGCACTGATTGCTTTCTTTCCAAGGGGTTTTGTGTAAAATCCAGGGACTAGTCTGTAATAGAAGTATCTGTTATTTCATGTGAAAGCATTTTCTGCCTTGTAAAATTCGTAGTAATTCACATAAAAATCCAAAAATAGCAAAAATAGTTTTGTTAGAAACTAGATTTCAAACTCTATGACTTTTGTTAATAGAGTTTAGTTTGAAACAAAATATTTCTACCTATATTTTAAACCTAAGATTAAGGGTAGTTTATGCCTAACTTTGATACTTCATGCTTTGTTTATGAAGTTTGGTATAAATAATCTATAAATTCTAAGCATCTTTGTGCAAAGTTTCAAACTCAAATTTGATTTAAACTTAACTTCTTTTATTTTGAACTTTCAACTTTGAAATATTAACTAAACCTAATGTATAACCTTTTCTTAATTGAAATCTATTGTCAATCTCTAATATGGTATTTTATAATGTTTAATAAATAATCAAATTTTTTTTAAAGACCTATAATCCTTTACTTAAATTTTGGTTCATTTTAAATTTAATTTAAATGTTTTAGTTCTTGTTTGCAACAAACTCCACCATATCCTTGTGGTTCCTTTATAAATAATGTTTCAAACCTAAACCTCTTTATTTTATGAATTCTTGTGTGTTAATTGGATGAGTTACAATATTTGAAATGTGAAATTTTAAATTCAAATTTCACCTTATTTAATTTATTGCATCTCATATAGAATCAACGACGGGGACTACGAATTGGTCTTAGGACAAGACCAAGGCTTCCCAGAAGACCCAGCACCAATCGTCAAGGGACTAACTGAAGCCCCGAACCCGAGTTCGGAAGCCTCTGACTCTCCTGCCCCCACCCCCACTCCAGAAGGCAAGCCCCGGACATATCCCACTACTTAATTTACACTGCAATCTATGTCTATCTATATTATATCTTGCATTAAGTCTAGGAACTGAAGTGAAACCCTAGATGCATAAATCCTAGGAATCCAATGTAATGCTCCCGAGTCCTTATCGGATAGATGCTCCGCTAATAGCGCCGGTAGAAGTCGAGTGATTCCCTGTCACTCGCGCGATATAGGAGTTGCATGCTTATTTTACTGCAACCACTATAAGGATGACGGACAGGGTCATGTGCTGTATCATGACCTGAAAGATTACCCTGTCTGTTTTGATAAAAGTTTTAAGGCCGAAATGTGTGGTAGTGGTGGCTAAGTTTTTGAAAGTACTAACCACATACCGCGAAATATGGTAAGCGGTAAGCCTAGTACCCGAATGGCCCGGCAAATGGACTTGTCTCCACCACTCGACTTTTATTTTATGTTTACACGCACCGACGTGTGGGAGTACGTTCTGCAAGGCAGACAGGAATACGGGTTTTGTAGTCGCGCTACAGACGTATGTCCTGCACACATTGGGTGTGCGTACGGTCCTGCAGTCGCTTGTGGTGGCCCTGATCCATAACCCGGAATATGAGGGAAACGGTTGCTTTGGAATGCCCTGTTGGTATTCCAAGCGTGTGTGTTAGGTTTACCTTGCAAGGTTAAATTCGATTCGAATCGTCCGGCTCTCACGAGGATTGAGACTGCTTAATCCTTCTGCCACATTGAGTAAGAAGTGGAACTAATGATGGATAATCTTGATGGATGATAATCACTACCTTGCTTGCTTAGTGTAGGTGCTAATCTAGAATAAATACTCAACTAGAAGATGAAAGCTAAAACTTGAAAATAGTTCATACTCTTTGTTGCTTTTCAGCTGAAAATAAACCCAGAGCCTTTACAATGCCTTCATGAGTCTAGTTATGGGCTAAAGTATACCCAGCCCCGGGTAAGCCTTGCTGAGTATTAGAATACTCAGCCTTGCCAATATCTGTTTTCAGGTACGACCTACGAGAATCCCACGGACAACCTTGTGTGGCCAACGTCCGTTCCTTTTGGCTGGTCCGTGGAGTGGGACCCGTCCCCGGCCGGCACAGACCCTCCGGAGTGACACCAGGCCTTGGGCTAAGCTTGGTGTTCGCCTTCGCGACGTGTGTAGTCGCGTAAAACTTTTTCTTCCGTTGTGAGTTTAGACAAGCTGTTACGCTTGTCAGTTTGAACATGGTTTGTATGAATTTACTTATCTTTGAACTCGGTTTGTAATAATGTATGTATGGTTGTAAATTAAAAAGTTGATGAGCTATTCTGTGATGTGAACTCGCCTTCGTGCGAGGTAAACCTGCTTCGATCCTGCTGAACCGTGGTTGTATCGGGCGGAGACCCGACAGACCAAAGGATTGTTCCGTTTGAAGTGCGTTAAGCTGATTGCAGTTGTACGGCGATCAATAACGCACTTGAGCCGGAATAATTCGAGCGGTTCTGCCACACCAGCGGATATGCCAGGGGTGCCCAAGGAGTTGATCGTGCACTTCCTAAAATTCGACCCTAAAGCCACTCCGAAGAAGCAACTACTACGACGCTTCGCTCCCGACAAGAGGGAGGCCATCAAGAAGGAGCTAGTAAAACTACTTGCGCTGGTTTCATTAAAGAAGTCTACCATCCCGAGTGGTTAGCCAACCGGGTACTATCTGGAAAAAGAACAATAATGAATGGAGGATGTGTGTGATTGCACTGATCTCAACAAACACTGCCCAAAGGATCCCTTCGTGCTCCCACGCATCAACCAGGTCATCGACTCTACGGCTGGCTGCGTCCTGATCTCTTTCCTCGACTACTAGTCGGGTTACCACCAGATTGCTCTCATGGAAGAAATCCAGATCAACACAGCATTCATCACCCTCTTTGGAGCATATGCCTACACAATCATATCCTTCGTGTTGAAGAACGTAGGAGCCACCTATCAGCGGGCCATCCAATTATGCCTTGCAGATCAGCTACATCGCAACGGTGAAGCCTACGGGGATGACGTGGTCATCAAGACCAGATCCCACAATGAGTTCATCCCTGATCTCGAGGAAACCTTAAACAGCTTATGCAAGTTTTGATGGAAGCTTAACCTAACCAAGTGTGTCTTCGATGTGCCACAAGGAAAACTTCTCAGTTTCATCGTTAGTCACCGAGGAATTGAAGCAAGCCCGGAGAAGATCACCGCCATCACAGACATGGATGCTCCATGAACGATCAAGGATGTCTAGAAGCTTACAGGTTGTATGGCAGCCCTGAACAGATTTATCTTACGACTTGGGGAACGGGGGTTACCCTTCTTTAAATTGCTCAAGCGCGATGACAAGTTCTAGTAGACCAAGGAGGCGAAGCAGGCGCTGCAAAATCTCAAGCATCATTTGCAGTCGCCCCCCATCCTAACGGCTCCACAACCAAGCAAGAACCTGCTACTCTACATCATCGCGACTACTCACGTCGTCAGCACGACAATCGTGGTGGAGCGCCAAGAAGAAGGCCATGTCTTCAGTGTGCAGTGGCCAGTCTAGTTCATCAGCGAAGTCCTTTTTGAATCCAAGGTTCATTACCCGACAATTCAGAAACTACTCTACGGTGTACTTATCACCTCTAAGAAGCTTCGCCATTATTTCGACGCATACAACATCTCGGTGGTCACTGATTTCCCATTGGCGGATATCCTCCACAATTGGGATGGCACTGGGCGCACCTCCAAGTGGGCAGTGGAACTGGGGGTTCTCACCCTCGAGTTCACCCCGGACGGCCATCAAGTTGCACGCACTAGTCGATTTCATGGTGGAGTGGCGAGAAAACTAAGTGGAAGCCCCAGCCAACCAGCCAGAGCATTGGGTCACGTACTTCGATGGCTCACTCAAGCTCGGAGGCGGTGGTGCGGGAGTACTCTTCATCAGTCCTAAAGGAGAACAACTCAAGTATGTGTTCCAAATACTATTTGAGGTCTCCAACAACGAAGCTGAGTACGAGGCACTATTGCAAGGGCTATGCTTGGTAGTCTCTCCGGGCATCAATCGACTACTTGTCTACAGCGACTCCTTGTTAGTGGTCCAATAAGTCAACAAAGAGCGGGACATCAACAAGGACACCATGGATGCGTACTTCATGGAAATACACAAGCTCGAGTATATATTCTCGGGGCTGGAAATCCATCATGTGATTCATGACAACAATGTGGGAGCGGATGTGCTCTCAAAACTGGATTCTAATCGAGCCAATGTCCCACTGGGAGTTTTCATTCACGAGTTGCATCACCTATCCATCAAGAGACCAGATCCAAGTACCATCACTCAAGGTCCAACGGAACCCGACTGAGAGGTCTTGATGATCGAGGTCGACTAGCGGTTGTCGTTTATCGACTACATCTAGGAGCACAAACTACCCCCCGGCATCGACCCCAAAAAGCGCTGAGGCCACACGTATCCTAAGGCACAACAAAGGGTACGTTCTAGTCGAGGACAACTTGTACAAGTGTGGATCAGCAGCAGGCATACTCATGAAGTGTGTCCGCACGGAGGAAGGCAGAAAAATACTCCAGGAGATTCACGAAGGTGTGTGCGGGAACCATGCTGCTTCTCGCACACTAGTCGGCAAGGCTTTTAGATCCAGTTTCTACTAGCCGACTGCTTTGGCAGACACCGAAGCACACGTTCGCCGGTGCACAAACTGTCAGTTCTTCAGCAAACAGCCCCATATCCCGGCTCATAACCTTATCACCATACCACCTTCATGGCCATTCGCATGCTAGGCCCTAGAAATGATAGGGCCTTTGACAACTGTGCTAGGTGGTTTTACTCACGTGTTGGTGGCCATCGACAAGTTTACGAAGTGGATCGAGTACAGGCCAATCACAACGCTCTCTGCAGATCGAGTACAAGCTAGGTTGAGCGTGCCAACAGCTTGATTCTTGATGGCTTGAAGAAATGACTCTAAGATGAGAACAACAAAAAGGACGGCAAGTGGATCAATGAGATCTCGTCAGTAATCTAGGGGCTTTGCACACAACCAAACAAAGCCACAGGACAGTCACCTTTCTTTCTTGTTTATGGGTCCAAAGCTATATTATCAGCTGGTGTCATGTGGCAATCTCCTCGACTAGAGTTGTACGAAGAAGGCGAGACTGATGACGCAAGACATCTCGAACTCGACTCGGCAGAGGAAATTAGATGCAACATTTTGCTCTAGTCGGCCCACTACTTACAAGGAGTCCATCGCTACCACGATCGAAACGTTCAACAACGTTCTTTCAACATTGGAGATATGGTCCTTCGCCACCTACAGGATGAAACCGGGCTGCACAAGCTTAATTCATGATGGGAGGGACCATTCCTCGTGCATAAGGTTACAGGATCAGGGTCGTATCGCTTACAGTACCCTGATGGCCAAGTGGTCCCAAACTCCTAGAATATCGAGCACCTACGCTGTTTTCACCCTTAGCTAACTTGTATACCAAGTTGTCAGTTGCAGCGTAGCATGGTCTACTAGAGGGGCATCGCTCCCACACTTTCAGTACTACTCCGTTTACTAGTTTCCGACTAGTACTACGTGCAGTTTACTGAAGGGGCCTTCCTCCCATACTTTCAGTACTACTCCATCTATTGGTTCACGACTGGTACTACGTAGAGTTTACTCCATGGGCCTTGCTCCCATACTGCCAGGACTACTCCATCTACTAGTTCACGACTGATACTACATGGAGTTTACTGCATGGGCCTCACTCCCATACTTCCAGTACTATCCCGTCTACCGGTTCATGACTGGTACTACGTGCAGTTTACTACAAGGGTCTCGCTCCCATACTGTCAGTACTACTCCGTTTTCTAGTTCCCGACTGGTACTACGTGTGGTTTACTGCAAGGGCATCGCTCCCATACTGTCAGAACTACTTCATTTACTAGTTCACGACTAGTACTACGTGCAGTTTACTGCAAGGGTATCGCTCCCATATTGCTAGTACCACTCCATTTACTAGTTCACGACTAGTACTACATGCAGTTTACTATAAGAGCATCGCTCCATGCTTCCAGTAATGGTCAGATGTCGACTAGTATTCTATGTTACTGAAGGGGCCTCACTCCCATGACTTTGCGTTTACTAGTTCCCGACTAGTTTTACGCATCGTCGACAAGTTCGACTACTCGTCTCGCCTACAAGACTAGTTGGAAACGACTATGCTTGGTGACACAATAGCGACTACTTCGACAACTCATCTCGCCTACAAAACTACTCGGAATCAACTCTGACTAGTCGGCTTCATCGACAGTTCAAGATCCAGTGGCAACTTGGCAAATGCCTAGGCTTGGGGGCTGGCGCCACCGGCTACTGGGTGTATCTTGTCTGACTCATCTAGTTCCCAGGCTCGGGGGCTGGATATGACATGGCTCTCAGCGAACAAGGATTGATTTGAGCGGTAATTTAGGGCACTTTTTGGAGAAATTATTTGTTTAACCATTTTTTCAAGGAATTTATTCCGAAAAAAGAGGTTTTCAAATTTCTGAACTAATTTATCCATCTTAACCATCAAATTTTTACCGTCATTGCATGCCACGATTCTTTGGATCCTTCATTCCAAACCTTGAGAATTTTGATTCAAGGCTTAGGGGCTGCGGGACACGTGTCATTAGCGACTTATTTTTCGAACCTTTTGGAAGATAAGAACAGAAGACTCAAGACTAAATTGACCCTCAGCCTGATTCTACGAGTCAACCTAAGGCTCGGGGGCTACTCCATATGGAGTGCGAGTCAATTGCACCCCATATAAAAGAAGACTTGACAAATTACTTGGGGCATGAGCACCTCACAGCTTCGATGCAGCTAAGAAAGTACTCGGAGGACACCTTCAAGATGGAGTTTGGGAGAACTCGAAGACGCCTTTAGAAGTACTCGGAAGCCTGCAGTACTCGAATATGAAGAGCTTGGGGGCTTGTCAGACATGGGCCCACGGGACTGCACACATGGCCTACATATTACATGATAAGGGGTGGGACATGGCCCATGCCCTACACTAGTTGTAACTACTTGTAGCATAGTAGAACTACTCATACAATAATAAAACTAGTCGGAGACGGAAGGAAAGTACCCAAAAAGTATTCGGGTAGGACTCCTGGGCTCGTATCCCACCAGGACTTCCATGTAACCCTATCCCCCAAACTATGTAAGGGCGGGCAGGGATCCCCTCCAAACAGGAGATCACCTGATCACCACCTAAGGCAATAGAAATCACACAGGACGTAGGGTATTACGCTCTCGGCAGCCCGAACCTATCTAAATTTTATGTTCCTTGCACCTTTGAGTTCCTGATCTCGGTGAAACCCTACCTACAAACTCACCACCTCAAGGATATCCCTCGGTGGTCATGGAGGTAAAACACTGATAGGTTTTACAAGGCAGATCTTTAATCTAAGAGCCATTATCTTCGTCACCATCCATGATTACCAGGCTCTGTTTGTCCTTTCGGGATAGATAAAGGTAGGACAGGATGCACGGTCTGCGTGGATGACACCGTATCATCTTTCCTGGAAGGTTCTAAAAGATAGTTTACCTTGGGTACATGGGCTTCTTGGTGGAAGGACATCCGTACCGAAGTAAGAAGTTCTACAACTTTTTTGATGGCAAGCCTGAGTTACATTCTGCTCCAGTAAAACGAGATGGGCACTATGTTTTGGAAATGGTTAGGACCATCCAGGTCACCTATGGGAAGATGACGAAAGATGGAAAGAAGAGAAATAGAGATAACGCACCTATCGAAGGCGTACCATTCAAGAAGCAGTCCATCTTGTTCAAGTACTTGCCATATTGGGCGGATCTTGAGGTCCGCCATGCAATGGATGATATGCACTTGAAGAAGAATGTGTTTGGTAACACATTTGGGCTCCTTCTGGAGACATCAGCAAAGATAGATGATACCTTGAAGTCAAGTCAAGAACTGGTAGCTATGAAGGTAATAGAAGATCTTCACCCTGTGGATAAAGGGAATGGAAGATATGAACTTCCCCCGACTAGCTACAATTGGACACATGATGAGAAGAAGGCAATGTGCGAGAGCTTACAGGGTATTAGAGTCCCAAGTCGTTTCTCATCCAACATAAGGAAACTAGTCTCGATGAAAGACCTTTTGCTATGCGGTTATAACTATTACGATTGTCATGTGTTGCTGACGGTGTTCCTCCCTATTGCAATCAGAGCGATCAAGCCAGTATACGTGAAGATGGTAATCACTCGGTTGTGTTATTTCTTCAACAAGATTTCTCATGTGGTGATCGACGAAGATGAATTAAAGGATATCCAAGAATTTATTGGGGAGACTATGGCGCAGCTAGAGATGTGCTTTCCTCCGGGATTTTTTGATATAATGGAGCACCTAATAATTCACATGGTCGAGCAGATATGTGCACTTGGTCCACTTTACCTACAAGAAATTTGGACGTATGAGCGTTTCATGTCCATTCTAAACCGATATGTACTGAATCGTGCATACTCTGAGGGGTCCATGATAGAGGGATACTGTACGGAGGAAATCATCGAGTGTGGCCTAGGTTACTTAAAGGATAAAGTAGGCATTGGTTTGCCCGTTCCACACTTTTTTGGGAGGCTGGAAGGGGTTGGCATAGCTGGGAAGAAAACCTTCATCGACAAGGATTTGAAAGGTGTGAAACAATCACATTATAGCATCTTGCATCATCTCACGATAATGACTCCTTTAGTCAATGAACACTTGAGCATGATTCATACAAAAAGTAATGGTCGCGCGGATGATTGGATCATGAGAGAGCACAAGCGTCAATTGACTGCATAGTTGAAGGACCTGAATCTACCAGATATGGAGACCATGGAAGAACAAACGATCAAAAGATTGGCAACTGGCCCATCTAGCCAGGTCACATCATGGCAAGGGTATGATATTAATGGATATCTATTTTATACTACCGCAAAGGATAAGAAGACCGTGTCTAAGAATAGTGGTGTTTGTATTGAGATTAGATGAGAGAATATGCCAAAGTACCACATACTATGGTATCATAGATGATATATGGGAAGTGCACTATGGTTCCAATATACAAATTCCGATCTTTCGGTGTCATTGGGTCAAATACCCAAGAGGTGTTGAGATGGAGGGCTATGGGCTCATGATTGTTGACCTCAACAATATTGGTTACAAAGATGACCCATGGGTAGTTTGTAAGGAACATGGCTCCATTAGGCCATGATTGTGATTTTGGTGATTGTGTAACAACATAGTCAATGGGACTAACGAGTTTGTGAGCTCAAGTTTGCAGTATCTCAAGGTCCCATGGATGGAGTCCAATCCATATATAAGATGGTACAAATCGCTGTCAAGATGTCCAAGTTGGACAAGGTTCAACATGATACGTGCGTCGGTTAAACCGATGGCATCATATTTGATCCGAGCGGTGCATTGGACTATGCAACTGCGATCAAGTGCAAAAGAACTCAGTACCACTAGCTGAACCGACACTATAAGTATGGAGGCGGTGGTGCAATGAGGAGATAACATGGAATCAAGTGAAGAAATGACAGAGGCACCGGTTAAACCGACAGTGCAAAAGAAGGTGTCGGTGCAAGCATGTTGTGATTACTCGGTACACATGTTTTGGTTGCAGATTGGTTTCCAAGCAAAGTCTTCAACACCAGTTAAACCAACAGCCGTCAGTGCATTATGTTGGTGCAATGACGCCAGCAGATGATGACAATTGGAGTTCAACAGCTAGTAGGCAGGCTGAGTGTGACCAGTTAAACTAACGGTGGCGACCGGTTTAACCGACGCTTTATGCTTTTCAGGAAAAAAGCATATAACAGTTAGGAGTGGATCTCTAGCCTATATAAGGCCTCACCTGGGTCATTTGAGATTGCTGGAGTTTATGAGAAGCCTCTTACACTCAGAAGAAGTTCTCCAAGCCATTGAAGAGCACATTGATCACATTCTTAGGTTTAGCACAACTTTGTAAGTGAGAGTGCTAGACTAGCTCTAGTTAGATTGAGAGTGCAAGGTGTAATTGCCTTGTGTGCTGGTTCTTGAGTGAACCAAAGCTTGTACCATGGTGTGCTGGCTCCTTGGAGTCTTGGTGGCTCATCGGCTAGTCATCAACCCTCCAGCTTGGTGTTGAGCGGCGACGGCGGCTTTGTGCATGGAATGTTGAGACCCCTCTTTCCTTCGTGGAGAAGCTCCTTAGTGGAAACAGCATCGAGGTGACTGGGGACTTGGTGAGAGCCTTGGTGGCTAAGTCTTGGTGGCGAGTCAAGAAGAGTCCAGGAAGAGACTCGGTGACTGGGAAGCAATACTCTTAGTGACTGCTTCAACAACGTGGACTAGGGGTGGCTTAGTGCCTACCGATACCACGGAATAAATCTTCGTGTCGAGAGTTTGCTTCCCCTCATCCCTTTATTTAAGCTTCCACATTTCTTTTTTGCAATCTTGTGTGCCTTTACATTCTTAGTGTGGTATCTTACTAGGATTGGGCTATAGGTTGCAAAATTCTTTGGGATGATGTTTTCACACTAGTTGAACCCTAGTTGCACATCTACATAATATGTTTTAGCTTATATTTTGTGCTAACTAGTTTGAGCTATAGGTTAAGGTTTTAGAATTGCCTAATTCACCCCCTCCCCCTCTTAGGATAGGAGCACCGATTCCTTCCATACTTGCTTCACAGGTCACCTAGGTACTGTACGTAGCTAATCCTGCAAAGAAATCAAAGCACGTTGTCATCCCTAGAAAACAAGATATAATAGGAGTTGATGGTATCGACGATGTGAAAAAATATAATCAATACGATAAAATGAACCTCTTCATAGATCTACCACAGAAGAGGAGAATTATAGAAGCAAGCATAAGAAAAGACGACAAGCCATGGGCACGCAAGGACAGAGAATCAAGAATTGTTACCGCTTAAATATGTAGCTAGTAAATTATTTTTAAATTCATGTAATCTCTCTAATGTCTCGTGCATCCATGTATTCTGAATGAATTATATATATAAGACATAATGATGAATTTCGTAGATGCATAGAAGAGTGAAGAAGATTTGATTTTTTTGTTAAGTACTTATCACACTCACACACACTATAACTCACAATCTAAATAAGATAAAATCATATATACACTGAAAGATTCTTGTCATATTTTTTTCTAGTTCTACGGGGCACAATAGCCTTAGCGTACAAATTTCACATTTTTTTCTTGTGATTTGCGATATTTTAAGATTTAAATGAATTTTCAGAGCTAATAAAGAAAAAAACTTTTTAGGAGCAGGTGACACCCCCACCTGCCCATGGAAATCGCTTTGTAGGGGTGGGTGTCCCCACCCGCCCCTGAAAATCCCTTCCTATATAACGCGTGCACGCCTCGGGACTTAGCCAACTTTTGGTTCACTCGCACGGGACGTCGTCACGCTACTAAAATTTGGACTCGCTGTCGCCACCCTCTTCCTCCCCGCCCGCATCGCCGCCACCTTCCTCCTCCGCGAGCCTCCACGCCGCATCTCCTCCACCCACACAAGCCCCCTCCCGCGCCAGCCTCCACGTGCCGCCTCCTACCCACTGTGGGTACCTTGCGCCAGTGCCATGTGGCAGAACCACCTGAATTATTCCGGCTCAAGTGCGCTAGTCATCGCTATACAACCGATACTAACTCAACGCACTTCAAACAGAACAATCCATTGGTCTGTCGGGTCTCCGCCCGATGCAACCACGGTTTAACAGGATCGAAGTAGGTTTACCTCGCACGAAGGCGAGTTTACAATCGCACAACAGCTCACCAACTTTTAATTCACAGAATATTAAACATTATTACAAACGTTTCAAATTTAAGTATACTTATACAAACATTGTCTGAAACCACAAGCTATGCAAGCTTGTGTAGAGTCACAGCAGAAGAAATTAATGAGCGACTACATACGTCGCAAAAGTTGACATCAAGTTCAGACCGAAAACGGGTGTCATTCCAGAGAGTCACTGCCAGCCGGGGATGGATCCCATTCCACGGACTAGCCAAACGGAACAGAGATTGGTCATGCTGGACTATCCGTGGGGTTCTCAGAGATCATACCTAAAAAATAGACTAGCAAGACTGAGTATACTAATACTCAGCAGGACTTAACCGTGTCATGGTATACTTAGCCATGTAGCTAGATTTATGCTGGCTTGTAATGGTTCTAGGTTTAATTTCAGCTGAAAAGCAACAAAGAGTATAAGCTAACTTTCATATTTTAGCTTTCAGATTCTACTTCCATTAACCATGCTAGGTAAGCACCTATACTAGACAAACAAGGTAGAGATTAACATCCATCAAGATTATTCCATAAAGGTTACTGTTCTTACTCTATGTGGCAGAAGGAATAAGCAGTCTCAATCTCCGCGAGAAACGGACGATTCTAAATCGAATTTCCAAACCTTGCAAGGCAAACCTAACTCACACGCTTGGAACATCCAACGATAGTTCCGAAGCAACCGTTTGCCTTTAGAGCTAAGGATTTGAATATACTTTGAAACTTGGCTAAATTTTAAACTTTAATTAAATCCTATTTAAAAACTACACTACACTTGCATCCTTTGAGTAGTTTCACCTATATTTGCGATTTAAAAGCAAGTTCTTGACTTTTGCAAAACAACCTCCGTATATTTTGATTTTTACCTCCCCTTCTCACCCTTTTAACACTTAAGGACCTAATTTTTTCAGAATTACATAAATATCCTTTGTCCCTTTGCATTCAAATTTGAACACACATACACAAGATCAAATATGCACACTTTGTACTAGAATTTAGTGTGTTTATAATCCTAATACCTGAATGTCACATGCCAGCCTCCCCGCGTGCCACCGGACTCTTCCCTGCGCACGCCCGTGTGCCTCCTCCCCGTGTCGGCCTCGACCCCGCGCCCGCCGCCAGATCTTGCGCCCGGGCCGGCCTCCTCCCTACCTCGACCCCGCGCGCCGCCGCTGGATCTCGCGCCCTGGGCTGGCCTCCTCCCCGAACTGCGCCTCCTCCACCCAGGCCGGCCGCCTCCCCGAGCCACGCCTCCTCCGTGCGCCGCCGGCTTCCTCCCTGACCCGTGCCGGCCTCCACACGCACTGCCGCTCTTCCACCCTTGCCTCCGGGCGCGCCGGCATTGCTCCTCCTCTTTACTTTTTGTTTTCAATTGAACTCTAAAATGTGGTTAGTTTACTTCTTGTAAAAATTTAGTAAATATGCTTAGTGAAAAAATAGTGAATGCGCTAAATTAGTGAAAAATTTGTGGAAAATAATGAAAATAGTGAAAAATATGCTCTCAACTTGAATGAGATTGTACTCTCAATGTGAATGTGAATGTGAATGTAATTTTTTTTGTTTTTGAATGTAATTTGTGCTAATGATTCATCGTAGTTATATCCAATTTCAATTTTTTTATAAGTGAGTGTGAGTATATCTCCTTCCATTTCTTATTGAATTAGTGATTAGTTTCTTTCCAAAGTGTACTTGTATGCTGAATGTGAGTTATTGAAAAAGTAAAGTATAATTGTACTATGAATGTGTTATTTTTGATAGTTGAAAGTGAATGTGAATTCATTTGATTAGTAGTCCTCGATTCAATTATAGCAAGACTTTGCGATGTCCATATTCTTTATCTCTCTTTTGCGAGAGACAAATATACAGACACAAACATAAAGAGACACATAGAGAGAATCATAATATGGACATTGCATAGTCTTTTTTATAAGAAAGTATGTGGTCTGTCTACTGTTAGTTCTTTTATTTTTTATTTCAATGTGAAAATTTGAAAATATCATAGTTTTATTAAAATATTTTGACACCCTAATGATGTATATAAGGGACCCCTTCCAAACTTGTGATCCTTGATTGTTAGAGGATAAAAGATTAATTCAGAATGAATTTATGTGCTTCACATTCTGAATTCGTCCCTTATCCTTTGACAATAAAGGTCTCTGAAAGTCCAAACAAACTAAGAAGTGTCAAAATAGTTAGTTCCTTTCTTCATTTGAAATTATATTTGTATTTATAAAAATGCATTCAACTAGGTTTCTATTCCAATGTGTATTCAAATATTTATTCAAATATATCTTCTTTGGCTCTCTTACGTAGAAGTCATAAATGGATCATCTGTTGCCATCTTCCCCACAAAGGGAGCATGCATCATTGCAAGATGATGAAATGGAGCAAATTGCATCCCAGATGGATTGGGACAATGAGGGCGACGTTGGAGTAGAATCTGGAGATGATGAAGGACCCAGGGTAGGACAAGTGGCTTGGATAGGAGGACAGTGGCACGTTCCGATAGATCCACATCCGTTTCCTCCTAGAGAAAGCCGTTCAAGGTCAGATATTGATCTGGATTACTTTCCAAATCAAAGTCAGGTGATGACTACGCGATTACTTAGAACCTAGCATTTAGTATACATTTTCATAGACTATGCGTAGTGACTTGCCAAATCGTATGATCCATGTAGGCGGCTCCAACAGCAAGGAGTAAACGCCGACGCTGACGCCGACCTCCGAGCCCAACAGAGGAAGAACTTGAAGACAACAAAAGCTCCGGTTTGGAACCTCAAACTACAACCTCTGGCAACCAAAACAAAAGGAAATGGGGTCAGCGTGGAAGAATCCAATTCCCGAAGGCGAATGGACGGTTAATGCAGTTAATGCAGCAGGCGTGCCCATAGAGGTTCCTGAGGTGTGTGCAAAGTTTCGGAACACAATCGATTCCATAATCAGAACAAAGATGGTTTTGGATCTAACAATCCCCGATTGGCTAACGGTTCCTGAGGGGAAGAAAGAAGCGATGTGGCAATTGTTGAGCAAAACTTTTATTTTGCCAAGAGGAACTAAAGACAAAGTAAAGCATTATGCTAGTAAGATGGTAGGTGAAGTTTCCACCGGTGGAAGAGTGATCTAAATACCAAGTATGTCCAGCATGGCCGAACGCCATTTGCAGATTTCGAGGACATACCAGCAGAATGGGAAGAGTTTGTTCGGCAAAAGACCTTTGAGGAAGCTCTAGCCCTAAGCCAGAGAAATAAAGATCTAGTACTAAGCAACATACATAAAGTCCGTCTTGGCCCAGGTGGATACTGTTGATGGTGCTTAAGTCGCAATTTCAACCGTCAACACCTGCAGCTTTGAATCATAAAAAAATCACCAAACTTAGTTATAGGGCTTGAATCTAATTGGTTCCACGAATTTTGGTGAATTAAGATTTGCAGGCACCCACAAGTGAAATACGAAGGAAAACACGAGTGAACAGAGGAGGAGAAACACATAGAAGATCCTATCCTGCGTCACACTTACAAGAAGGGCCTACCTAACAGACCAAATGAGCGCGCCTAAGCCAAAATCATTGAGGATCGTCGTGAGGGCCCACATGGCAGTCAGCTAGAGGAAGACAAAGCTAGGGGAGCTCCACCTGGGTTCGGCCGAACCTAGGGGTCAGCCAAACCCATATGGGTTCCTGTCCAGATACACTTTGACGTGGAGTGCCCTCTACTCTTCCTCAAGGCCATGGCTAAGGTTTCCATATGGAGGGATGGCGGGAACCGCCCTTGGAGGCTATAAAAGGAGGCCTCCTCCCCCCTCATTCACACACACCATCCAAGAGTAGAATTAGGGCCTCATTGCAAAGGTGAATCGCTGCCTAGCTAGTGCTTAGAGTTGGAGGAGAGCGAGGAGAAGTTCAGGGAAGGGCCGAGCCTATCAGTGCTCTTCTCCAAGCTTGTACCTCTACGGATATTGGCTTCTTTCTGAGTAAAGCAAGTGAGTATTTGCGATTCCTATCTTGCATAGTACTAATTCTTGAGTGAGATCAGTTCTCTTACTCGCAGGTCAGTCGCTCTATATTTATACAGAATGCCATAGTTTGCTACGGGGTACCAGATGTAGTCAAACTGCGGTAGTAATCAGTAGCATTGACGTGGTGTCTAGGCTAACGGTTGCCTTTGTTTGCCTTATATACCACGGTTTGTAGAGGTAGGCTGCAGGTGGTGATAGCCCTGTTGGTCCTTTGTAATCCTCCACATTTAGATATAGCGTAGAGCCGTTGGTCGGAGTCTCCTGACCATTTCAAGGGTAAGGCGATGCCCGAAACGAGTATTCTGCCCGAGAGATCAACCTTTAACTCATCTCTAGTACTACCTCAAAAATCCTCTCCATCCTCGCCACTTATCTTGGTGTGTCCTTGGACCGACTAGTTAGAAGTTAGTGCACACATGTTCCCTGTGGATTCGATACCCTTGAAAACTCTCAGGTGAAAGCTACGAAGGTATCCATGCGCTTGCGGATTTATTCGTAGTCGTTAAAATAGCCAACAAGCTTTCTGGTGCCTTTGCCGGGGAACGGTTGTTGTATCTTTCTTCTTACCTAGTCGTCCTTGTATCTTTATCTTTTCAAAAAAAATCATATCTTCTATTTTATCTTGCATCTACCTTCACCCCTGCTATCATGGAGCAATCCTCTATCCAAAGCTTCTCTGCTTCTAGGGGCAAGTTCTTAGAGCCACCACCATCTGAACACCTAATTCTTACATCCAGCTATGAACTCAGCCCCGAACTTATTGCTTTGGTTCAGGAATCTTCCTTCTCCGGGTTAGATAGCGAAAACCCATACCATCATCTGCGAGAGTTTGAGCAAGTGTGTTCATGTCGTGCCATCATACACATGTCACACGATACCCTCAAGTGGAAGTTGTTTCCCTTTTCTCTTTTAGAGAAGGCGAGACAATGGTACACGCATACCGTAGGGAGTGTGAACAGAAGCTGGGATGAACTTAGAGACAAGTTTTGTCTCTCATTCTTCCCCCAGTCCCGTGTCGTCGCCCTATGAAGGGATATCCTCTGCTTTTAGCAGAATGAGAAGGAATCCATAGGTGCAGCTTGGGCCAGATTTTAACTTTTAGTAAAGCCCGGCCCTAACCTGTCGATACCCGATCATGTGTTGCTTCAACATTTTTACGTGGGACTCGACATGGAATCCACCCTTCACCTTGACGTTACCGCTGGAGGGTCTTTTGCCCACAAAACTCCATCTGAAGTTAGGAAAATCCTAGATCGTATCACCGAGAACACCTCCTTTGTAGCTATGTCCATATCCTCCCGAGAAGAGCATACGTCAAGCCATGAGGATGTTCTAGCAGCCGAATCTGATCTTTCACCATCCACATCCTTAGATTCAGCCCTAGAACCCTCTCCCGAACCACGAGTTCCTAAAAAAGAAGAAATTCATCCTCCAGAGCTCCCTTTTGAATTCTAGCATGATCTTTTTGAAGATTTTGGAAACACCTCTTATTATCTCTGCATGAGGAAACCGTCGGTTCCCATCCCTTCCACGGACCCTATAGAAGCCACATTTCTTAGGGAAAATGTTAAGAAACTGACGGCCATTATGACCAGTGAGTGGTTGAGTGAACTGGAGCAATGGTCAGAAGTCCTCCGAATCAGCTCCCCTCCTTCAACCATTCCCTGCACCATAAGACGAACCCCGGTAGAC
The DNA here is from genome assembly GCF_002211085.1 of Panicum hallii. Lineage (NCBI taxonomy): Eukaryota > Viridiplantae > Streptophyta > Magnoliopsida > Poales > Poaceae > Panicum > Panicum hallii. Next base: position 39,408,526 of record NC_038043.1, read on the forward strand.
GTCCTCTGTAGTCCTACTGTCAAAGACAACATCATCTCTAGCGAATAAGCGTTCTACCTTCTGGGAGACGAACCGTTGGTTCAAACTGACAAAACCTTCCAGACTTCCTCTAGAAAAATCCTAGAAGGACTTGGGATTTTGCAGAACTTAACTGTTAGACATGAAGAAGTCGAAGTAATCCTTGATTTTCATGTCTTCGATGTCCAAGACTTTGATCTCATGATCGAGCACCCTATCAAGAAATTGCTTGTGGATGCTCCAGCTCATAGTAAGCTCGATGTCCATTTGGGGAAGGAAACCTTTTCTATCAAGATCTCTAGAGCCACAAACTCCATGGCCGAACCTTCCCTTGACTCTAAACTGATCATGGAGGTAACAGGAATTCTCCCTGTTGACTCACCAGAATCCCTCCTTCAAAAAGATGCTGAAAAGTTCATCGAGGAGGAGGATGATCCTGCCGAACCCATAGATATATCTGAGTTCGAGACTCCCCCTAGACCTCCAATCGAGTTAAAAACTTTACCCGCAGGCCTTCGTTATGCCTTCCTCCAGTGGCAAACTCTTAGAAGAAGAATGCTCGAGACTCATCACCGTCCTAGAGAAACATCAAACCGTTCTGGTATATTCCCTCCAAGATCTCAAGGGAATTAACCCAACTCTTTGTACCCATCGCATTCCCTTGGATCCTGCTATCACACCTTCTAGGGAACCTCAAAGGAGGTTGAACAACACGATGAGGGATGTTGTTAAGAAGGAGGTCCTGAAACTCCTACACACTAGGGTTATCGACCCCGTGCTGTATAGTGAGTGGGTTAGTCCCGTTCAGGTAGTGCCTAAGAAGGGAGGGTTGACGGTCGTTCCTCACCATAAAAATGAGCTGATCGCTCAATGTCTCCCCACTGGGTGGAGGATGTGCATTGACTATAGGAAACTCAATAAGGCTACAAAGAAGGATCATTTCCTGCTACCCTTCATTGATGAAATGTTGGAATGGCTTGCAAATCATTCCTTCTTCTGTTTCCTTGATGGGTATTCCGGTTATCATCAAATCCCCATCCATCACAATGATCAAAGTAAGACCACATTCACATGCCCTTATGGAACGTACGCCTATCGTAGGATGTCATTCGGGTTGTGTAATGCACCCGCTTTGTTCCAAAGGTGCATGATGTCTATTTTCTCAGACATGATTGGGGAGATCATGGAAGTTTTCATGGATGACTTCTCCATCTATGGGAAAACCTTCGATCATTGCCTTGAGAATTTAGATAAGGTCTTACAACAATGCAATGAAAAAGATTTGGTGCTTAATTGGGAAAAAGTGCCATTTCATGGTCAGTGAGGGCATTGTCATAGGGCACCTTGTTTCTGAACAAGGGATAGATGTGGACCGAGCCAAGATTGAAGTAATAGAAAAACTTCCACCTCCTATAAATGTCAAGGGAATCCGTAGCTTCCTAGGCCACGCTGGGTTCTATCGCCGTTTCCTCAAAGACTTTTCTCAAATCGCTAGACCCCTCATGAGCCTCTTAGCTAAGGATGCACCCTTCAACTTCACCGATGAGTGCCTTGCTGCCTTTCATACTCTTAAGAAGGCACTCATCTTAGCACCAATCATCCAACCCCTAAATTGGATGCTCCCATTTGAGATCATGTGTGATGCCTGTGACTTTGCCGTAGGGGCCATCCTCGGCCAAACTAAGGATAAGAAGCATCATGCGATCAATTATGCTAGCAAGACTTTGTCAGGAGCTCAACTAAAATATGCTACCACTGAAAAAGAGCTCCTTGCTGTTGTCTTTGCTATGGACAAGTTTAGATCTTACTTAGTAGGAGCCAAGATCGTTGTTTACACTGATCATGCTGCCTTGAAATATTTGCTCACTAAGAAAGATGCTAAACCTCGCTTGATACGACGGATCCTTCTACTCCAAGAATTTGACCTCGAAATAAAAGATAAAAAAGGAGAGAAAATTCTGTTGTAGATCATTTGTCCCGTACGCATTTCACTAACATGCAGGAGCTACCGATAAATGACTTCCTCCATGATGACATGCTACTGAAGGTAACGGATTCCACCCCCTAGTATGCAAATATTGTGAACTTTATGGTTGCAGGATTTGTACCACCAGGAGAAAACAAAAAGAAGCTGATCTACGAAAGTAGACGCCACCTGTGGCATGATCCGTACCTCAACATTGTTTATTCTGACGGCTTGCTAAGAAGATGTGTACCCACAATCGAAGGAATGAGGATCATTGAGAAATGCCATGCAACACCATATGGGGGGACACTATGGTGTATTTTGTATGCAAGCGAAGATCTGGCAAAGCAGATTCTTTTGGCCAACCATGTATGAAGACACCAAAGACTTTATTCAGAAATGTCGAAGATGCCAGCAGCATGAAGGAATCACCGCACGAGATGCAATGCCCCTACAGAACAACCTCTAGATAGAACTATTTGACGTATAGGGCATTGACTTCATGGGATCTTTCCCAAAGTCCTATGACAGCGAATACATCCTAGTGGCAGTTGATTATGTGTCCAAATGGGTAGAAGTAATGCCATGCCATGCTGCCGACTCCAAGCATGCTCGAAGGATGTTCCAAGAGGTCATCTTCTCTTGTTTTGGGACACGAAGGATGGTGATAAGTGATAGAGGGTTCCACTTCATTGATAAGACCTTGCGAAACTTCCTAAAAGAGATTGGAGCAGAGCACAATATTGCAACTCCATATCATCCCCAAACAAATGGCCAAGCAGAAACATCGAATAAACAGATCAAGAACATTCTCCAGAAGGCAGTACAAGAGAAGGGGAAATCAAGGAAGACAAAGCTGCCTGATGCACTTTGGGCATATCAAACTGCCTACAAAACATCGTTAGGCATGTCACCCTATCAGCTAGTATATGGGAAAATATGCCACTTCCCTGTTAAGCTAGAACACAAGGCGCACTGGGCAATCCAGAAATTCAACATGGACTTTAAGAAAACCGGAATGCACAGGAAGTAACAACTATTAGAGCTGGAAGAATGGAGGAACAAAGCATACCATAGTGCTAAGATCTACAAAGAGTAGACCAAGCAGTGGCACGATAAAAGGATCAAGCAAAAAGAGTTCAAATCAGGAGATAAGGTATTGCTCTTTAATTCCAGGGTTATGTTATTCAAACATGGGAAGCTTCGAAGCAAATGGGAAGGACCGTACACCATCATCAACATCGTGCCACGTGGAGCAATCACTCAACAAGATGACGGAGGTAGGACCTTCAAGGTAAAACGGTCATCGTTTAAAAATCTTCCTCAAACCCGATAATAAAGAGTATGATGTGATTAACTTCATCGAAGAAACCTAGCCTTAAAATCAACTTTCAAAATAAATGGGGAAGACAACCCTTATCTTCCAAGGCTCCTTTTTGTTTTGCTTTGTTCCCTAATAAATTGCAGGCAGAAGAATAAGTGTGGGGGGGGGGGTCGCCTGACCCCCGGATCACCTACACACAGTGAAGGTGTGCAACCCCAAGCCTCACTCTCCTTGGTTCATGAGTCTATGAGTTTTAAATCTGATCCTTTAAATCAAGCTCAAATAAAATGAATCAACACACTCCACCTGCTCTACATACTTTCTATGGTTGGCTTGCATAAGTTATATTCCATGCTTATCATCTTGATACTTGTGAACAATTATCTTTAGGACAGCATGCCCATCTAAGTATTTGATGAGTGTGATATGATTCGATGATATGATCTTCACTCTTACTGTTTAAGTGCTTGGGAACTTTGTTTGAAAATTTGAAAAAAACTTTCTAAAGCTCCCCTTTGATATGCCAAAGTCCTACAAAAGCCATATGATGAGATATATCGAAAACCCTATACACATATGCTGCTTGTCTTTGCATTGAGCTTTGTCAAATTGTTGTGTTGGAAGAATTCTTTTCATGCTTTCATGATCAAGATTCACATGCACACCATATACCCCTTGCTATGCCCAAACGAGAGTTAGCATTGTACCATCCATCCATCCCACAAAATAAAAGGTCCACACTTTGTGTTGGTCTCTCTCTCCATCTATTATTACAAGAGAGGCATGGGCTATCCAGAAAAAAAAAGTTGGACACATGAAGGTCCAAGAAAAAAAAGAAGAAGAGAAAAATTATATATATAGCCATGTTGACAAAAAGATTTACAAAGGGAGAAGATCATACAAAAGGAGTTTTCATCCACCATTTACCGTCCACTACATCCATACACGTGCACATCTTGATCTGATTGTATGGCTTATTTTCCTTCTTGGATCCGGTTTTTGACTTTGCAATATATGTGATGCAAGTATGCCTTTTCCTTCATACCTACCCTAAGCTCCATATATAGTCACCATTAGAAGTAGGATGAAGAAAAGGCAAGTCAAATTCCTTCATGAGGATATATACACTTTGAGTGACCTGAGAGAATCAAATGAGGAGCTAAGCAAGGTTTGTTTTGAAAACTCATTAAAAAAATCCCAAGATACTTGACATAAGGAGTTGAGGTGATTTGATTCAAGACCGTTCCATTCCTCAACTATCCAAGATGATATGATTGACACTTTAAAGTTCACAAGTGCAAGGTAAGGTTATGTTTCACCTTAGTCCTTGCTCCTTCACTTGAGGATGAGCAAAGGGCTAAGTGTGGGGGTGTTGTTGATGGTGCTTAAGTCAGAATTTCAACCGTCAACTCCTGTAGCTTTGAATAATAAAACAATCACCAAACTTAGTTATAGGGCTTGAATCTAATTGGTTCCATGAGTTTTGGTGAATTATGATTTGCAGGCACCCACAAGTGAAACACGAAGGAAAACACGAGTGAACATAGGAGAAACACATAGAAGATCCCATCCTACGTCACACTTAGGGCCCACTTGACAGACCAAATGGGAGCACCAAGGCAGAAATCACTTAGGATTGTCATTAGGGCCCACATGGCAGTCAGCCAGAGGAAGGCGAAGCTGGGGCAGCTCCACCTGGGTTCGGCCGAACCTAGGGGTCGGCCGAACCTAGATGAGTTCCTGTCCAAATACAATTTGACATGGAGTGCCCCCTACTCTTCCTCAAGGCCGTGGCTAAGGTTTCCATATGGAGGGATGGCGGGAACTGCCCTTGGAGGCTATAAAAGGAGGCCTCCTCCCCCCTCATTCACACACACCATCAAAGAGTAGAATTAGGGCCTCATTGCAATGGCAAAGCGCTGCCTAGCTAGTGCTTAGAGTAGGAGGAGAGCGAGGATTAGCTCGGGGAAGTGCTGGGCTTGTCGGTGCTCTTCTCCAAGCTTGTACGTGTATGGATACTGGCTTCTTTCTGAGTAAAGCATGTGAGTATTTGTGATTCCTATCGTGCATAGTACTAATTCTTGAGTGAGATCAGTTCTCTTACTCGTGGGTTCGTCACTCTGTATTTATACAGAGTGCCATAGTTTGCTATGGGGTACCAGGCGTAGTCAGACTACAGTAGTAATCAGTAGCATAGACTTGGTGTCTAGGCTAAGGGCCATAGTTTGTAGAGGCAGGCCGCAGGTGGTGACAGCCAAGTTGGTCCTTTGTAAACCTCCACGTTCGGATATAGCGTAAAGCCATTGGTCGGAGTCTCTTGACCATTTCAGGGGTAAGCCGGTGCCCGAAGCGAGTATTCTACCCGAGAGATCGACCTTTAACTCATCTCTAGTACTACCTCAGGAAGCCTCTCCATCCACGCCACTTATCTTGGTGTGTCCTTGACCGACTAGTTAGAAGTTAGTGAACACACATTCCCTATGGATTCGATACCCTTGAATACTCTCAGGTGAAAACTACAATAGTATCCGTGCGCTTGCAGATTTATTCGCAGTCGTTAAAATACCCAACAGATACAAAGGCAGGTCGATCAGTGGCGGCGTGAAAGAGAGGCTGCAATAGCCGCCGGGCAACCCGACACTTTTGAAGGCTTTGACGAACATGGCTATTTCTGGCTTCAAGCAAGGAAGCCTAAGATAGTGGATGGCAAGCCTAAGTTTGACAACTTGAGACTAAAGTGGTGGCACAAAAAAATGTACGAACTTACCGAGCTTCAGAAGCAAGGAAAGTTCAAAGCCAAGAGGAACAAGGATGTCCTTACTATAGCCATTGGGTCCAAAGAGCATGGAGGCCCCACCAGAGGCGTGTCCTCTAAGTTGACCATCAGGGATGGGTTCCCAAAGGACCGGGCTAGCTACAGGAGGCATGACGCTACAAGGAAGAAATGAAAGAAGCGGCAGAGAGCAGTAGAAGCTAAGTTTAAGGAATTATTCCAAGCAAAAATGGTGGAGCAGCAGCGGTCTGGGCTATTACGGATTAACCCGTCGCAAGAGGTGGGGTAGCAACAGATGGTGATGATGCCCCCTTTGGTATTGCCCAATTAAGCGAATACAGCATGTGCTCAGAGCAGTGTCACCTCTACCATAACACAACCATACCCGGTTGATTGCATAACAAGTACTACTCATGCTTGTTGCTCTATTCGATCGGCAGAGCTGGGAAGACAAAAGAAGTTGCCAAGGCCCATGTGGATCCGGTTGGGGGTTTATTTGAGGGAAAACCGATCCTGCACCTATATGCATGTGTACATGTGGAGCAACTCTTGAAATCAAGCTATGACGACAGCGAGATAGACATCCCCACTACAGATGGGAAGAATTGCCTTGGAGAATCCATCGGCAGTACCATTCTGTGGCATAAACGAGATATCATACTGGTTGGTCCTCAACCTTTGGTTGCTCCGGATCATACCTCGCCACCACCACAAAAACAACAAGAGGGGGCAGCACCAGATCTTATTCTACTGACCCCGCCATCTCCACCACCACCATGAGAGGCATCACCACCGGATCCACCATCACCAGAGCCATCGTCACCACTGGCCCCACTATCACCACCGGCTCCGCCATCTCCACGACCACGAGAGCCATCACCACCGGCTGATCTGGATGCTCGATCACCACCACCGGCTCTAGCATCACCACAGGCTCCGGCATCACCACCGCGAGAGCACATGGCACTGGCTTCGCCAGCACCACAAAAAACCGCAATTGTTTACGCCATGAGTGATACGGTCTTACGAGAAGGAAGGGTTGGAGATTGTAGACATATGGCACGCCGCAAACAAGAAGCTAGGGTCAAAGGATAAGTCAAAGCATGATTTAGATTTTAGAGCCAGCAGACGACCGGGCTTTTCCTTGCCCGCACTGACTCGGAGCACCATCTGGTTGTTGGGATCGATGATATACAAGAATTACCGGATTGTCCGGTGAATTTTGAGTATGGCAAACCATTTCTACCCGACTTTATGATAGAGGGGGTTCCAAATGACATGCAAAGGATGCATAGTTGGTACATGAGGGCATGTAGACTAGGGCTCTCAGGCATATGGGCTCGGTATGACCCAGATATTTTTGGAGCAAAAGATAAAGGCGTCACCGATATCATGTTTGATTTTGAAGACATCCAGAACATGTTCCGTCTCAAAGAACTAAGCATAGAAATGGTTAGACTCTGGTGCATGTAAGTGTCGCATCGAAACTAATATCTTATATGCTATGGGCTACAATATTATATATGCATATCTAATTAATTGTGATACATTTTATTCTACAGGATGCAACAAAGATAAGTGGATGTTCTAAAATGTAAGATCGCGTTCCTTGACCCTAAAGCTATTTGCGAGTCTAGGCATCTCCGGCCAATGTGGTGGAAGGACGACCATGATGTGCTAAGCAAGTGTGAAATGCGCAAAGAAAAACAAGCAAAACAAGTAAAAGAACACCAAAAGATGATAAAGAGGGTTGGAGGTTTATATATCACTTCAGATGCAACAATGGCAAGACAAGGATGTCATATGGGCACCATATAATGTCAAGTGAGTGTACTTTCAATCATTTGTTATAATATGCACTTGCTTCGAATAAATGCCTGAGAAATTGTATATAATATTTTTGCAGAAATTACTGGATTGCTTTTATGCTACAACCAAAGCTTAGAAAAATGCTCCTATTGGACTCTACTGATTGGGATAAGAGCAGATACAAAGAATTCATATCCATCCTCAACATGTTAGCAAAATTCTTAGGTTCTGCATGTACATTATGCTAAATCTTCTAAAAAAGTACATATATAAACTAAATTCTTATTTCTTTTTTTTAAAAACAGGGTCTACAAGCACTACATTTACAAAGGAGGAATTCATCCCCCCGACATAAAAGAAGAAATGAGAATATGCACAAACTTCCCTTACCACAAGCATCCTGCAGGTTCCGTGTACCGTGGGTACTACATGTGCGAGCATATGAGGGGCTCTGGAGATATACAACTGATCCCGAATGTGCAAGGGGCTACTCTTTGTTAGGGATAGATGCATAAGTGCATATTATTTTTGCGTGTCTCTAACATTTAGCTTAATTTTTCCATGGATTTTTGAATCGCAGATTTAGCCGAGAAGACACGAGGAGCAACTCCATGAGCAACAACTTCTCAATGTAGTCACCGATTTATGCCGTTTCATTTTGCACGAAGTGGTCCATGTAAGGGGTATTTTGTTCACCCTAAACATGAATTTGCAATTGACAAAAAATACGAAGGTCTTCGTCAGTGGGACGCTCTGCACCTCCGTGCCGGCTCCAGTAGCGTTAATCGGGGGAATAGGACACAAACATGTATTCTATACATACTTTGATGATGTACTCTAATGATGCACTATGACAATATACGTCTACATAATTTAATTTTGTATGCATAATTATTTATATTTATGAAACATATTCCATGTCGGTCACTATGACATTCGATCGCGCACTAGCTTGATAGGTCAAAATTGGCGGGAAACAAAATTCTAAAAAGTAACGGAAAATGGATTTGAAAAATTTAAATTCAAATCAATTTTGGACGGGAAACCCATTTCCAAGGGTGGGTCATGTCCTCACCCATCCCTGGAAATCCGTTTTCAGGGGGCGGGTGAGCCCGTGACCCGCCCCTGCAAAATTTACAGGGGCGTATCATGGGCTCACCCGCCCCTAAAAATTGGTTTTCAGGGGTGATCCGCCCCTGGAAATACATTTCTATATTTCCAGGAGCGGTCGCGTTACCCGCCCCTATAAACAGCATTTGTAGCTGCGAGAAGCAGAGACGGATATCGCGCCCACCCCTACAAATATTGTTTTACCCATCCCTAAAAATATTTTCTGCTGTAGTGTCTTTTGACAGATTATGGCTTCGTCGAAGTGCCCGTCTTGCCCAACGCAAGGTGCTCAAAGACTTAGGCATTATTAGAGATGACCGGAAGCTTGATGAGGATGCAATTTAAAACTGTACTGACTGTTTGAAGAAATTGGTGCCACCAGACCTACTAGTCAATAATGCGTTTGAAAGGTTTTGACTTCTAGGATGTTGTGGCGAGGACATCCTCGCCTCTTCGTTTAGCTTTATTTTGTTGTGTCTTCCTTGCCTCTTCGTTAAGCTTTATTTTGTTGTGTCTTTTGGCATTGCTTCGTATTGGTGGTTTCGAGATTATCTGTTGGTAGTTTAGCCCTAGTAGTTGCCTTGTTGCCCCTTTCGTTGCTGTTGTTGGTTTGTGTTGCCCAATCTGGATTGTCTAACTTCTTCTTTATCAATATAATAGACAGCTCTCCTGCCTGTTCGTTTCAAAAAGAAAGCTTAGCTTAGTTAATTAGATACCTTGTGAGTACGTGATAAAGTAAAGGTAAGATAATGGTGCCAAGAAAAAAGAGCAATGATGAAAGTCTAGCTCTGTCTAGCGTCATGATTTTTATGTGCCTAACTGCCCAATGGGATGAATAATGGTGATGAAAGTCTAGCTCTGTCTGCTGGGATTGAGTCGTTTTCTCGATTATCATCCAAATGTTTCTGTTAATTTCGGTGAATCCAAATCCGCTGCTAACTGTGGCTGTCCTACCAGCTGGTCCCAAAATATCATAACAAGTAACTTCCTGAGTAAGCGTACAAAAAAGAACAAATTTAGATTATGAAGGTGTTCCGATCCATAACACCTTCATAATTTTATTATGAAGGTAAGCGTACAAAAAAAAACAAATATAGATTAACTGCTAACTGTTCGTGCTCCATAACATTAGCGTCTATAGTGTAACCTATTCCAATCAGTGAAACTGTTAATTAAATGATTAGATTATGAAGGTGTCAAATATTTCTACTGTTAAGCTCTGATCGTATAATTTTATTCAAAGGATTCTAATAATGTGTCAGAACCAACGAGGTTTCACGGAGGGTAGTAAAAATCATACATAACAAATTTTCTCCCGATCGAACAAATACGATGTTAAGTGGATTTTACACCATGCATGTGGGTCTTACTATTCACTTGTGCCCTGTTAGGTAATAACCAATTTGAGTACTACCTCAGCTCATACATACATGATGTTTTCACCAAATTCCAGACAGTTGAAACTTTGACCATCAACAGATTTCAAAATATTTTTTGATTTAAAAACATAAAAATCTTTTGTGTAGCTTTTGTCTTGAAGGGTACTTTCCTACTCTTAGAAGTTTATTAGATATTGCAACCATATATTATAATATAAAAATAATGGCCAATTGTGTCGCAAAGATTGTAAAAGGTCAACAGTTTCAAAGTATTTTTTTATCAAAGATTATAATATCTAGTCGTATATTACTAGTTTCTTATCTTCTGTGTACATGCTACTACGTTGTGTCAACACAATACGTGATGTAAACTAGGGTTCCCAATCTTCCGAAAGGTTCTGATAGCTCTCGATTTGGTGGAGTCGCTACACAATTCGATCCGGCTTCTGAACAACAAGTTCTGAATCCCGCAATCGCAGCACAACGTCTCCTCTGGTAATCGACCGGCGGTGCTCGGTCGGCCTCGCCAAGAAGACCAATTCTTGCCTATGAATCGAAGAACACAAAGCAAGAACAAGGAAGAATGCAACAAATTTGCAGATTAATAATTAAACTCACAAGTTGGGATCTCACAAATCGATGAACGGCGACACTGTTCGATGACAGATTGAATCTAAGCAAAACCCAAACCCTAAAGTGGCGACGGCTACTTAATAAAAAGGAGTTAGGGGCGTGCAAGTCCTCTGGACGCAACCCTAACAGGCTCCAACACGATACACTGTCCAGTGGCCCAAAAGATGGTGACGCAGCACCCTGACAGATTCTGGATGTCCACTTGTTTCAACAATTCCCGTCGACTCAGAAGGAATTTTGAGGTGGGACCTGTGCCATTGGAAGCCTTATGAAATTCTAGTTCCAACCATATATATATAACATCCAAATCCGACTCCGTATATGGCCTAGGCATCCAATTTAAGGCAGACTGCTCCTGAACTCCGAGGTGGACTCCAAGTCGATTGGGTCTCCAACTTGGCTTGCACTCCCTTGGTGTACCTCCAAGCCTCCAAGCCCTTCTCCATGCATCTCCTGATCCTCTCCTTGGTTCCTAATAACAATATAATCATTAGGTAGCAATCTATTCTCAAAATTATAAGTTGAAGTGCTTAGGAATGAGCTCACCTCTAAATTCAATTGTCGTGCACGAGCTCTAGTGATTGGACCTTGAATGTCCAGCGGAGAAGTGTTGTGTGCATCCAAATGAGTGATGTCCTCATCATCCTCCCCATCTTGAATTGGAGTCATCCTCGACTCAAGCGTATCTTCTTCTCCCAAGTAAGGCTTCAGATCTGAAATGTTAAAGGTAGGACTAACCCCAAACTCGGGAGGCAACTCAAGTTTATATGCATTATCATTAATCTTCTCAATTATTTTAAAAGGACCATCAGCTCTAGGCATCAACTTAGACTTCTCAAATATGGAAATCTATCCTTTCTCAGATGCAACTAAACTAAATCACCCGGTTCAAGCTTAACTTCCTTTCTACCTTTACTACCAGCAATTCTATACTTTTCATTCATCTTTTTAATGTTGTGCTTAGTTGTTTCATGCATTTGTAAAATAAAATCAGCACGTTCTTTTGCATCACTATGAATCCTTTCACTAGTAGGCAAAGGCAAAATATCAATAGGAGCACGGAGGTTGAATCCATACAATACCTAAAAAGGACTTACCTTGGTTGTAGAATGTATTGCCCGATTGTATGCAAACTCCACATGAGGCAAACATTCTTCCCACATTTTCAAATTCTTCTTCAAAACAGCCCTCGATATGGTGCCTAAGGTGCGATTTGCCACCTCCGTTTGTCCATATGTTTGTGGGTGATAAGTGGTAGAAAATAATAATTTGGTACCCAACTTGTTCCACAAAGTTCACCAAAAATAACTCAAGAATTTTACATCATGATCTAAAACAATAGTAGTAGAAGGCATACCATACAAACGTACAATCTCTTTGAAAAAGAGATCAGCAATATGGACAGCATCATCACTTTTATGATATGGTATGAAATGTGCCATCTTAGAAAATCGATCTACCACAACAAAAATGCTATCCCTCCCCCTCTTAGTCCAAGGCAAACCCAACACAAAATCCTTAGAAATATCCGCCCATGGAATAGAAGGAACAGGAAGAGATATGTACAAACCATGTGGATTCAATCGAGACTTAGCTTTTTGACATGTAGTGCAGCAACTAACGAACTGCTCAACGTCTCTCCTCATCTTTGGCCAAAAGAAATGTGAGGCCAAAATATCTTCCGTCTTCTTAGCACCAAAATGCCCCATCAATCCTCCTCCATGCGCTTCCTGCATCAACAAAAGACGAACGAAACCAACTGGAGTGCACAAGCAGTTAGCTCTAAACACAAACCCATCATTGACCATGAACTTGTTCCATGTACATCCCTTATTACAATTCAGCAAGACATCTTTAAAATCAGGGTCAAGCGCATATTGTTCTTTAATTGATTCAAGTCCAAAAATCCGACAATCAAGTTGGGACAACGAGATATATAGTCTAGACGAAGCATCAGCAATTATATTATCCTTTCCTTTCTTATGTGTGATGATGTAAGAAAAAGACTCAATAAACTCAACCCATTTAGCATATCTATGGTTCAGATTGTTTTGAGAATGAAGGTACTTAAACGATTCATGATCAGAATATATAATAAATTTCCTAGGCCACAAATAATGATGTCATGTCTCTAAAGAACGTACAAGACCATACAATTTCTTATCATACGTAGAGTAATTTAGAACAGGACCATGCAATTTTTCGCTAAAGTATTCAACAAGCTTACCATCTTGCATCAAAACACCACCAATGCTAATTCTACTAGCATCACATTCAAGCTCAAAAGTCTTACCAAAATTTGGAAGTTGCAGCAGTGGCGCGTGCGTAAGCTTATCCTTCAAAGTGACAAAGGACTCCTCTTGTGTTTGTCCCCAACGAAACACCACACTCTTCTTCGTCAACTCATGCAGCAGTGCAGCGATGGTGTTGAAATCTTTGACAAAGCGACGATAGAAACCTGCAAGACAAAGAAAACTCCTCACCTGTGTGATGGATTGGGGAGTCGGCTAGCTCTTTATGGCTTCAATTTTTGTCTCATCCACCTCAATTCCCTGTGGAGTTACAACATATCCAAGGAAAGAGACTCGATCCGTGCAAAAGATGCACTTCTCAAGGTTAGCAAATAAACATGCATCTCGTAAAGCATTAATAACAGCATGTAAGTGATCCATATGTTCATCCAAAGACTTGCTATAAATCAAGATATCATCAAAGTAAACCACCACAAATTGACCAATAAAAGCCCTCAAAACCTCATTCATTAATCGCATGAAAGTACTAGGTGTATTAGTTAAACCGAAAGGCATTACTAACCACTCATACAACCCGAATTTGGTTTTAAAAGCTGTTTTCCATTCATCTCCAAGTTTCATTCAAATTTGGTGGTAGCCACTACACAAGTCAATTTTTGTGAAAATGATAGAGCCACACAACTCATCAAGCATGTCGTCTAGCCTAGGAATAGGATGACGATACCAAATAGTAATATTATTGATAGCTCTACAATCAACACACATACGCCAAATACCATCTTTCTTAGGAAAAAAAGAACAGGAACGACACAAGGACTAAGACTTTCACGTACATATCCGCGGTCCAAAAGGTCTTGAACTCGTCGCTGAATTTTCTTAGTCTCCTCGGGGTTGGTTCTATAAGCAGCACGGTTTCGCAAAGTTGCATCCGGAATCAAATCAATTTGATGCTCAATCCCTCTCATAGGTGGTAGTGGTATCTCAGATGGAAAAATGTCCCCATACTCCTGCAAAAGGTTAGTGGCAATAAGAGCTATCGAGCTAGCAATATTATCAAGTGAAAACAAGATTTGCGTGCACACCAAAGCATAGCAAACATCGTCAGCAGAAATTTCAGCAAGGTCACATTTTCTGGTCAGCATGACACCCCCTTCAATTTAATTTCTCTATCCTTTTTAGGTGGGGAAAGAGACTTAGCAACTTGCTGATTTTTAGAATTAGTCCATTCAAACTAGCAGCTCGTTCTTTATCAGCATGTACAATTTCAGCAGGGGTCAAAGGTAATAAAGTATTTTTTTCCTTTATGCATAAAGTGTATGTATTACTTCGACCATGGTGTGTAGCATCATTATCAAATTCCCAAGGAAGATCCAATAAAATTGAACAAGCTTCCATAGGTACCACATCACAATCAATAGAACTAGCATAGGAACCAATGAAAAATGAAACTCTGCAAGTATGGATTACCTTAGCTTTTCTAGCATCATTAAACCACATAAGATGGTATGGATGGGGTTGGGGGCGTGTGGTCAAGCCTAACTTTTTAACCAAATCTGAACTCATCAAATTATTGCAGCTACCTCCATCAATGATGACACGTGCTCGTCAATTGTTGATGATGAAGAAAGTCTGGAATAAATTATGGCGTTGAAGCTTCTCTGGTTGTTGTAACTGCGTGCTGAGTACTTGGTGCACGATGATGCTCCTAAAAGCCGTCGTGTCCTCGCTACCAAGGATATCACCGTCCTTTGTAGTAGCATCTTCTGCTGCGTCATCTTCCATGTCGGAGGTGCTGATGTACCCATCGTTTATAGCCATGTATGCCCATTCACTTGGGCAATCCTTCCGCACATGGCCGGAACCAAGGCAACGATGGCACTGAAGTCCGGTCGTGCGTCCTATAGAAGCCACAAAGGATGCACCTGCTGGAACCTGGAAAGACTTTTTACCTGAATCCAAAGGTTTAGGCGGTGCAGCAACTCCGGCATCTGCTGGTCGCTTGCTCATTGGAGGAGGCGCCCGAAAGGATGAGGGTCTGGTTAGCCCGGACGGTGGCATCGAACGCGGAGCGTATGTGGTGCCAACCTTGCTCATGCCCTGCAAAGCACGTCCCTACAACTCCTTTTCTGCAAACATAGCCAACTGAAACAACTGGTTGATAGTGTTAAACTCCTTATAATCCATTATGTCCTGAATATCGCGCTGCAAACCCGAGTAAAAATGACAATAGAATCCTCAGTTCCCTCTACTATGCCACAACGCATCAAACCCTTTTGAATCTCACCATAATAGTCCTGTACAGACTTATCTCCCTGTTCTAAGTGCATCAAGCTCTTACGCAGATCTCTATGATAAGAAGGGGGGCAAATCTATCGCGCATAGCAACCTTAAGTTCTGCCCATGTAGTAGGTGCAAGCCCCGCTGAAGTTAAACCAGTCCACCAAATGATAGCAAAATCATTAAATTCACTAGTGGCTTGTCGAACTATATGTTGTTCAGGTACAAGATGGGCACTAAATTTCTGCTCGACAGTCATCTCCCAATCAAGATATCCCTCAGCATCATAATGTCTAGAAAATGAAGGTATACTAAATTTAATCCTAGCATAAGGGTCATCGGGAGCACAGTTACGATTACCACCCATACCTATGGTGTTGGTGCGTAGACGACGTCGAAGTCGCGTGTCTCTAGTGGCTGCTTCATCTATTTACCATGGACATCATAGACCATGTCCTCATCTTCATTGGGTGGGGGATGAGTTTCCAACGCAACCACCCTGTCGGTTAGAGTGGATATCCATTTATCCAAGCGCTCAATGGATTCATGGAGCCTGAGGTCCTTGATGGCGGCGGTGATTGCCTAGGTGATAGTGTTTGTCATCACCTGCTGCCCCTGCTCTATGGCCTCACGTAGTTGATCTTGGCTCACACACTCGTGGAAGTCTTTGGGGGTGCCACATCCATCATCACCTGCCATTGTCGAGATAAGAACACGAACAAACAGTGAAGGTTATCCCTAATAATCTACTACGTAGGGACAGTGGTGCCTCTCAATCAACACCGCAATAGGAAAACACCTTACCAAGCTCTTACAAGGATCTTACCAGCAAGGCAAAGGATATCTGGGAGGCGTGCTCTGCGATTGCAAGGGTTAGAAACCTATTATCTAGAAGTTGTATGTGGAGCTATAGGAAGGCCAAATATGTGAGTGGAACACAATTCAATAACAGATAGTGATGCTGAATACATGTCCAAAGCTACTAATCCTTAATTGCTGGTCTACTCATGTCCTTAGAACAGTAGTGTCAACAAGAAAGGCACAAGGATGAATATGATGAATAGCAATGACAAGGTCAACAAGTATCCAGCAGCACTATGATAAACAATAGGTGAAAGCCTCCTGTTTTGTATTTTAGCACTAGTAGGAATTAAATTTTTTTCTTTTGTTTTTTTATATTTTTTCTCAACCAGGGGCACAAGAATAGGAACAGCACCAAGGATCAGCTCAAACCGATAAAAGATGTGAACGGTAGAAATTCGCGAGCATTTGGAAAAACTGGTGTTGGAACTTCGGAGCTCAAATCAAGTGCCTTCCTGATTTTTTTAATTTTTTTGAGATCGTCGCACCCGGCGTAGCGGGGGAATCGTATGTGCAACTTTTCGAGAGCTTTCCGGGAAAAAAAATCACCTCAATCGGAGTTTCGAGCAAAAAGTTATGCCCGTTTTAAGGATGACCCTTCGAATTAGGTTTTGCTGGTGGTTGAATCGGAATCGGATGCGAATCGGGTGGGGGAAACAAATGTGGAAACGATGGCAGTGGAAAAGGAAAACACAACTGAACTAAAACATAAACTAAACCAGCAACAAAGACATGAACTAGGATATAAACTCAATACTACGGACTCTGAAACAGAATTATGCAAACGGCTAAACACGGTCTAGGAAGGAGATAAATTTTTTTTAGCTTTTCTATACACTCTAGGATGAAGGCAAAATAAATCTAACAAGGGTAAGATGAACCTGATGGTAAACCTATCTCTAGATGCCACTTGATGTAGACTAGGGTTCCCAATCTTCCGAAAGGTTCTGATAGCTCTTGATTTGGTGGAGTCGCTACACAATTCCATCCGGCTTTTGAACAACACGTTCCGAATCACGCAATCACAGCACAACGTCTCCTTTGGTTATCGACCGGCAGTGCTCGGTCGACCTCACCAAGAAGGCTAATCCTTGCATGCGAATCGAAGAACACAAGCAAGAACAAGGAAGAATGCAACCAATTTGTATATGAATGATTAAACTCACAAGTTGGGGTCTCGCAAACTGATGAACAGTGACACTGTTCGATGACAGATTGAATCTAAGCAAAATTCAAACCCTAAAGTGGCGATGGCTACTGAATAAAAAGGAGCTAGGGGCGTGCAAGTCCGACGCAACCCTAACAGGCTCCAACACGATACATGGGCCAGCAGCCCAAAAGATGGTGACGCAGCACCCTGACAGATTCTGGACGTCCACTTGTTTCGATGATTCCTGTCGACTCAGAAGAAATTTTAAGGTGGAACCGGTGCCATTGAAAGCCTTATAAAATTCTGGTTCCAACCATATATATATAGAACGTCCAAATCCGACTCCGTATGTGGTCTGGGCGTCAAATTTAAGGCAGACTGTCCTGGACTTCGAGGTGGACTCGAAATCAACTTGGATTGGGTCTCCAACTTGGCTTGCACTCCCTTGGTGTACCTCCAAGCCTCCAAGCCCTTTTCCATGCATCTCCTGGTCCTCTCCTTGGTTCCTAATAACAATATAATCATTAGGTAGCAATCTATTCTCAGAATTATAAGTTGAAGTGCTTAGGAACAAGCTCATCTCTAAATTCAATTGTCGTGCACGAGCTCTAGTGATTGGACCTTGAATGTCCAGCAGAGAAGTGTTGTGTGCATCCAAATGAGTGATGTCCTCGTCACAGGGCACGTGCAGCAATTTAATTAATGTGCTAAATCAAAACTAAAAGCACTTAAAATGCCTTGTTTCTCTTTATTTTGAATATATAGCCAAGTGTCTTCGCACGGATAAACATTGATACTGCAAAGCAGTCACACTCAAATGTTCACTTCTCTTCATTTTCCATTGCTAGGTAACTATTAGTCACACTCAAAGCATTCTCTCTATTGGTCTGCCACTTCACTGTTCACCCAAATTTCCACCGCAAAGTGATTGCTTTAGAGCACATTCATTTGGTGCCATGCTTGCAGATAAGATTGAGGTAAATAAGAAGTCATGGGAAGCAAAAAGGCCAAATACATCGATATCTAGACACCGATGAGCAGTTCGGAGTCATTCCATTTGAACAAAGATGTTATCTCTTACGATCAGACCCAACAAAAATACATCGAAGTACTTCCAAAGCGACCGGCGGACATGTTCGAAAATATCCAAGGCAAATGAATCCCTAGCGCTGCATATTTTCTAGATTGAACTTAATATTTTGTAAGATAAAAAACTTATGACGAAGTACACAATTTGTTGATTTTCAATTTTATATCTCACATGACAACAATCGAGTTTGAGATTTAAATTTTTTACAGCGTTATCACCTTATTCTTTCACTATAAAATTTCATGCATGTTTGGTTCTTGTGATTCTACTGTATTATTTGGGGTTCCACTGCAATTAACTTTGCAAGAACTGGATACAACATATGTCAAGGTAAACAAGGTCTTCCCCTCGCAAAAAAAACCGAAAGAAAAAGATATACAAGGTCTTTCCGAACCGAACGAAGCGACAAAGCAGATCGAAAATCCATTACCGACAAAATGCATTGTGCTGGGCTGCTGGCCCTTGGTCGAGGGGCCCGCTAAGGTCAGTTCGTTGAACAGCTCTTGCGCATTTCGTCGAACAGCTCGTCGGCGAGGCTCCATGGCGTGGATCGCCCCCAGGCAGCGCCCGCCCCCCCACCCCCAAAGCTGCCGGTGCGCTGAGTCAGTTTGCGCTCTCCTCTTGCATCTCGCTCCCCCTGGGCGCGCTAGTCGGGGCTGTGTCTTCTTTGTCGTCTGGATCAGTTACCTACCTTGCTAGTCCTCGATTCCTCGATTGTAACGACGCAGAAATGGTGGGCGCAGCAGTATGTTGATGTTCCGTTCTGACATCTACCTGTTGGTTGCTCAAGATGCGCTCGTAGTCTGCTAAATTGGTGACCGGGTGTTGCATCGATTATTTCGAATGAAGGGCATCGGGATATCTAATTGTCCGTACTACATGTTTTAGTTCATCTTGAGCAAGACAGTCGAAATTTCTTTTTCTTTTTTCTCAAGGGGTGAGGAAACATATAGTTGATATTGTAGTACTCCACTGTTTTATTTTTAGAGCATCTTTGGAGTGTCTGGAATGACCACAGCCTGAGCCAGCAAACTTAAGGGGTGCAAAAGTTGCAAAACCTGAACTTTGAATAACATCGTAGGTGTTAGGCATTGTCGGTTAATATACCAACAGGCACAATATCCTCTATCTGCTGTAGTGCTGTACAATGATTCTCGATCTCGATAGTTCTGATTAATAACTATGCTATTTACACACTAAGCTATTTACACACTAATAATTACAAAACCCTTCTTCTGCAATGTCTGCACTACTTGGGCCATGGGATAAATCAAGTTGTCTTCACCGGTTACCTCTTCTGGAAGTTGAAGATCTTGAGCGAGAGCCCAAAAAGCAATGCAAAGAGCACAGCAAATGCGACCACCACTACGGCGACTGCCCACAGGAAGTCGTGATGGTACCCGAAGTAGTCTTCGACAAAGTCAGATATACGCACCCCATTAGCAAACTTCTCGGTTACATCTCCAAACTGTGAAGTGACCAGACCGTTGAGTGTCCATGCAATAGGGCAAATCCAGTAGAACCACCTCCACCATACTGGAATTCTCTGTAGGGGAAAGTTGCCATTGAGCAGAGGTGGGTTAGTATTTAACGAAAAGTAAGTGAAACTGTTAGACCTCTGAAAGAGTCGCTAATCTACTTACAGTTCTTGGTATTAAAAATCCTGAGAAAAGGTTCCAAATGGCATAAAATGCCGTGGAAGCAACCGAGGAGACGTTGTAGTTTGGAGTCAGTCCCACCATCATCATCCCGTAAAATGTGTAGTACGCTAGGGTGAAGTACATGAAGAACAGGTACCAGAAGAACTTGGCAGCTGTCCATTCGAACCCAATCATAGCATACACTAGCACACCATATATTAACGACTGAACAAAGATGTATGGAAGTTCAATTGCAACCTGCAAATGGAGGTACAAGTTAGAAGGATTGGTTTTTAACTGGTTTTCTTTCTACCTCTCAACTTGTAGTTTCAAGGAATATTACTATCTGTACCACCTTTTTATGGAAGACATAAAGTCTTGAATGTACACATTCTTGCATCTAATGTTATTTCTTACAACCAAATTTAATGTGCTATCTCTGTTTGGCTCATTAATTTTTTTCACTTTGATTTTGAAGTGATTTAGGATGTAGTGAATTGCAATGAACTTTACCTGTCCCAATGCATATGGCAAAGGCGAGTACATGTGAGCTGCCCTTTCCCTGTAAAAGACTGTCCGCTCAACTGATACAACTGGCTGAACTGAACCAGAATTCTGTACTCCCATGAAAATGACCGAGGCATACATGGAGCCCATGGCATTGAACAAGTCCTGTTGATTATCCCTGCAAGAGTACAATATCTTCAGTGTACTGCAAGTTTGTGACAAATGGGGACTAGAGGTAGCCTCTGTGAAACTGTAGGAAATTTGACATTCATGATTCTCTGCTTCCTTTTGTTTATTATCATTACCTTTTTCTGCCGACACCCCAGAACATTGTTCCAAACAACAGGGCAATCACTGTTGTATAGAAGTATTTGACAGCAGTATATGGAGGATTTCTCCAATATGACATACTTTGCTTCCACAGGCAAGCAAAACACTGTGTGAGGAAGGTCTGCGAGTATTCCGTTGGAAAGGATAGGTCAGTTGAACCTTCAGGAGGTGTGCTTAGCTCCTTTATTAAAGTTCTGTTCCTCCTGAAAATGCAAGAAAATGACAATATTAATGATGAACTGAGACATTGTTTGACAACATATTATCTTTTTGTGGAATACAAATATCAGTTCTAAATAAAATAGTAGTGTTACATATTGGTACTCTGAAACTTTTGACAGGGGATGTCTATGGTTTCCAAATTACTTTTGCACATATTATTTGAAACTAGGAAAAACACAAATATTCAGCTACAGGGAATGTGGGCGGTACCCTAACCCTTGGTGGTATAAAAATGGGTGCAATATGGCTCTATGAAGTAAAATCCAAACTCTTCAAAAAGGTCTTGTACTTTGCACTTTAAGGATCTGCACCCTTCAAATACTGTTTGAAAATAATAAATAAGCCATTTTTAGTCTCTTCACTATTTTCAAATTTGAGATTTCAGAGCCTGAATCGATGTTAGATAGGTGTATACTTCTTCAGTCCTCGATTAGATAATTAAACTATGAACCATAATGCAGATGCACATACCTATATAATTCTGAATTCTTGTATACTTCACTGAAGTTAACACCAGTTATTTGTTCTTGCATTGTACTAGTCACTTCCAGCATCCATGTTGAAGGATTGTAGCCATCTTTTATGTTGGTGACACCTTCAATAGCCTTGGTAGAATCAACACAAACCAGTTAGATAACATGTTGCTTCAGTGCAAAACCATAAATTGGTGGAAAAATAAAATAGTTAATTTGATCTTGCTCACCTCAAAATATTTTATAAGTTCACATGAATGGCGTCCTAATGGACCTACATAAATCTCTTCACCTCCACGTTTCATTAGGAAGAGCTGAAAAGGTGAACAGAGCCTTTGCCCATTAGGTGTTAAATGTATAGAAACAATGCAAACGGCCAATGTGTTGCTTTACTCTACTGCATTCTGGAAAAAGAAACTATGTTTGGTATAGTTTTCTTCACCTCATCAAAGGATTCAAAGATATCGATGCTTGGTTGGTGAATTGTACAAACAACTGTTCTTCCTGTGTCCACAGTATTCCTGATTGCCCTCATGACAATGGCTGCTGCTCGTGCATCAAGTCCAGATGTCGGTTCGTCCATGAAAATGATAGAAGGGTTAGCAACCAGCTCAACTGCTATTGTTAGCCTCTTCCTTTGCTCTGTTGATAATCCACTCACACCAGGCAATCCCACCAATGCATCTTTTAAGGGTAAAAGCTCCACAAGCTCCATAACCTCATCAATAAACATCTGCCAATAGCAAACCAGGTTTCATGTATCATACTACATAGTGGGACACTGACTAGAGCAACTATTACTTGATAAACTGTAAATATGACTGTCATATATCTATCTCAAACTTTTCTATGAACTCAAATTGTAGTATTGTCAAGATCTCCATTTATATCACTGCATAATATTTTAGATCAACTAGCAAAATTAACCTTCTCATTCTAATCATGTTTCACGTACTTTTTAAATATATGCACTTATATTATATTTTATTGAAAAGAGGTGATGTCTTGAATCTTTAGCGAACCTTTCTTGTTGAAGAATCAACATCAGCAGGTAATCTGAGCCATGCGGAGAATGCAAGGGACTCGTAGACGGTAACATTTGGTGAATGGATGTCACTCTGCTCACAATATCCTGATACACGAGCAAAAGTTTCTTGCTTCTTTGGGTAACCTGATATGGTAATGTTGCCCTCAATGTATCCGCTGGTCTTCCTCCCAGCCAACACATCCATCAGTGTTGTCTTGCCAGCACCACTGACACCCATTAGAGCAGTAAGTACTCCTGGCCTAAATGAACCACTTATACCCTTCAATAGTTGCAACCGGGTCTCTTTCACGCCTTGTGCTCTGATTTCCTACATGTTTTATTGGATAAATAAATCATTATAAATGAAGGTTTTTCTCTTAGATAGTATGAGAATATAAGGGAATCTGTAAGAATATTTGTATTTCTAATAATTTCCTTAAAAAGTGAATACCTTTGGCATGTCTACACTGTATCTTATATCTTCAAAAGTGATGGAGAGAGGTACAAAAGGGAGGACCATTCCTTTGTTCACGGGACTAGAATTTACTGTTGCATGGTTGGAAGCTGCTTCATCATTGCTCTCATCCACAGTACCTGATAGACACCACATAGGCATGATTATAATAAAATTGCACAAAAATATATTCTTTTTTCATGTTAATTGGTGAAGATGAAACTGTAATTACTTCTAGTTGTTACTGTATTGCTGGCAACCCTTCCTCTTGACGACGCTTCTAAAACATCACCAGTTAGATTTGCTTGTTTTATCTTCAATGTCTCCTCAGAAATTGTCGGCTGATTGCTATCAAATGCTGCAGGAAGCGTAATTTGTAAGATTCAATTTGATCTTTGTTTGTGCCATATTTATTTTTAATATCCTTTTAAATGCAATATAGTTTTTTACTCACGCTTGAGGAATGTGAGGCAGACGGTGTAGAGGATATTGAATAGCAGCACATATCCAAGCAAGGCACCCACACCAATCCAGTACCATTTTGCCTCAGGAAATAGACCACGAGATTCCAGAACTAGCTTTCCGAGTGGTTCTGTGGAACCGGGGAGTATCTGTTACAAAGAAGTATCTGTAAGATTTATCGTTCAGCCAGACTTGTGAAAGATATACTTTTCTGAAAATAGCTTTTACCTTATTCCAGCTGTCACCCAGGAATTCATTTACTGATATAGCATTCTGTGCATACATCAGGGGTGATATCCAGTACCCCCAAATCCACCATTTCTTCACATTCTCTGTTAAATCAAAGGAATAGTTTAATTCGTGATTTCATATATAAGTTCAACAACCACATCAGATGCGGAGCTAACAACTGAAATTAGGCAACTCAAACCAAATTTTTGTATATGGAAAACTATATTTTGAGTTAGCTATTTTTGCATACCTCTTGCCAGGAGGAATCCACCCAAAAGCATAAAAATCAGAATGCCGAATGAACCAATGGTGCTTGCAACAACCTGATGCCTTGCAAGCCCAGCAATGAAGCGGAACAATCCAGATGATGCCTCATTCATTAGTAAGAGGAGCAGGAACTGTCTAAAAAGTCTGCAGCATCATGTTTTTTAAAATGTGGTTAGTTCTGTAATACACTCATAAGTCATAACATGCTTATCTAGTATAGAAATATTGGTTTAATTACCTTTCTACATTGGGATCAAATCCAATGACATAGTATGTTATGAAGACCCAAATTGTTACATTAAGCAAGGAGAGGGGGGTCTTAATTATCCATGATGGCAAGGAGTATGTCCATGCAGGATAAAAGAGAAGATCCCTTTGCTTGAAAAAAACTGGGAGCTTTGCAATAGTCAGTCCAATTTCTGCCAATCCATTGAACATGATCATCAGGATCCCAAAGAATAGAGCACCCATATATATCCTTCCATTTGTTAGTGAGTCATGTTGCATATTGGTTCGGAGGAAGACCGTCATTGCAATGATTGCCATGAGTGTTAACTGAACAATAGATAAAGTAACAAAAAGAGCAATTACTTAGTTTATGCTTTACTGAGTAAAAACAAGGTTATTATTGAACTTGTTTTGAAGATTATTGAAGGTGAGGCTGATATAATATGAATTTGAAAAGCTTCAGTTTTTGAGAATCACCTGAACTGCCTTGAATATGTACACGAAGGAGTTTCTTTTCATTAACAATATCTCTCTGTCGATATTTGCTTTAAGTAGTTCTTTCATGCTGGCACCATATTTTGATGTTTTTAGTGCAGCAGGATGGCTCGTGCTCTTGTCAAATGGGACTGCCAACTCATTTCGTATAGCCTCACCAATGTGGAAAGATTGAAATGCTTCTGCAAACTCCTTCACAGGAACATATCGGTAGGTCTCATCACCATGTTTCCAGTATTGTCTCTGATCTTTCCTTGATGTAACCTGCCACATTTCAATTGTTGCTCATCAAAGTTGTGCATTATAGCCCCAAAAAGAGGTTAAGTGTTGCAGAAAATATGATCCTAGCGTTACATAATGCTGAAATATAACTTCTTAAGGTATTTAAAGATCTTTCTTTTTTTTAAAAAATTCCCTGATAGAAAAAGATCGATACAGAACTGTAATGAAAGTACAAAACTCACTTCTTGCAAGAAGTCGGCTACACCTTTCCGCTGCGGGCATTTGAAGCCAACTGATTCAAAGAACTGGAGCACATGTTCACGAGGGCCACTGTAGACAACCTGACCGTCTGAGAGGAGAATTATATCATCGAATAGTTCATATGTCTCCGGTGCAGGTTGTAGCAAAGCAATAACTGCTGTTCCGCCAACAATGTGAATGGTTTGCCGGATAGAGTTAACAATCTGAAATGTCGTTGAGCTGTCAAGTCCTGTTGATATCTCATCCATGAAAAGGGCTCGTCCTGGGGTGACAAGCATTTCAGCTGCACGACCAATTTCAGGTGTAGATGAGTTAGATCATAGAGAATTAATATGTAAACATCTGATACTTAATTCCCAAGGTAAATTACCTGTAGTTACTCGCTTCTTTTGGCCTCCGGATATGCCTCTCAGCATATTATTTCCAACAATTGTGTCAGCACAGATATCCAGCCCCAAGACCTATAAGTTGTTGAAATAGTAAATTAAATATTAGTAATGTGATAATTTTTAATCTTCTGAAATCTTTGAGAACTTGGAAGGTAAATTTGTTGGCACTCTAGTCGGCTGCACCTTCAGTATGTGATTTGTGACCACGTCAGCCTTTTGCTCTCCTGTGGCAGCAGCCTACATGATTAAAATGATGATGTCACAAACTTGTAATTTTAATTTCTGTAGGTGATAAAACAACAGCTTGTGCCAGCTAAAAGGTGATGTAAGATTTGCATCAAACCTTCATGTAGATGTCTGTTTCTGGATCTGGTACGATACCTGCTTCCTTTTCTCTCCTTGACAATTCCACTAGCAAGTCTGAACATTTTTTTATCGAATGTTAGTAACTCAATCTGATATGCTGCTGAGAGGAGTTTTGTATTTGTTTCCTTAGTCTTACCATAACGGTGACCAATTCCCTGGCATTTTGCAGAGAAATTGACTGTCTCACGAACCGTCAACTCCCCCATGTGCAGATCATGTTGGCTGACATATGCAGCTGATCTCCGGGCCTCAAACTCGTCCATTGTATGCCCATTGTAAGTTATATTCCCTGTTACCTTTTGTAATTGCAGTTTATCATCACATTAGTAGTACTCTCAAGGTTTATTCATGACGTATAGAGTGCCATGCAAACACAAAGCAAGTACCTTGAGACTTGAAGGGAGTGTTCCAGCCAAGGCTAAAAGCAGCGATGTTTTCCCAGCACCAGGAGGACCCAATAGCAAGGTCATTCTGAATATAGCAGGGATAAGACGAAATACTCCATGGAGATGATTCGGTGATGGATAATATGACGGAAGTTACCTGTGTGGCTTGATGATGCCACTGACATTGTGAAGAATCGATATTTTCTGCTTCCTACTTGGTGTTAGGTGAAGAACATTTGCAATGCCCTGTTCGGTGATGGTTACCAACATGTCAGGCCACAGAAAAAGAGGATACCACAAGGGCATATCGTGTGATCACAAAGGGCATAAATGAGATGTGACGGAACTGTGCAGATCAAATTTTCGCTATGATAAATCTGCGTTGTCTAAACAGGATATTCCAAGTTTGAAACTATATGCTGTGATTTGGGCACAATGTTTTGTTTTGTTCATGTATACCTTGATTGAGTAAAGAAAGGGAAGAAAATTGACAAGTCAAATTGGTACGTTGACCTGAAACCGACCAGCGTACATTCAGTTTCTTTGTTGCTTAGCCAAATTGTCCACTGTTGTGTTTACTCGCGGGACTGTCACTGACTGGATAGCGTGTGCAATTGGACAGCTTGTGGTGGACAGTGGGCACCAGCAGAATCCATTCTTTTAACAGTATATTCAGACTCTGCTCCAATGAGCTTCCTCTGCTTGATGTGACATGCTTCCTAACAACTTCTACACGTGTCAATTACTCAAACATGGTGAATCATAAACGTTGCTTGCCTGCTGACAACGAACAGTTTACGCTGCTTCCTGATATGAAGCGATTTGCCAAAATTTGACTGGTTTTTGGTGTAGATCCTTTAAAAAAATAAAATAAAAAAAGAAGGGTATTCGAGTGCAAGTCCATGTGGAACATACCTCGAACACATTGGCATAGGTGTTGAAGATGGTTGGCAGGCCCCTGCTGCCGACATATGCCTCTGCCTCGACGTTCAGGTTATCGTACCGCACTTCGATCTTCGGCAGCTCAATCCCTACTCTGAACCACATAGAACAAAAAAAAACACGCACAGATGAAATCATCGCATCTCAACTATAATCCTAGTTTAAAGATTCGAAGAAGGAAAGAAGTTTATTTAGATAGTTGGCCCTATTTTATTTTGACTAATCGATGGGATTCCACGGCGGCGCACGGTGGTGGGAGAAGATCATGGCGGCAGGGGTTGGCATCCTCACCGGTCGACGCGGTCCTTGAACTTGGAGAGGAAGCGCTGGTGGTCGTCGCCGACCCAGGCGAGCCGCTGCAGCAGCGCGTGGCGCTCCTGGGGGCCGAGCTTCTGCACGTTGACCTCCCGGAGCTCGCCCTCGGGCATGGCCAGCACGGCCGTCCGCGCGCGGTCGTAGGTGGGCAGCTTCTCCAGCGCCGCCCACCGCAGCGCCTCCTCGTCGTCCTCCGCGCCGCCGCCGTCCCCGCGCGACGACAGCGAGAACACGTTGTCGCCCGCCGCAGACCACACCGAGCCCTCCCGCCGCAGGCTCCCCAGCGCGTGTATCTCCCCGGCGTCGTCCATGCCGCCGCCGCGGACAACGCCGGCGGCAAGAAGAACAAGTTAGTGTCGCTCGGTTCCTCTCGCCTCCCCCTACACTACAACAGAGCCGGGCGGAGGATGATCGATCAGTGGCAGGTCGTTGCGCCTCCTCGTTGGTCTCGTGCGCCCGTGTCGCGTCGGATTGGGGGGGAGGAAGAAAGAGACGGCCACGTTATATAGAGGTGCGAGAGGAAGGAGACGATGACGTAGCCGCTGACGACGGAAGAAGCTGGATGTGCGGGATATATAGAAACTCGTAGACAACTTTTGCATGGGTTGGGGTTTGTTATTGATTGTATCCCGGAGATAAAGCTCGTGCCGATATACACCAGCACACAGCTGCACGAGGCCTTCTAGAAGCACAAGTCAATTTTGTTTATTTTTTGAAAAATAAAAATATGGGTAAGAGAGTATACGACTCCACGTACCAGAAGAGGAATTTTTCAAATAAAACGATTAATAAAAATAAGGTACAGCTTGGAAAAGAGGATTCCGGTATGAAATTCGGCAGAGCTTAATGTGCCGGCTGGGTACAATCCTAAGTTAATTTGTCAAATCAATTTAATCGCATAAATATTTTGCATTTATGATAAGCTACCAAAAGTATGCCATTATGGACTGAACTCATCTTTTGTGAATCGACACTAAAATTTGTTCTCAAATATTTTGCATTTCTGATAAGTTTGCGCAAACATCGCGTACTGTGTATGACCAAAGGAGTGCACTGCATGTTCAGATGTACATTGTTTTCGTGCAGTAGAAAGGACCATATGACAATGGTAGTTTAAATATCTGTAGTAAATGTGGTTTTGCATCCCATGCTATTCAAAAAGAAATTTCAAAATCATTT
This sequence comes from Panicum hallii, assembly GCF_002211085.1. Taxonomy (NCBI): domain Eukaryota; kingdom Viridiplantae; phylum Streptophyta; class Magnoliopsida; order Poales; family Poaceae; genus Panicum; species Panicum hallii. The sequence continues at coordinate 39,437,564 of NC_038043.1, forward strand.
TTGCTGAATATGTTTGAAAAAATGAATATTTCGATCTAACAATGCAAGTGCACATGAAAAAAGGGACATTATATATTTATATAAAATGCAGTTCGCAGCACCAAAAGCATTGGAAATGCATTACTGTTTATTACAAAAGGAAAGGGATCAGTGATTGCCATGCATTTATTTTATTATTGAAAAGAAAAAAATGAATATATCTATTTTCCAAAAGGCCGATGCAGTTCTTGCTAATTGATTGGTTAAAACCATGTCTAGAGACCTGTAAATATAATCAAGATGAATTTGCATCCAAACCTAATAAAAAGATTGGAAATGTACATCATTAAATTGATTCAAGCCGCTGGGTGAAACAAAACAGAGAGTGCTTATTCGAAACAAAATCAATGGATTTTATACTAGTAAAATTCACTACTATGAAAAGAAACTTTAAGTAAAAACGTATTTGGAGGGGCGAGTGCCGCACCTGCCTCTACTTCTCGCAGCTAAAAGTAGCTATTTGTAGAGGCAAGAGCATTTCCCGCCCCTGGAAATCGATTTCTAGGGGCGGATCATGCCATGACCCGCCATACGAATCAATTTCTAGAAAATAAAATTTTTTTAAAAAAATCAAAAATAGCAAAATAAGAAAATATTCCATCCAACACCACAAGCCCCTGTACTATGAAGGTACAACTTTTTTAATGAAATATGCATAGTTGCATGATCTGCGGTTCGAATCGCTTAACTCAAACCTCACGCGTACCTTCCTCTCCCCACACTACACAGTCAATCGATTTCTAGGACCCGCCCTACAAATCAATTTCTAGAAAATAAAAAATTTTAAAAAAATCAAAAACAACAAAATAAAAAAAAATATTTCATCCAACACTACAAGCCCATGTACTATGGAGGTACAACTTTTTTGATGAAATATGCACGCTTGCATGATGTGGGGTTCAAATCGCTTACCTCAAGCCTCACGCGTACCTTCCTCTCCCCACGCTACACAGTCACTTGTGACTTTATGGGATATGATATTCTTTTATATTAACTCTAAAATTGATTTATAGGGACAGGTGACGCCATCACCCGCCCTAAGAAATCTGTTTCTAGGGGCGGGTGACGCCACCATCCGCCCCTATAAATGTTTTCTATTTTATTTCAAAAATTCATTTAAATCTTTACATATAGCTTCTAAACTATGATTATTGTAAACTATAGATATAAAAAAATACACCATCACCCGTCCCTAGAAATGACCACCATTTCCAGGTGTGGGTGATGCCATCACCCGCTCCTAAAATGCTTTTCTAGGAGCGAGTCGGATGCTACGGCAACCGCACTCATTTGTAGGAGTGGGTTATCTTTTGATCCGCCCGTATGAAAAAATGGATGTTACGAATCGTTTTTCAGTAGTGATTATATAGTTGGATATAATTCGATCATGCAACACTATTTCAGAAAAACGCTACACAAATCATCAGATTGAGATGGGTTTTCCTTTTGTGGTCATTATTAGTAGTTTCTAATCTTGCCAATTTATTGAAGTCAATTTATTGAAGTGAACAAATATATATATATATGCACAACGATGTACAGTTAGATGTCTTTTAACTAGTAGTTTCATGGTAATCCACAAACATTTACTGATGTCTTCTCCTTAGATGTCATATTCTTTTCCTATAAATAGGACGATAATATTCAAACGATGACCAAATAAATTTAAATATGCATTTCTGCGAACTAAAATTCAAATATACATATGCAAATCAGCTCAAATTTATATTACAAACTTATAATTACAAAGCAGCAATGAAATATTTAGTCTATTAATTTTTAAATTGATAGTCAATGTTGATTTTTATTATTAAGTTTCAGATTTAAAATGTACGCTCAGTATATGTGACAAGTGAGTTTTTTCCTTCACCTCTTGTACCATTTTACCCTTCACTTTCTTTACCTGTACGCGTTACATCTTATGAGGTGAGGTATTAGTACCTGTTGCATCTCTGAGGTAAGAGAAATAACAACCCTTTGGCCAACCAACAATGGGACATCGCCCACAAACCTTGAGTAACTAGAGAATGCACTACATAAGAGTTATTGGACCAAAAATAGTCCACACCATCACTTGGAACAATGAAACTTTATTTGACCGTTGTTACTAGATTTGATTTTATTTCTTTTACTTCCTCCTTTCTAAATTATAGGTTATTTTGGCAAATCTAGATATATAGATTTTGCTATGCATCGACATATATATTGTGTCTACGTATATAGCAAAATTTATTTATCTTAATTTGCCAAAACGAACAACAATTTGAAACGGAGGGAGTACTATACAACACTTGCATAAACATTCTATGATACAAAGCTCATCAGATATAACAAAACATTAATAAGCGCGGTAATGTGATTGGAGTTCCACTTGCGATAGGAAAAAAAAACCCTTTTGGGATATGGGCGAAGGAAAAAAGGATCATGAAAAGCTTGTAAATTATTGGGGTCACTGATTCGATACCCACTCCACTCCCACAGTCCCGCACTCCCCAGGTTAGAGGGAATCGCTGTCCAATCGCACAGGAGCATCTCGGTAGCTGCCATCAACCATCATGGATAAGGCCAAAACTTAACCTCTGCAGATTTTTCTGCGGCTGGCTGCTGTTTAGCCATCGTCGTCTAATAAGAGGGCACTTGACACGTTTGGGGTGGGGATCATGAGAAGTGACCTTTTCAGAATTAAACGGATCGGGTGGTGATGGAGCTACGTGGGGCGGCTAGTGGTAGAGAGGACAAACATTGATGCTACTGCGTAACATGAGTGCAGCCAGAACATTAGGTTGATGATATTTTCAATAACTTTTATAATTAAATTTATTTAACAAAAATAAGATCAATGAATTTCATGTCAAGAAAACATCCACGAATTTCTTTGGCCTTTCTACGGAGTAGCCATCGTTTTGCTTTACATTCTCAGTTTTGGCATGCAAATGGAAGAAGATTCCTTGTCTTATAGGAGGCGGTGAAAGTTACTAGTGTGGAATACTAGCTAGGTGCGACAGTAGGTACGTACTGTCTTTATCTTGCACCTTCAACAACCACTCATCATTGTCCGGCTGCTAAGAACTTAATGTATTAAAGAATCAAACATATCTGTGGATCACAAATGCTATATGTTGTAGATATAGTGGCGATCAATATCATGATTTTTCATGATAGCAAAGTATATATTAATTATTTATATATCCGGTAGCTAGCTGTTGTGCTATGCTCTCTTCTTAATTACGTCAATTCACTGTCCATGTCGTGGAACAAAATTAAGCTAGGATAGAGGAAGAGAGCGAGGTGGCTAAAATAAATAAAGAGAAAATTTTCTAACGGATAAGTGACGAATTCAACGGAAACGCCCTTTACCTCTTTCTTCTACGTCCCAATCTTTCAACTAAACTCAGATACAAACTTAGAGGATGTTTGCTTCCCTGAAGTTTATTTTAAGCCCTGTCACATCGAATATTCTAATACCAATTAGAAAGATTAAATATAAGCTAATTATAAAACTAACTGCATAAGCCTAGGGCTTATTCACAAGATGAATCTATTTAGCCTAATTAATCCATAATTAGCATATATTTACTGTAGCATCACATGGGCTAATCACGGACTAATTAGGTTTAATAGATTCATCTCACGAATAAATCTAGAGGTTATGAAATTTATTTCATTATTAATCTATATTTTAGTATACAAACATTTGATGTGACGGAGTTTAAAATAAGCCTACGAGAAACCAAACACCCCTTAAACCACCACATGCATACACCTATGCACACCTACCGTGCGCGAGCTAGATATTCATATATACCCATAGGCTGAACATATGATTGAGATGTACCTGAAGTCATCAACAGAACTTGGAGTATGATGGGGCACACATCACCCTGATCATTGCTGCACGTCTATATGTAAGGCTGCAATCACTGCTAAAAAAGATTTTTTAGGACGGATAAAAACGTATTTTTAGAAACGGGTATGTTACCTGCCTCTATTTCTCGCAACTAGAAATACTATTTTTAGAGACGGGTAACACACCCGTCCTTAAAAATCTATTTCTAGCGGCGGGTTACCCGCCCCTGGAAATCCATTTTTAAAAAATAAAAAAATCAAAAACAGCAAAATAAAAAAGAAAAAAATATTCCAGCCACCACAAGCCCCTTACTATCAAGGTACAATATTTTTGACGAAATATGCACACTTCCATCACCCGAGTTTGAACCGCATACCTCAAGCCTCGCGCGTACCTTTTTCTTCACCACACTACATAGTCATTTGAGATATTATATAGTCATAGCCATATGTAAGGTACAACTTTTAAATGATCTTATGATTATAAAAGAATAATTATAAACTACAAAATTTTAGATCTTACCACTACAACTTTAATATGAAGCTACTCTGTATCTGAGGTTGTTTGAAAAAAAAATCAAAACTTCTAGATTTTAAAATTAGAGAAATTATAATAATTTTTTGGACCATTAAATGGTAATGAAAAGTTATCAACTAGATCTCGTCATTCTCTACAATTTTAATATAAAGTTTGGCTTCATCCAAGATTATATGAAAAGTTATAAATATTTTTGCATTTGATCATTTGTAGAGACAGATCATACTATCACCCGCCCTGAAAATGATGCTCATTTGGAGGGGTAGGTGATGGCGTCACCCGCCCTAAAAATTATTCTCTAGGATTGGATCGGATGGTATAGTAACCACGCTCCATTATTTGTAGGAGCTGTTTGTCTTTTAACCCGCTCTTAGAAAAAACAGAGCGTTCGTGCAGTTTATTTTTATAATAGTGAAAATAGAAATATAGGGAGCAAACCCCGATGCGAAACCCGCACCGAGCAGAACTCAAACGTAAGTAGTGGGCACTCCACCGAGCAGCCCTACCCACCAAGCCATCATCAGCTCACTCGCGGCCAACAGCTATATGCTTGTGGTGGAGAGGTCAGAGATGAAGCCATCAGAAGCAAGCCCTAGACGGAGTTGTGAGCGTATCAGCTTCTCATATTTACTAGCTAGGATTTAAATTTTGGAATGAAACAATTAGAACAGCTACGCTTGTCAGCTCGTGGTGCAGAGGTCAGAGATTACGTCGTTATTTCTCTCCTTTTTGTAACAAAAAACAAAAATGGCAAGCTCAGAACGTTCACGTGTGACAAAGATGTCGAGGAAGCACGGGTGCCCGTGCCGTCGTAGTCTCGTAAAGCATCTCATATCGCTGGCGTCTCATCAGGACTTTTGTTGCGTAACTCGTGATGCTGGCTGCTTTTAGGTAGTATATCGTGTTTGCCTTCGTGTGGGTTGACGCTGGCCTGACCTGCTGGTGTCGATCAACGAGCGTTGCAGACTCCATCCTTTATTGACCACAACTGAAGCCGGCCAATTGGTTGGTTGGTCAAACGCAGCAGATTGGATGCATGGCTGCTATGTTGATGCCAGCAGGTTGGTTAGAACGCAGCAGGAGTAATCACTCAGGTTGTGCAGGTGAAACAGAAGGGAGAAAGGACAGTTATTGGGGTCTGCTTCCGCGAATGCTTTCTTCTTTTCTTGCCGGCCGTCGATCTGCGATGCTCACGGCCGACGTCATTACACTCGTAACATATAATTAAGCACCTCGTGAGAGAATTGACTTTCTAATTTGAGCCCTATACGCTTCCATGTGACCACAGCGCTGTTAGCAGCAAGGTAGTGGGGGTACGTAGAAGAATTGGGGATCGAGAATGGAAGAACAGAATTTGGCGAGGAGCGTAGAAATGATTAGCAGTGCAGAGTGTTCGTTACAAAATGATTCATGCCTCTCTCAAGCTCGCTCACGCGTTCTTTATACAGATCACGCCGCACGCACACGCTACACCCATTCTGGGCCAGCTACACGTGGGTTCGCCGTCCTGGGCTAAGACGACCTTCGAGGCCCATGGGCTAGCGGCCGGTTGGACTCATGCTGAACGGCGCTGCTGCTAACATCCCCCTTCTTGACGTGCTGGTTGTCCCCAAACAGCAGCTCCTGAAAACTGTTGACGCAAAGCTTCTGCATCTTTCCCAGGTAGCAAGTGATTCAGGAACACCAGACCATTTAATCAACAGTTGAAGAATAGAACGACCACCTCGAACCACCGAGCGCTTCTGAAGAATACTCTCAGAGATACTCCACGTGTGATCGGGTAAAGAAGCACGAGGCGAGCGAGCGCGCGCGTGTGTTCTTCCTTCTTCCTCTCATCCACACTTGCAAGAGTATGGAGAGCATCCAACTATTTAAGTTGGATTTCCTCCACCTCCATTAGCAAGGTGGGACTAACTTGTTACCATACACCTTTACACTAATAGACCTTTAATATTTTATTAGAATTATTTGGATTTACATGGTGGGTCTTTGCACTATTGGACCCAAATATTTCAACAGTTTGTATGCGACTGCACCACCCACACGAGCGATAATCTTGTAGGACCCGAAGAACTTGAAAGATAACTTCTGATTAGCCCGAGATGCCAAAGAAGACAGAACATAGGGCTGCACTTTGAGAAAAACCCAGTCCCACACCGCAAAACTGCGCTCAGATCTCTTTGCATCAGCTTGCTTCTTCATACAATCTTTTGCCCGAAGTAGATGCTGCCTGACCAGATCAGCATGATGTGCATCTCATGCAACCAGTCATCCAGATCGGCCACTGGAACAGCAAACTCTGAAGAAATACCGAAATGCCTTGGCTCATGCCCATATAACACCAAGAAGGGAGATTTATCGGTGGCTGAATGAGTGCTTGTATTGTACCAAAACTCGGCAAGAGCAATCCATTGACTCCAAGATCTTGGGCACATGTGAACAAAGCATCTTAAAAAAGTTTCCAGACACTGATTGACCCTTTCGGTATGACCATCCGATTGGTATGCTGAACTCATGCAGAGCTGAACATCGGCCAAACGAAACAGCTCCCTCCACAACTTACTGGTAAAAATTCTATCACGGTCAGAAATTATGGACAGGGGTAAACCATGCAATCTATACACCTGATTGTGAAAAGTTTTTGCTACAGAGGCTGCTGTGAAAGGATGCTTCAAGGGCAGAAAATGACCATACTTGGAAAAGGTATCCACTACTACCAATATGCAGTTGAAGCCAGCAGAAGTAGGAAGCCCTCTATGAAATCCATTGGGATGACCTGCCATGCAGAAGATGGAACCTGCAAGGGTTGGAGAAGACCAGGCAATTTTGATCTGTCAGGTTTAGCCTGCTGGCACACAAGGCACTGCTGAACAAACTGATGTACGGCTTTTTTCATTCCTTGCCAAGCAAATAACTGCTTAAGCCGTCTATAAGTCACTGGCACACCAGAGTGACCCCCCACTGCAGCAGAATGCACAGCTTCTAGTATCTTAGTTTGCAGAGCTGGCGCATTGCCCACCCAGATTCTATTTTTGTACCCGACAATTCCATCTTTCCAAGAAAAATGCGGAACAGCTGATTGATCAATGGCTAAATTGGCCATTATGCTCTGCACATAAGTATCATCCTTATAAGAGTTTATCACCTGCTCCAGCCATACGGTGTTTTACCAGCATGCCCACCAAAGGATACCCCCAAGGTGGTGAGTTTGTAGGTAGGATGTCGCTGAGATCAGAAACTCGAAGGTGCAAGGAACACAAAGTTTAGATAAATTCGAGCCGCCGAGAGCGTAATACCCTACATCCTATGTGGTTTGTATTGCTTTAGATGGTGATCGGGTGATCTCCTGTTCGGAGGGGCTCCCTGCTCGCCCTTATATAGTTTGGGGGGACAGGGTTATATGAAAATCGTAGTCAGATACGAGCCCAGGAATTCTACTCGAGTACTTTTTGGGTAGTTTCCTACTATCTCTGACTAGTTTTACTACTACATGAGTAGTCCTACTATGCTATGAGTAGTTACAACCAGTATAGAGCGTGGACCATCTCTCACCACTTATCCTATAAGATGTAGATCATGTGCGCAGTCCCGTTGGCTCGGCTCTGACAAGCCCTCGAGCTCTGCATAGTCGAGTACTGCAGGCTTCCGAGTACTTTTGAAGGCGTCTTCGAGTTCTCCCAAACTCCATCTTGAAGGTGCCTTCCAAGTACTTCCTTGTCTGTATCGAGCCTGTCAAGTCTTCTTTTATATGGGGTGCGATTGAACTCGCACTCCATATGGAGTAGCTCCCGAGCCTTAGGTTGACTCGTAGAATCAGGCTGAGAGCCAATTTAGTCTTGAGTCTGTTGTTCTTATCTTCCACAAGATTTAAAAAATAAGTCGCTGATGACATGTGTCCCTGCAACCCCCGAGTCTTGAATCCAAATCCTCAAAATTTCGAATAAACGATCCGAAGAATCATGGCATGCAAATATGACGGTAAATATTTCATGGTTAAGATGGGCAAATTGGTTCAGAGATCTGAAAACTACTTTTTTGGGATATCTTCCCTGAAAAAATGGTTAAACAAATAACTTCACCAAAAAAGCACCCTAAATTACCGCTCAAATCAAACCTTGGTCACTTAAAGCCATGTCGTATCCAGCCCTCGAGCCTGGGAGCTAGATGAGTTGCACAAGATACACCTAGTAGTTGGTGGCGCCAGCCCCCAAGCCTAGGCATTGGCCAAGTTGCCGCTGGATTTTGAATTGTCGATAAATCCGACTAGTTGGAGTCAATTCCGACTAGTTTCGTAGGTGAGACGAGTAGTCGACGACACGTAAAACTAGTCGGGAACTAGTAAATGCAGTGTTCTGGGAGCGAGGTCCCTTCAGTAACAAAGAATATTAGTCGGAAACTAGTAGTCTGAGTGTTACTGGAGCTATGGGAGCAAGGCCCCTTCAGTAAATTTGCACGAATACCAGTCGTGAACTAGTAAACGAAGTTGTACTGGAATTATGGGAGCAAAGCCCATGCAGTAAACTCCACGTAGTACCAATCGTAAACCAATAAACGGAGTAGTACTATAAGTATCGGTGCGAGACCCCATCAGTAACATAGAATACTAGTCGGAAACTAGTAATCTGTGAGCGTTACTAAATCTATGGGAGCGAGCTCCCTTCAGTAAACTTGCATGGATACCAGTCGTGAACCCGTAAATGGAGTTGTACTGGAAGTATGGGAGCGAGGCCCATGCAGTAAACTCAACATAGTACAGGACAAAAACCAGTAAACGGAGTAGTACTGGAAGTATGGGAGCAAGATCCCATCAGTAACGTAGAATATTAGTCAGAAACTAGTAACCTGAGCATTACTAGATCTATGGGAGCGAGACCCCTTCAGTAAACTTGCGCGGATACCAGTCGTGAACCAGTAAACGGAATTGTACTGGAAGTATGGGAGCGAGGCCCATGCAGTAAACTCAATATAGTAACAGTCGTAAACTAGTAAACGGAGTAGTACTAAAAGTATAGGAGCAAAGCCCATGCAGTAAACTCCACATAGTACCAGTCGTAAACCAGTAAACGGAGTAGTATTGGAAGTATGGGAGCAAAGCTCATGCAGTAAACTCCATGTAGTACTAGTCATAAACCAGTAGATGGAGTAGTACTGGAAGTACAGGAGCAATGCTCCTCCAATAGGCCATGCTACACCGCAGCTGACAACATGGGATACAAGTTGGCTAAGGGTGAAAACACCGTAGGTGCTCGATATTCCAAGAGTTGGGACCTTCTGGCCATCATAGTACTGTAAGCGATACGACCCTGGTCCTATAACCTTATGCACGAGGAAAGATCCCTCCATCGTGAATTAAGCTTGTGTAGCCCGGTTACGTCCTGGATGCGACGAAGGACCATATCTCCAACGTTGAAGGAACGTTGTTGAATGTTCCGGTCATGGTAACAACGGACTCCTTGTAAGTAGCGAGTCGACTGGAGCAAGATGTTGCATCTGATTTCCTCTGCTGAGTCAAGTTTGAGATGTCTTGCACTATCAGCCTCGCCTTCCTCATACATCTCCAGTTGAGGAGACTTCCACATGATGTTAGCCGGTAGTATAGCTTCAAACCCGTTTACGAGGAAGAAATGTGACTTTCCTGTGGCTTTGCTTGGTTGTGTGCGAAGCCCCTAGATTACTGATAAGATCTCATTCGTCCACTTGCCTCCCTTTTTGCTATTCTCGTTGTAGAGTCTTTTCTTCAAGCCATCAAGAATCAAGCCATTGGCATGCTCAACCTGGAAATTAGCCTGCGGGTGAGCCACTGAAACGTACTTGACCTCAATGGCATGCGTTCACAGAAATCCCAGAATTGATGCGAGTGGAAATTTGATCCCAGGTCCGTGATGATAGTGTTGGGGAAGACGAATCGGTGCAAGATGTCATAGATGAAGCTAACCACTCGATCTGCAGAGAGCTATGTGATTGGCTTGTACTCGATACACTTTGTAAACTTATCGATGGCCACCAACACATGAGTACAACCTCCTAGCGCAGTTGCCAAGGGTCCTATCATATCCAAACCCCAACATGCAAATGACCATGAAGGTGTATGGTGATAAGGTTGTGAGCCGGGACATGGGACTGTTTGCTAAAGAACTGGCAGTTTGTGCACCGGCGAACGAGTGCTTCGGCGTCTACCAAAGCAGTCGACCAGTAGAAACCGGATCTAAAAACCTTACCAACTAGTAGGCCTGGGCATTCGGTTAACTGAATTAATTCGGTTCGGTATTTCGGTTTTTTCAGAAATTCGGTTAATGAAAAACAGAAACCGAAATTGTATTCGGTTCGGTATTTCGGTTTTACCGAAAAAACCGAACAGCATATAATAGATATATCAACATATAACAGTACATAACTACATATCAATTAGTTCAATAAAAACATGGTTCAAAGTTCAAACAAATCAAATCCGATGCTTCCAAGTTCAAACAACAAATTTCAACTCAATGACAAGTTGACAACACTGATCACAATTCACAAGGCATCACAAACAGTTTTAAAATATTACAAACACAGTTTAATGGTAATGGGCTGGGCCTGAGACCGTCACGGGATTAGCCTAGGGATAGGGTTTGTTGGTAATGGGTTGGGCCGCCTCTGCCCGCTGGGCTGTAAGCCTGTAACATACTGGGCTTTTCGGTTTATTCGGTTTAAACCGAATAAAAACTGAATACCGAAATTTATTTCGGTTTCTGAGGAATGACAACCGAAATAGCTTTTGGTTAGATCGGTTTCGGTGTTTTCAGTTTCGGTTTCAATTATTTCGGTTTCGGCATTCGGTTTTCGGTTTTTATGCCCAGGCCTACCAACTAGTGTGCGAGAAGCAGCATGGTTCCTGCACACGCCTTCGTGAATCTCCTAGAGTATTTCTCTACCTTCCTCCATACGGACACACTTCATGAGTATGCCTGATGCTGATCCACGCTTGTACAAGTTGTCCTCAACTAGAATGTACCCTTTCCTGCGTCTAGAATGCGTGTGGCCTCAGTGCTCTTTGGGTCAAAGTCGGAGGGTAGTTTGTGCTCCTGAATGTAGTAGATGAACGTTGCCCGCCAGTCGACCTCGAGCATCAAGACCTCTCGGTCGGGTTCTGTTGGACCTTGGGCGATGGTACCTGGATCTGGTGTCTTGATGCAACTCGTGAATGAAAACTCCCGGTGGGACGTTAGCTCGATCAGAACCCAGTTTCTAGAGCACATCCGCTCCCACATTGTTGTCGTGAATCACATGATGGATCTCCAGCCTCGAGAACTTGTTCTTGAGCTTACGTATTTCCGTGACATACGCGTCCATGGTGTCCTTGTGGACATCCCACTCTTTGATGACTTGTTGGACCACCAGCAAGGAGTCGCCGTAAACACGCAGTCGCTTGATGCCTAGAGAGATTGCTAGGCGTAGCCCGTGCAATAGTGCCTCGTAGTCGGCTTCATTGTTGGAGACCTCAAATAGTATTTGGATTGATGAAGAGTACTCTCGCGCCACCGCCTCCGAGCTTGAGTGAGCCGTCAAAGCACATGACCCAATGCTCTGGCTGGTTGGTCAGGGCTTCCACTTGGTTTTCTTGCTACTCCGCCAAGAAATTGACTAGTGCCTGCGACTTGATGGCCGTCCGGGGCTTGAAGTTGAGGGTGAGAGCCCCCAGTTCTGCTACCCACTTGGAGATGCGCTCGGTCGTATCCCGATTGTGGAGGATATTTGCCAATGGGAAATCAATGACCACCGAGATGTTGTATGCGTTGAAATAGTGGCAAAGCTTCCTGGAGGTGATGATTATACCGTAGAGTAGTTTCTGAATTGTTAGGTAACGAACCTTGGATTCAGAAAGGACTTCACTGATGAAGCAGACTGGCCGCTGCACACCGAAGGCATGGCCTTCCTCTTGGCGCTCCACCACGGTTGCCGTGGTGACGACGCGAGTAGTCGCGGCGATGTAGAGTAGCAGATTCTCGCCTGGTTGTGGAGCCGTTAGGATGGGGGGCGACTGCAAATGATGCTAATCTTGCAGCACCTGCTTCGCCTCCTCTGTCGACTAGAACTTGTCGTGGCGCTTGAGCAATTTTAAGAAGGGTAACCCTCATTCCCCAAGTCACGAGATAAACCTATTCAGGGCCGCCATACAACCTGTGAGCTTCTGGACATCCTTGTTCGTCTGTGGAGCGTCCATGGCGTCCCAACTATGTATCAGAAATGATTCCGTCAAACTATCTGTCAGCATATGAGCTGCCCCCGCTCCCTGCGCCCCCCCACACGCGCTTAGCCAGCCTAGTCTCGCGCGTAAATTTTGCCCTGTGGCCCACCGGTCAGCCAACATTGGTGAGGAGAAACTCTAGCTGTATACCCGGCTGCTGCTCTTGTTCTCCCCTAAATCTCGGTGCCGTGCGCCATCTTTGCCTCTCCAAAATTGCCACCGCGCGCGCTCGACCCCTCCAAAAGCGCTGGTGTCAGACCAGCACCCTCCTCTGCCGTCGCACTTCTTCCACTGTGTTGCTTTAGCTGTGCCACCGCAGCTCCTACATGGCCACCTCCGCAGCTTCCGGTGCCGCCGCCGCAATCCCTCCACCTCCGCCACCACAGTTCTCCCCACTCCCGCAGATCCATTGCCACCGCCACAATCCCCCACCTCCGCAATTTCCAGAGGCCCTGCCACGACAGTTGCCCCCACCGCTGCAGTTCCCCGCCGCCTCAATCTCCTCCCATGCGACGGTCACCTCACGGACATAAGGAACCATCCTTCTACCACAGGTCTTCGCTCGAGCTCGGCCCACAGCTAGATTTGCAATATTGGAAGCAGTAAAACTACACCATGTTGGGTTTCTACTCCATTGGGTGCTGTGCTCATTCTACAAAGGTAGAAACAACAAACGTAATGTTTCTCCCTTCTTAATTCCATCCTGTTCATTTCCGTTCTGTTTCCATGTTGTAGCTGAACCAGATTGAAGACAAATTAGTAGAATTTAGTGAATAAGGTTTCATTTTATTACTTGTGCCTCCATAAGAGCTGGTACATCACAGTTGGGATATGGAGATGTCTTATCAGTTTTTGCTATTGTTGTTTTATAATCCAGCCATTCCTACATGGATCCAGATGGCAAGATTACTTGATGATTTTCATGTTCTTCCCTTCGTAGCAAAGATGATAACAATTGTAAACATTTACAAATAGTGGATTATTTAGCAATAACAATAATGGATTCATGATCTGAACTATATGGATTATTTACTAATGGCTACCAATCTTGTAGCATTTCTGTGAACTGTATGCGATATTCTAAAATATCATTAAGAACAACAATAATTAGTTGTTTAGCAACAGCATTGCTTAAGTCATTAAGCACATGAACTAAAAAGGTAACTTTCGTCATTTCCGACACACCAAACTATCCTTATTTATTGATGTGCTTACTTGGTAGGCAAATATATGTTCTCTACTATTATTTTCTTATTTTATTCTCACCATGCAGTATTGAAACAAGAGCTCACATTTGTAAAGTTCAGAAAATCATCAAAGTTTCTTAATGTGTGACTGAGTACCACAGGTAATATATTAGATCCTTGTTGTCATATAACCATCTGTCAGGGAAACTAGAATATACTGCTAAGAAAATGTTTATGTTTACCTTATATAATTAACCATTCATCTTATATTCTAACTGAACATAGTTGATATTTAGTGCTTGCAATCTGAATTAACCATACATCAGGCAGCAAGAGCTTTGCTTGTTCTGGGAATGAACTAGTATAGAAATAAAATGGATTTCATTATTTTTGGTACATTGTTGTGCTTCACTTTCATCACTAAAAATTAAAACACTTGTAGGTTGATCAACTAGGGCGTCCTCCTCGAAGAGATGAACTCTATATCAAAACACATACACGAAAGAATGGGGTTCCCACTGCCGGAGAATGTCACATTGGTACCAGCACATTAGTGCCGGTCAAAAACGAGCCGGCACTAACGTGCCTAAACAGTGCAAGGCGGGCACGTTAGTGCCGGCTAAAAATCCCAGCCGGCACTAACGTGCCATCCCCCCAACAGTTAGTGCCGGTCGGCATATCTAGCCGGCACTAACTTGGTCAATTACAAGTTAGTGCCGGCTGTTTGATCTAGCCGGCACTAACTTGCCCCGTATATACCGGCACTACATCCCCAGCCCTCCATTTTATTTGGCACTCCTTCTTCCCGAGCCCTCCAACCGAGCTCTTCCTCACTCTCATGGCATGTTACAGGGGAGGTGCTGCCCATTTTTCCCCAAATTTGTGAGGATTTCACCCATCCAAGTGCACCAAAGGTTAGTAGCTTCTTCCACTCTTCTTTCACGGTGTTTATTCTTTGTTTCATGCTTTCTAGATAAAGAAAATAGTGATTTTAAGGTTGAGGAAAAATGAGCATAATTTTCCGATTTGTTCATTAATTTGGGCAAAATAGAATCGATTTGTTACTTTTTAGAGAAGGTTTTCTAGATAGTTTGACTATGACACATTTAGAGTAATTTTTTTGAATTATTTCACGGGGACATGTGTATATGTTATTACGCAAAATTTTAGGGATTTTAAGGATGAGGGACAATGAGCATGATTCACTAATTTGTTCATTAATTTGAGCAAGGTAGAATTGATTAGTTGCTTTTTAGAGAATGATTACTATATAGTTTGACCATCACACATTTAGAATGATTTTTTTGAATTATTTCATGGTGACATGTGTATATGTTATTGTGCCAATTTATTTTGCTATTTAGTTTAAATTTACTAGATAGGTGGCCTATGACACATTTACATTTTTTTAATTACTTCATAATAACCTGTTTTTAGGGATAATGAGCATGATTTTTTTTAATTTGTACAGATGGACCGGCAATGGATGCACGGAAGCCGGAGCACCTCGGCGTGGATTCAGGGTTTAGATTCTTTTCTCAAGGTAGCAATGGCAAATAGGTCGCCAAAGGGTTTAATGTGTTGTCCATGCAGTGTTTGCGAAAATAAAAAGGAATTCCGAAAAAGAGAAACTCTATGGAATCACCTGGCCTTGAATGGTTTCATGAGTAACTATAGCCTTTGGACTAAGCACGGCGAAGTTGGAGTTATGATGGAAGATAATGAAGAAGATGACGATGGTGATAACAATCTTCCAGATTGGGCATGGGTTCATGAAGTAGGTGGCTTTCAAGATGAACCAATGGACGAGGGTGAAGCAAATATTGTACAAGAGGAGCCACCTGATGAGCTAGGTCAGGCGTTGCTTGATGCACAGAAAGACAGTGACACTGTGAAGGAGGCATTAAAGTTTGAGAAGATGTTGGAGGATCACAAAAGGCCGTTGTTCCCTAGTTGCAAACCGGAGCAGAAGAAGTTGGGTACCATGCTAGAGATGCTGAAATGGAAGACAACTAATGGTGTCACCGATAAGGGATTTGGTGAGCTATTAAAGATTGTAAAGGACATGCTTCCTGAGGGTAATGAATTGCCGTCAACAACATAGGAAGCTAAAAAGATGGTTTGCCCTCTTGGATTGGACGTGCAGAAGATTCACGCATGTCTTAACGACTGCATCCTGTATCGCGGTGAATACGAGAACTTGGAAGCTTGTCCTGTTTGTAGCGCATTGGGGTATAAGATCAGGCGAGATGATCCAGGTGATGTTGATGGGGAGCCGGTAAAGAAGAGATTTCCCACAAAGTTGGTGTGGTACTTCCCTATAATACCACGTCTGAAGCGCTTTTTCAAAAACAAGGACAACGCTAAGTTGATACGGTGGCACAAAGAAGACCGTAAGGAGGATCACATGATCAGACACCCAGCAGATGGGTCCCAGTGGAGAAACCTTAACCGAGAGTATCCTCAATTTGATAACGACCCAAGGAATATAAGATTTGCTCTAAGTGCGGATGGAATGAATCCGTACGGTGAGTTTGGCAGCGCTCATAGTACATGGCCCGTGACCCTATGTATGTTCAACCTTCCTCCTTGGTTATGCCTGAAGCGTAAGTTCATCATGATGCCGGTGCTTATAGAAGGGCCAAAAGAACCTGGCAACGATATTGATGTGTTCCTGCAACCCTTGATGGATGATCTCTTACTGCTCTAGAAAGAAGAAGGTGTACATGTGTGGGATGAGTATAAACAGGAGTCTTTCAACCTCCGAGCTTTGCTTTTTGTATGCATCAATGATTGGCCTGCACTTGCAAAACTTTCAGGACAGTCGAACATGGGATACATGGCCTGCACCCACTGTTATGATGAAACTGATAGCATTTATTTGAAACACTGTAAGAAGTGCGTATACATGGGCCATCGCCGATTCCTTCCTACCGATCACCCCCTAAGAACCGAAGGGAAGCATTTCAAAGGAGAGCCCGAAACTCATCGTAAGCCTCTGTTCCGTAATGGAAAGTGTGTGTTCTCGATGATCAAGGATGTGAAGGTAGTATTTGGAAAGGGTCCCGGTAGCCAACCTGTTCCGAAGGATGACCAGGGACATGTTCCAATGTGGAAGAAGAAGTCTATATTGTGGAACCTACCTTATTGGCAAGTCTTACAGGTTCGCAACGCAATTGATGTGATACATCTGTCGAAGAATCTTTGCGTCAACCTACTAGGCTTTCTGGGAGTGTATGTAAGTCAAAAGACACATTGGAAGCAAGGCGCGACATGTGGATGCTAGCTGGACGACAAGGCTTGCAACCCGAGAAGAGAGACAAAGGACGCCACTATTTAAAACCTGCCAGCTATAATCTGAGTAAAGAGGAGAAGGAAAGCATGTTCGATTGCTTGAATAGTATCAAGGTCCCGTCTGGGTACTCCTCAAATATACAAGGCATAGTAAATGTGAAAGAGAAGAAAATCCAAAACTTGAAGTCCCATGACTGCCACGTTCTGATGACACAATTACTTCCAGTTATACTGAGGGGTGTTCTACTGGAAAATGTGAGATTGGCAGTTGTAAAGCTTTGTGCATTCATGAATGAAATTTCACAGAAAGCAATTAATCCAAATAATCTAATAAAGCTGCAGAAATACATTGTCGAATGTCTTGTCAGCTTTGAGATGGTCTTCTCACCTTCCTTCTTCAATATTATGACACACCTTCTACTTCATATTGTGACAGAAATAACTATTCTGGGTCCTGTTTTTCTACACAATATGTTCCCTTTCGAGAGGTTCATGGCAGTATTGAAGAAGTACGTGTGTAAACGTTCTCGCCCAGAAGGATGCATTGCTAAGGGCTATGGAACCGAGGAGGTCATTGAGTTTTGCGTTGACTATCTTCCTGATCTCAATCCGATTGGGCTCCCCGTGTCACACCATGAGGGGCGACTAAAGGGAAAAGGCACACTAGGAAAGAAATGTAATGTGCACATCCTTTGTACTGAATTCAGCCAAGCAAACTTCACGGTTCTTCAGAATTCATCCAAGGTGGCTCCATATATTGATGAGCACATGAATATTATACAGTCTGAAAATCCACAAAAGAATCTTGCTTGGATTACACGCCAACATATAAAAACTTTTGATGGCTGGTTCAGACGAAAATTATTGGGCAACAACACAGTTGATGAAGAACTTCAATGGCTGGCTAGGGGACCATCAATCACTGTCCAGTAATACCAAGGGTACGAAATCAATGGGTATACATTTTATATGAGAGCTCAAGACAAAAAAAGCACCAACCAAAACAGTGGTGTCCGTATGTGTATAGTAAACAGTAATGGAGAAAAGAACAACTACTATGGTGTCATAGAGGAGAAATGGGAACTTGAATATGGACCCATAGTTATCCCTTTATTTTGTTGCGAATGGGTGGCTGGAGGAGGCGTAACGAAGGACCGGTATGGGATGACCATAGTTGACTTTAAAAAGATTGGATATAAAGATGAACCCTTTGTTCTAGCTAAGGATGTGACACAAGTGTTCTATGTGAAGGACATATTGAGCAAACCGAAGAAGAAGTCAGATAAGACGCCTGAAGCAGACAACGCTGGAAATGAGCCGAAACGGCACATAGTTCTTCCAGGTAAAAGAAAAGTTGTTGGAGTTGAGGATATTTCGGATAATTCGGAAGATTATGACCAGATTGATGACCTTCCTCTATTCTCAGTTGACGTTGACCCTAGCATCCTCTTATCCAAAGAGGACACACCTTACTTATGCTGTGATCATGCTCAAGGCACTTTCGTCAAAAGGAAGATTATCAATGTTCCAGTAGATAATGATAATGAGTAGTAGTTTTATATAAATTATGTATTGAATTCTCTCAATCAGTGATGTAATGTAACGCACCGCATCGTATTTATCTCAATTCTTGATACTATTTCTCCAATTATGACATAATATCATCTTCAGATAATATTATATTTTTGTATGGTATAAATATTATTTATATTCACTAATTTTGCATTACTAGAAGCATTGAAACATTAAATTACAAACAAATAATCAAGTAATATGCGAATTGATTACATCATTGTATAGGCTACTATTGAAAAGTTTTTTGAAGAATTTTGCATGGATCAAAATGAAATGTTTTTGATTTATTATGAATAACAGAAACATATACACATATAAACCCTTTACGCTACACATAATTGATAATTGTTGCATATTCGTTAATTTACTTCAATTACTATTATTATTGTGTACATATAATTACTATAATTATTGTGTAGCTAAAAGTAAGATATAAATTTGTGTTATATTATTCTAATTATTAAGCCTATTATGAATAAATTTATGAATACTACAAATTTAGTGTAAATGGGAACTGGCGTGGCCAATTCCCGCGCGGGTGGTACACGTTAGTGCCGGCTGGTAATACCAGCCGGCACTAACTTGAGCACGTTAGTGCCGGCTAGTAACACTAGCCGGCACTAACTTGTCCATCTGACGTCACGTGGGCGCGTTAGTGCCGGCTGCACTAACCGAGCCATCCCCCCAGCAAATTAGCCCCTTCGCCCAATTCAGATCGACGTCGCCCCCAACTTACTCGCCGCCCCGACGTCCTCGCACCATTGCTGCCGCCGCCCAAAGCTTCGGCCGCCGCGCACCTCGTCGTCCTCGCGCGCGGCCCGTTCCGCGCAGCCCGGCCGCCCGGCTGCCCCTTCCGCCTCGGGGTCCTCGCGCCACTGCTCCGCGTCCTCGCGCCATTGCTGCTGCCGCCCGAAGCTCCGACCGCGATGCACCTCGTCGTCCTCGCGCGCGGCCCGTTCCGCGCAGCCCGGCCGCCCGGCTGCCCCTGCCGCCTCGAGGTCCTCGCGCCACTGCTCGGCATCCTCGCGCCATTGCTGCGGCGCCCGAAGCTCCGGCCCCCACCGTCGACCCCTCCCTCCAGAGCTCCTCGTCGCCCTCTGATCGCAAAAACGGATTCACGGTGAGCACCTTGTCCTCTACGGGACATTTTTCAAGTTTCCATAGATGCATCACCTTACATTGCAGTGAGTCATCAACTGATGCAAGGGTCCCGGTAGCCAATCCATGTATTTTCGAACTTGATTTCCCATATTGATAAGGCCATATTTTACCCATGTTCTAGTTAGGAAATTTGATTATTTTGTTTCTATGTAGAAATTCCTAGAAGAATCTGCTGAATCCCTGGCTTTTTGAGAAGAAGGTTTATATCTGCATTTGCTTGATCTTCTCAACTTTGATCATTAGTAGATGAGTTATATTCTTCGGTAATTGGAATACTGATAAAAGTCGAATAAACTCGAAGGTCGATGGAGGAGGTATATGACGCTTTGGCTGAACACCTTCTTTCTGTCTTGAAGAATATTGAACGTCTTGACTCAATTTGTGTTGCCATTTATACCATGCCGATACAATGCTCCTAGATTTTTTTTTCCTGAACCACATGACTACTAGATTACTCTGCACATATAAATTTCCTTGAACTTAGTTGATAATTTCCCTGAAATGATGATTTCTTTCATTTGTTTGCATGCACAAGAATTGTCTCACCTAGCCACCCACTGGTGAAAAGAAGTAAGGACAGGCAAGGCAAAAAAGTAAGTCTAGCTCCTGCAACTCAAAATATATCGGTATATTCTTTATGTGAATGATGCAGAATCCTGAAGTTTCTACTTATACATATATTAACTGTAACTAGAGAGCTGCATTTGGGTTTGAGTTGAGAGGATAATCTCATTAATAGAATGTCAGTCAATTCTTCTAGTGGAAGTAGGAATTCACCATCTAATCTTCCATAATCTGTGTGTTCTTGCTTGAGGTTACCAGGTCTGCTCATTACCATGCTTGACTTGTTTTCCTATTGCCAGGTGCCCTAAATCAGAAAGGGACTGCTTTAGAAAACCATCCTGCATTTCTGAACTAAAGGAGCTGCAGGACCTGAGGATATTTTGCAGATAATAAATGTGAGTCCCTTGATCACCGGAAAGTACTCGCTGCCCCATGTTCTGAATCTGATATTTGGAGAGCTAAATTTGTAAAACACATTCTGCACATAAGCATTTGATCATGTGTCAAAAGAATAAAAAGAATGAGGAATCACATGGGATTGTTTTTGTTTATGCTAATTGAGTATTCTGTTCCTGATAAGTTTAGGTCAACTTGTTGAATTTGTCTTGGGGATAAAAGGACCATAGATGACTGACAAGGGAGTAAAATAAAAAAGGAACATGGAACCTTTTTCATTTTGGTCTTTGACTGGGGCCATTAGGTTGCAATGAAAAGTTCTAATAATATAGCTCTAAAATAAACCTGGTTGTTTGAGCTTGACTGCTACACCCTCCATTCTTAAATATAAGATATATAGGACAAGATAATTAGTTCAAAATTGAACTAGGTATCTTATCGTAAACGTCATATATTTGAGAACGGGGGTAATATTATTTGTCGGATGTATATATATGTGACCTTTTCTATTTTTCCCATTATTTAAGGGGGGTTGTGCATAATTTAATACCTGTAGATGCATATATTTGGGTCTAGGGCCCTCATACTGAATACAAGTGCTATTCATAACATTATTAATATAATACATACTGACACTAAGTAACTAATATTCTTCTATATGGATAAAGTTTACAACAATGCTGCACAATGTTGCGGTCAGTACTAACCTTTAGTAATACAGATGTGGAATTCAATGTAAGACCACTACATGTGCTAATGATGTCATCAACCAACTGATTATCAGCACATATAGTCCCCGTAATTGACACAATGGCTACATTTACAAGTAGCACAAGGAACAAAGCAAATGCATTCTCAATCAAGAAGAATGTAGATGTGTCCTGGATAAAACAAGGGTCAAATTGTAGCCATATATCAATGTTTTACAAAAGAAACACAAATGGACTCGATCTGCGAAGTGATGGCTTACTAGGGTATAGGCCACTCGAATGATGGCTTACTAGCTTATCAGGGTGAAAGCTATTTGTTCTGTCCCGGGTGAATGATGTTTTTTGATTACCTGATCTATTTTTAGTGTGGCCAGTTCTGTCCAGGGTTGGTGAAAGCTATAGTGAAATGATGTTCAGAATTTTCAGTAATGTCTATGCCTACTGCTAATTCTAGCTTTAGTTCAATATTTGGTGTATAGTTGAGAACTTGCAATGATAGTCTGTGATTTGCTTTTCTGTTCCAGTGATCAATCAGCATAGTATGGCATCTACAATGCTGATTTGCCCTGAGTTTTTTGTGTTCTGTGTGAATGCTGTTGATCTTCCGGCAATGCACTAGCCCCGATTCGCACACGGGAGGCCCGAGTATGGAGGCGGGGTAGGCCGGGCCGTCAACCTCGCTCGGAGAGGCGTCTGTTAATTGTTACTAAATAATTCTTTTCTATATATATAAATTCAAAAATTTATTTTGTTCAGTTGTAAAAGATATTAAGTTATTCTGGATCTAAATAACCATGTGAGCATTTATGAATATAAACATGTGTACAATATTTTTGCAAATACATACATTTTATTAGTACTAGAAAATACTTAATGTTTTTTTATTGTTTCGGGTAGTGGAAATGGATCCTATGGACAACCAAGACGAGTTAATGCACGAGCTCATTTGTGGTAGTACTGGGCACATAGCTCCAGAGTTTCATGAGGACGAGAACGATGGCAGCCAATTTTTAAACTTGCATTATCATGGCGACGAGGAGCAAGATATTAGTGGGGAGGAAGAAGAAAATGTCGAGGAAGCTGAGGTATGAAATTTAGTGATTCTTTCAGGCATCAGGATAAACGTTTTGTCAATACCTGCCGCGACGTACACTAGTTGCTAGCAACCCGCTTGATAAATTTGTGATTCTTTCAGGCATCAGGATCGACGAAGCCTAAACAGAAACGTGGCTCCAAGAGGAAGATGGTAGGATGTACGACCATCACGGAGATCAACGAAGCAACCGGCGAGCCACTAGCCCCTGGTCAAATTAAGACGACCTTTGTAAATCAATTGGGATATCTTGTTAGGGAGAATGTCCCCATAAAGTACAAGTTTTGGAAGAGAAATAAAGTCTCTGATCGACCTGAAGATATCGTGCCAGATTCAGAGAAAGATTTGTTATGGAAAGAGGTGTCGTTGCACTTCAACTTTCCCCAATTCAAAGCTGACAAAGTAAAGGGATAGGCATTTAAGAAGATGGCAATTTAGTTCGGCTCGTTCAAGAAAAAATTGGTGGCAAACTTTGTCAACAAGGGCCTCACACCAGATTTTGATAAAATCTGGAAGAAGCAACGAGAGTGGTGGAATGAATTCGTGAATTACAAGCACAGTGCTGACAGCATGGCAGCCTTGATTCAAGGCAAAATGAATGCTAGCAAAAAGACAAACTTCTATAGACTTGGGCCTGGAGGTTATAAGGTTGCTGTTCCGAAATGGGAAAAGATGGAAAATAATTTAATTGCAAAAGGAATCGTACCGCAGACCTTGAGTTGGCCCAAACGAGCAAGGTATTACTTCTATGCTCATGGAGGCACACTAGACCCTGACACTGGAATGTTTGTGACTAGCAACGCACTAAGAGAGGCTGCCCAAAGACTTGATGACGCAATGAGGCGTACGGAAGAAGGAACCTTCCAGCCCAACAGAGAGAATGACGAGCTGACTTACGCTCTTGGGAATGCGGAACACACTGGACGGACCCAAGGCGTGGGCATAGTTCCATGGAAATATGGCTTTTCCGGAGATCTCGAAACCTACCGAAGCCGATGCAGAAGCAAGGCAGTAGTGGCAGAGAAGATCTGTAGCCTAGAAAACCGGATAATGTCACTTGAGGCAGCAGTTGGGCAACACTCAGACCAACCAGCTGCCAATATGGAGTTCAGCACCCCTTCTCAGCGTCGTAGCAGTGTTGCTTCCACAGAGCACCCTACTTTGGGTGCCGACAGGACGAGGGACCCCATCGACGACATCCCCGTTAGGACCCAATGTGAGCTTCTGGTTCTTTATGGGAAAAAGCTCAAAGTTTGTGCTGAGGGTTATGCGGAAGTCCAAGAAGAAGACAGGACAATACATTGCCAGCCAATTCCTGAAGGATTCGCCAGAGTCTTTGTTCATCGAATTACTGAAGAACGCTGGGAAGACTTGGACCTCCCGATCCCTATAGGTCCTGAAGAAACAGAACTACAACATGCCGTACACACATGGATTGCGTGGCCAAAGCGCGACATAAGATTGGTGCAAGCAGCCACAGATTCCGCTCGGTGCTCAAGGCAAAGATCACCAACGCCAGCTGATGACAGGAATCCTAGTGTTGGCCCACCTTCTCCACCGCCTACACAGGACCCCAGCATGGATCCGCCATCACCAGCCGCACAAAGCGAGCCAATTTCGGCATCATCACCAGCCGCACAACAGAATCAGAGTCAGCGACAGAAGGCATACACGGTACCTTCGGTCCAGCCATCTCATAAGCAGCAAAGAAAGAAGAAAGCGAAGGCTCCAGAAGAGAAAGAGGCAGAAGAATCGTTTGAAACCTTCTTGCTGAAGCGCAAGCTACTGAGGGAGGCTGCGAACAAGAAGCCAGAAATAGATCCGGTTGCGAAGGCACACTTCATTAAACACTTCATTAAAGATCCCACCAAGGAGAAAGAAAGGGAGTCGGATTATGATCGGCAAATCAGAAAGTGCTACAACAACCCCAAGAATCGACAGATCAATGCAAAGACCGTTCCCCAGCTCGGAGAGCAGTCCAAACAATCGATCCCTCCATTGATAGTGCCACGTGAAGAATGTCCTGATGAATCAAGAGATCCGTTGACCATGGCTGGGATGATATTGCAAACTGATCTAACAAGGGCTCAGTTGCTTGGGGAGGCCCTACAGAATGCCCGCGGCAAGAAAAAGTTTGTACTTGGTGAACCTTTGATATGGCCAGAGTTGCTACCATTCCTACCAACGAGAATGGCCGAGTTACACAAATGGTATGTCGTGCAATCTAAAGCTAATGAATTAGAGATGTTCCCAGCCCGGATTAAAGATGAGCATTTCTGGCGGGGGGCAGATGATGTATATATCGAGTTTGAAGCACTTTACAATTTATACCATCAAGATGCCCTTCACAAGTCCCTCATGAGTGTATGGTGCATGTGAGTATTGTCTCTCGTTTCATTATTTTTAGCCTTGTGTGTTGACTGATCCCCATTTTTCTTGTGTCCCGTAGGTCAAAAATTCAAATTTGCCGAAAGAAGAACTTCCATAACGTCGGGTTCTTCGACCCCGATATTATACACGAGAAAACAGTAGAGCAAAAGCCTGAAGAAATAGTCAATGTTATATACAGGGGGTTGCGTAAGAATAGTATGTGTCCCTTCATTCTCTTGCCATACAACCATCAGTGAGTCGTTCTTTGTTAGCCTCTTTTTTTCAATCCCTTCTTATTAATAATACTATTTAATAACTATTATAATCAATATTAATTGGTTATGCGTATGTATATGCACAGCTTTCATTGGATATTGCTTTGTATTCGGATTGACGAGCACAAGGTCTTGGTGTACGACTCGTTAAGGCAAGATAAATCAAAGTACCAAGATCTCATCGAGGTGGTAAATACTGCATGGTGTCGCTATCTCCGCAAACACATAGGCTTGCCCATAGGTGAAATCGAGCCTCTTTGTTGGGTGACTGATTTTCCGGTATGAATATACTCTCGCTACTAATGTCATTCGCAATAAACATCAGAAAAATTCTATATCTTAACCCACATTTGTCCATAGTGTTGGAGACAGGAACAAGAAAACAACTTATGTGGATACTACGTATGCGAGTGGATCAACTCTTTTGCAAGTGAAAAAGGGCAAATGACAGTGGAGGCATTCAATGTCCATGAGCACAATCACATCTGCTCATCATTTTAATCCATTATCTTTTATTATCATGTTTTTATCGAAAAATGTGACAGCATTGGCGGATGAAAGAAGAACTCATTGAAATGGCTCGGATCAGGGCAATTCAAGAAGCTATATGCGGATTCCTGCTCGATGAAGTCATAAATCCTAAGGGCAAATTTTATGGCGATGTCCGTACAAGCGTCGCCAAAAAAGATCCGACGATGGGGAAGCTGATAAATTACTATAGTTGATGTTCTTAATAATTTGTAATATCTCAAGTACTTTTAAACTCCTAAGTGTTCCATACATGATGAATATATATATATAATATTAGTGTAATATGATGTCCTAATATTACTGTGCAATGCAAAAAGTATGATTATGTAGTCGCATACGGTAGAAATACGTATAAAAATGAAAAACAAAAGATAAATAGGAAAAAAGATTTAGTGTCGGCCAGTTATACCAGCCGGCACTAACCTTGCTGCCAGGAGCCGGGCGGGGTCGGGCACGTTAGTGCCGGCTGGTATTTCGGACCGGCACTAACACTCGCCCTTTAGTGCTGGTCAATATAGCCGGCACTAACGACTGTCACGTTAGTGCCGGCCATTTAGTGCCGGTCACAGGGACCGGCACTAAAGCTTCCTGTGACCGGCACTGATGTGCCTTTCTCCAGCTGTGTCCATCAAGGCATGCAGAACCAATTATTGCAAGTCTTTCTATGAAAAAGATTGCATATTGTAATATTTTTTCTGTGTGTAAACATTCATATTCCATTTGTGCATAAAAAAACTTAAGGCAATCATTGAAGAACGTCTAGAGTTGAAGGAAAAAACAATTCAAGAACGTGATGCATTTGCTGCTGCTTGTGGAGAAAAGGAGCCGAGAGGACGTGTTCGTGTTTTGGGTCTGGGAACAACTCCTAAAGATGTTGGTACCCCTGGGTTGAAGTGTTACACACCCACCAGGCTTCAAATGGAAGTTCTGGCCCATAAAAATGCTGAACGTGAGGTAGCAGCTCTACGACAACGCATAGCAGAAATTGAGGAAATACAGGGGCAAAACATGGAGATCAACTCACATAATGGTTCTAATTCATGTCACCAAGTGGTAATGTACTTCAACAACTTTTGAGTTATTTATTCCAGTGGAAGTTGGCTGTGTAGCTCCATTGTGCCTCTCATTCATTTATCTAATTTTTGTAGAGCCCAAGGTCTTAAGAACATGTTGATGAGGCCTGTCATGATGCTCAAATTGAAGAAGATGAAACTTCTAATCGCTCTGATGAGGATGAGTACCTTCTTGTCAATAGGGAAGTTGTAGCCACGGTAGCAGTGGGTCATAATCACGGAAGCCCTGGGAGTGCAGCTCTGCAGTCTCATCAGTGTGGCCCCATTAATGCAGTTCGAAGGAATGATGACCCTCGCAATTCACATGATGAACTTGTAATTGTCTCATCCCTTGTACAAATATTTTAATTAAATCTGTTATATTAGTGGTTCTATACATCGATTCAATTCTTATAAATACATCATTTGCTTCAGGTTGGACAGTAGGTGATACTATATGCCATCTTGAGATCCAATCTGCTTGTGGCTAAGAGAACAATTGTTTCTACTAATCCTAAAAACATTCTTGGAGGTGAGGCTCTTGGAAAGCAGTACTGTGAAGTTGTTGTGAATGCTGTGCTGAAAAGGGATACAATTCTACTTCGGCCTTATGGTGATGTGGAGACGATGGTTGATGCTCATAAGATGCCGATTGCATAGACATACAAGAGAATAATACTCTTATCTTTGTTATCTTTTTTCATGTGTGATGAGAGTGACCACAGGCACTAATTATTTATATTTATGATAGTTAAAGGTTACTAAGGGATCACAGTCTTCCCAAGGTACTGCAGGTATTTTCTGAATTTTACTTTCAGCAAACAGCCCACTCTTTTACTAGTACTATTTGATCTTCAAATTTGGTCATTACATGTTCTGAAGTGAAATCATTTGGGCATTAGTAAAGTCAATGGGCTGGTGAAACTGATTTTATTTCCAGTTTTGGTCATGTTAGGATTTGTAGCAGCCATGAAGAAAAAAACAGTTAGTTGTATGGATTGCACACTAACTAGCCAATTTCCTGAACCTTAGGATTCCTCTAAAGAGTAGGCAAGTCAGCTGCAGCAACAGCCAGCAGTTTTGTAGGTTATTTTTCACTCTTCTTTTTGCTCCTTTCTGCAGCGACTGCTTCCTGAAGTTGTTCCTAAATGATGCTTTCTACAGTTTCTGCAGTTAAATTTCAGCCAATGCATTTTTTAACAACTTACAATTTCCACTTTGTTCAGGTGGGAGGTCTTAGAGGTGGCATGATGGTCGATGATGTAAGAAACAAGTGGATCAGTGTTCATGGACACTATTTTATTTTGGGTAGACTTGGGTCATTTTGTAAGTGAGCCGTGAGTTGATTAGCCAAAATGACATGCGCTACATGAGAAGCCAAAGTTATGGCTATGTAGCGGCTCATTTGGGCTATCTAGGCTGCCTGTCTTTGTTTTATAAATATGGTTTTGTCTGCTTGTACTGTGGCCTGTGAAGCCAAACATATGATCTAGCTAGCTTGACCTGAGCTCTGTGACAACAGTTGCGTATTTTAGCAATAGCGAATAAATCCACAAGTGCACGGATACCGAAATAGGTTTCACCTCAGAGTATTCCAAGGGTTATCGAATTCGAGGGAACCTGTGTATTCTAACTTCTATTCTAGTCGGTCCAAAGACACACCGAGATAGGTGAGGGCAGAGAGGATTCCTAAGGTAGCACTGTAGATGAGTTAAAGGTCGATCTCTCGAGCAAAATACTCGCTTCGGGCACCGGCTTACCCCTAGTCTGCCAGAAGACTCCGGCCAACAGCTCTACGCTATATCCGAACATGGAGGATTACAAAGGACTGATAGGGTTATCACCACATACGGCCTACCTCTAGCTATCCGTGGGATATATGGAAAACGAAGGATAACCCCTAGCCTAAACACCATGTCTACACTATTGATTACTACTGCAGTCTAACTACGTCTGACATCCCGCAATAAAACTACAACACTCTGTATAAATATGGAGCGATGAACCAGCAAGTAAGAGTGCTGATCTCATTCAACTACAAGAACTAATAGCGTATACTATAGACATACATTAGTGTTAGAAATTAGCCTAGAGGTAATTATAGAGATGATCATATTTTGTTGTATCCATGATGTATTATGTGTTCATTGAATATCCATGAAAGGCAACTTGTATTGATTGGCAATTATATGAATTGTTTGTGAGACTCTTTATTTGTATGGTTATTCTAAAGTTGTTCCTAGTCGGAGTTCATGTATGGACACACATGAATATTAGACTAGCACATGTATTAGTTGATGACTGTGTTTCACAAGTCATAAATATGGAGATATCAAACTAATAATGTGGGCGCATGTATGACATGAGGCTAGACCGACCCAACTCCAGAAATAGTGGTTTCTCATTACACAATCTGTACGCTGTGTCCTTAGACCTAAGATTGTCGCATGTACTCAAGATGTGAACTGACATACTTAGGAGCCATCAAATGCTACTCCGTAACTGGGTAGTCATAAACGTGGTTCTCGGGTTTGTCAAGAAGCATGTTGTGATACATGGTCAGTCAAGATGGGATTTGCCCCTCTCTGCTTGAGAGAGAAATCTGTGGGGCCCTCGAGTGATCGGATCAAGAAATGCATGGCCGTGCTAGGGTTAAGTGTTAACCAAGGATTCCGGATCACGGCATCGAGAAAGAGAGGTCAGCTTGGAGCTAGACCAAACATCATGAGGCAAAGGGAATAGCATGTATATGAGATTGTGACGGCTCGTCTGATATGATCTTTGCGCGTGCACAGAAGTTGACACGTCTTGCTAGAGGCCGCTATCAACTATTGGTCGAGTAGGAGTATTTGGGTCATGTCTGTTCGCACGTGAGCCCATAGGATCACACACTTAAGGGGCTGGAAGCCTAATGAGGATATGATTTGAATGAGACTGGGCTTAGGTGCACTAATAGGCCTCGGTTAGGAAGCCCATTAGTGGGCACCTAAAAAAGAAGAGGTGGGGACGCATGGACGGGCAAACCCTAATTCCACGCCTGTTGGTAGCCGCCTGTTCCCACGCCCGCACCCATGGTTGCCCTCGCGGACCTAGCAGTCCGGAGTGCGATGCTTCTTCCCCGTACGTGTGGATACCTTGGAGGTGCTGCATCTGCTGCACGAGGGCGAGCCGCACGTGAGTAGATCCTGCAACTGCACTGCCGGCGACCAACAACACTACCCCGATGCGCTATAGAAGTTACGCACCCGCGCGTCTAGTGGTAATTCCATGATCTATAACAGTAGTTTCCTAGTTTGTGCGGTGGAAATTTTTGTTTATCGCTAGCGTAGCCCATCTCATATCCCTTCAATGAGAGCACTTAAGCCTGTACTATGATAGCAATGAAATAAGGCTATTCATGCAATCAAGCATAACACTGTAAGAAGGAATCACGAATGCTTACTTAACTCTGAAGAATGTAGTAGCATCCATAGAGGTACAAGTTGGAGAAGAATGCCGACAGGCCCGACGCCCCTCCGAACTACCCCCTCACTCTCTCCCTACTCTAAACACAAGCTAGCCAAGGCTTTGCCTTCGGAATGAGGTTCAAGGCTCTCTTGGATGGTGTGTCTCCAAATGGTGCCCCTCCCCTCATAGTTAAAAGGGTGTACCAGCAGTGTCTCGGCCGGTAAACGAGGGGGATTCACCTGTAACCGACCTTGAGGAGGAAGGAGGAGCTGCCACGTGCAAGAGGTAAGTCGGTGGCCTTGGTCCTGGTTCGGCCGAACCATCCAGGCCACCAACCGACCTAAGCTTCCTCTAAGAGGCTGGCAGGTGGGCCCTGGTGGCTCCTGTGCAAGGCTTGGCGCTGTCCTAAGGCGCTTGCTTGCTCTGGTGGGCCCATTGATCCATGTGAGGCTGAACGGCACGCTCTGAATGGTCGACGCCTTTTGCCTTGGATTGAGGGGTGTGTTTCCTTGCTCTTGATGTGTGGTTTCTCCTCTAATTTAGCTGCATATAAATATTCGCCAACACTTATGGAAATGGTTATTATTAAACCCCTACTTGCAGGTGTTGACGGTCTAAAAATGGTACTTAAGAGCCATCAACAACACCCCCACACTTAGCCTTTGCTCATCCTCGAGTGAAGAAGAAAAGACTAACGTGGAGCACAACTTCTTATGGTAAGGATCAACATGTAAGATATTAAAAGCCATACCTGAGCTTGTGAACTTTGAAATGTCTATCATGTTACCTTGGGTGGTCGATGGTTGGAACGGTCTTGATCCAAATCCCCTCCACTCCTTCTGTCTAAGCAATTTAAGTTTTCGGCGGTGTATATGTTTTTTTTAAAAGACAACCTTACCGAGCTCCTCAAATGATTCTTTCAGATCACTCACTATGTATAATCGTCACCAAGGCATTAACTTGCCTTTCTTCACCCTAATTCTAATAAGGCTTATGTGGAGCTCAAGGTAGGGATGTGTTATCACCATAATTTGAATGGGTCAAAGGATGGGCCGAGAGCAGTATGGGCTGAAGGAAATCATCATAATGATTTGCGAATCGGCTTCTAAGCGAACATGTCAAGGGCCAGGATGGCCGTGTATCTAAGGATAGTTTAAATATAGTAAGTTAGAGATTGCATCGTAATCAGCTAGGATTAGTTAGAAAGGTTAAGTCTCCGGACTATAAATATATATCGTGAGATTCAATAGAATAATCAATCAACCATCCACAACAAACTCTCGGCGCATCGCCACCCCTGTCTAAGGGCTTTCTCCAGGTAATCGACATGCTGCTCCGATCATGCCCTGCATGGTCGGAGCAGCGTCGCGTTTATCTGTTTATCCTTGCGTTGCTCGTACTGAAGCGTTTTTGATGGCGAGTAGCACTAGTTATCTTGAACAATTATGATGCTGCAATGATTCTGAATAGTAAATTCATGCTTTGCTTGCTGCTTGTAATCATTTAGCTGTCCTTGTGTCCAATTTCGGGTGCAGGGGCGGCGCCATGCTTTGTTATTACTTAGTAGATCTAATCTGTTATGGTAGTTCTTTGTGTTACAAAGAATTGGTTTAATATCTGTACGATTAGGCCCTTCAAACGGGTTAAATGTTCCGGCTGCATGTTTGGTGCCTTATGATAACCTGACAAGGGATTGTTCTGGGAATCGACTTGTTAGTTGGTTTTTATGCCTCTTTTTGGGTTAGCGTATTGCTATCTTTCATGCTCATTAGGCTTAACCACGCGTAGGATGTTCCGGTTATACGGTGAAAGCTTTTACCGTCGTAGATTGAATTAGCTTGGTAATTACAGAGCATGTTTCTATCTTTTCCATCGGGTTTGTGCGAACGATCGTATGTTTAGTAGATCCGATCTGTTAAACATGGCAACCAGCTTCTTCTAGCCGATTCTGATAAGTACCCAAAGGTTCAACCTGTTGTCAAGATGGGTCCGACCGAGTACAATGACTCTGTCGGCTTCTTTAGCTGATCTTGAGAGTCATTGTAAGAGCCGATCACGGCTCAGACTAATGTTTAACGTGTCTGTGCATGCAGGAAGATAGCTGACAAACGACTTCTACACCTTCCTGATCAGGTATAGGTTAGGTGGCACGCCTAGCACTTCACCAAGCCAGGGCGTGTGCCGGACTCTTGGGCCGTTGACCGAGGGACCGGGGCCCACCAGCAGTCCCGGAAGCCTCCCGGCTCCTTGTGTTGCCTGTCGCTGCTCGCCGGTGGGTTTTGACCGACAACACATTCTAGCACGCCTGGTGGGACCACATCGAGTACTACGTTGACGCATCGACTACATCGACTACATCGACTACTGCGTCGACTACATCGACTACTTCAGTGACTACTTCGGCTACATCGACTGCAGTCGGCTACATAATCTCCTTTGGCTTCATCAACTTCCGTTGTCAAGATGCCGAACGAGAACCCGATTACTTATGAGGACTTGTCTGAAGAGCATAAGCAGAAGTATGACGAAATAAAGGCTGCTTTTGAGGCCGATCTCCTCGGCTCGTTTGAAAGAACTCGACACCACGGCATCAGATGGAAGGGGTTTTCATTTGAAGGAGCACTTGACGAAGTGGATCTATCTACCCCTACGGAAGAACATACTCGGGCTCTCCGTCAGGAGGTCAATTACATGGTGGCTCACTCATTGCATCGACATTCTGAGAGTTTGGTGAATACCCTTGAGCGTGTTGCGCTGCGCGTGGTGCAGGAAATTATGAAATACCAGTACTCTCCAACAGGACCTGCTTTAGGGAGTCACAGAGGAGAGTTGCCTTCTCAAACCAGGCCACCAGTGCCTTATGCATTTGCGGCCCCAGAGCAACAGAATTCTCTAGCATATGTCATATACAAGGTAGGAGGTGACCCTGCTGATCACCAATTCTTCAGCGAACCCTGCAAGGAGGTGCCGCACGGATATATTTGTGCATACATACCAGATGGTGGTCACCCGGCGCAACTCCCGCAGAGAGCAACTGGAGGAACATCTGTAGTCGATGCCGACAAACAGGCATGGCTGGATGCTTACGCAACGAGGCAGAGTCATGAAGGTACGCAGTCAGCCCTAGGAATTCATTCTGTAGATTAGATTAGTGCCATTTTGAGGGATCAATTTGGCATCCTCCCAAGAAGGCGAGCGATCGGCTACACCAAGCCGTATCCAAGTGACTTCGACTTGATTCCTCTGCCGCCCAAGTATCGGCTACCTGAGTTCACCAAATTCAGCGGAGCATAAGAATCTAGCTCCATAGAACACGTAAGCCGATATTTAGTGCAGTTGGGGATGATTTCGGTGTCAGATCCATTGCGAGTAAGGTTCTTGTCGCAGTCTCTCACAGGGCCGGCTTTTGGATGGTACACATCATTGGATCCTGGTTCTATCCGCACTTGGAAGCAGCTAGAGGAACAGTTCCATATACAATATCATTCAGAAGCTGCAGAAGCTGGGATCGCTGATTTGGCACAGGTCCGCCAGAAGCGAGGAGAAACAGTGGCGGAGTACATTCAGCGTTTCAGAGAAGTCAAGAATCGATGCTACTCGATTCGAATTTCAGAGAAAGAAGCTGTTGAATTAGCAATCTTGGGATTGGTAAAACCAGTCAGGGATTTGGTTTTCCAGCTGGAGTTCAACTCTCTGGCACATCTGGTACAAAAGATGATAGTATATGAGCAACGCCATCCCGAGTTGTACCAAGACAAGTTCAAGCGTCAGGTGGTAATGGTTGACGCTGAAGACTCTGAAGACTCTGGAGATGACCTAGAGATTGCAGTCGTGGAGTGGGCACGGGGGGCAAAGCCTGTGCCCTGCAAGTGGGTGAAGCAACAGGGTCCTCTAAAAGTCTTTGATTTTGATGTAAGCAAAGTCGAGCAAATATTCGACTTACTCTTGAAGGAAAAGCAGCTGAAGTTTCCTAAAGGTTTGAAGATCCCAACAGACCAGGAGCTTCAGGGGAGATTATATTGCAAGTGGCATAATTCTTTCACCCACGGTACCAGCGACTGCAAAGAACTCCGGCGACAGATACAATCGGCCATTGAGCAAGGCCGATTAATTTTGGGGCAGTATGCCATGAAGGTTCATACTCAGCCGTTCCCAAATGTAAATATGGTGGAAGGGTACGACGGATCAACGCGTCGGCAGCTTGATTTCATGCTTGGTATTAACATGGCAGGACATACATCCCGTCAACAATCAAGGAGGCAAGAGGCCGATTGCCGCGATCGGCCCCAAAAAGAGGAGAGGGATTATATCACCAAAGAGCAGGTGAGGCACATCAGGAACCAACGGCCAGTTTCTTCTCATCTTCTGAGGAAGTACCAGTATCAGTATCAGCAGCGTCTCCAACACGAAATAGAAGAAGAAGAATACGGGCAACGCACTGGGAAACGCCTCAGGAGGTGAGAGGATACACGGGATCATTGGCATTGCCCATTCTTCATGTACTGCTGGGATTCTGGTATGAAAAGACTACCTACCCTTGAAGATTGCCCAGAATGCAATTCCCAGAAGAAAGATACGAGAAGCGCCTCAGTTTTTCAGCGCTTGGGGCCAGGGCAATCTCGTCGTGAACAAGACAAGTCGACGTATACAGTGGGAAATTCAGAAGATGAGGAAGACAAGTATCACCGGCCACGCTGGTGTCCCGATGGGCTCAACCAGTCCCAAAAGCGGAGGGTGCAGTGGTTGCGTAGCCTGGAAGAAGCCGAGGCCCAATACTTGGAAATATTAAGGAAGGCGCGGCCAGATTTGGCAGAAAAGGTTCACAATTCTCGAAAAGTAGAGGGTTCCTCCAAGAAGGTATGGCAGCCCAAGAAGTCGAAAGCTGATGTGAACACATCGGCTGATGCACATATGGTGTTTGTTCTCCCTGCAGAGTTCCATGCACCAGGCCGTGAGGAAGTGCTAGTGGCTCATCTTGACTTGGGGCCATGACCGTTTATATTCGAGAAGCCCCGAGAAAAGAATTACAGGCACCTGAAAGCTTTATAACTCAAAGGGTACATCAACGGCCAACCCGTCAGCAGGATGCTAGTCGATACAGGAGCAGCAGTCAATATAATGCCGTACTCAGTGCTGCGCAAGTTGGGGCATTCTGTCGGGGACTTAATCAAGACCAACATCATGCTAAGTGACTTCAATGGACAAACATCAGAAGCGCAAGGAGTTCTCAGCGTGGATCTGACGGTGGGAGGTAAAACTGTCCCTACATCATTTTTGGTGGTCAACAGCAAGGGCTTGTACACCATTCTGCTTGGGAGAGATTGGATTCATGCCAATTGCTATATCCCTACTACGATGCACCAATGTCTAATTCAATGGGATGGAGATGAAGTAGAAGTAGTCCACGGGCATGATTCTACCGAAGTTTCACATGCTGCCATGAGTGTCTGGGACGCGGAGGACCAAGAACCAATCTCAGGGATCAGCTTGGAGGGCTGCGACCGTGTGGAGGCTACAAAAAACGAGGTGAGGCTAGTCTTATCCACTGGCCTTATAGAGTAGATGGGGTGCCAAAGTCATTTTGCACCAGAGAAACAGGAGAGGCCTATGACAGTTCGTGTACATGTAATGCTAGACATATATTTTGTTAGTGTGAAATACGTGTTTGTTAGTATAAAGCTTATGCGTGTTTATGTGAAGCTTTTGAAAATTTAAAGTGCAAGTAAAAAGGGTATTTTTATAATTACAGAAAAACCTAGGGTTGTTTTTGCAAAATGTATTTGGATTAGGGTAATTTTAAAATAAGTGAAAGGTGGTTTTGTAAACATGTTTTCCTTATTTTATCCCTTGTAAAAACATATATTTATTTATCCAAAAGTTTCATTGGAAATGTGTGCGTTGAAGTGTGTAAAAATTTTGGGTAAAATGGTAAAAAAAAATAAGGGTATTTATGTGATTTTGTAAAAGTACAAGTCCTTTTATGCAAATATTTTATTTACAAAAGTAACTTTCAAATTTACTCAGGACTAAAGTGCAAAAGGTGCAGGTCATCATGACATGTCTATCCACTCATTATGACGAGTCTATCCCGTCATCATGACGTGTCATAAATGCTTGCATTTAGGTCTTCAATTTTATAAAGTTTCATTCTTTAGGACAAAACCAATACAAATCCGAATTTTGTTCAAAGATTCACGTGTAAAAATATAATTTTTGAGTTTTTGAACTTGAGCCCTAAAGCAATGTTGTAGAGTTTGAAAAACTCTCCAACTTTCGTTTTGGGCATTTCTTCATTTGGGTTTTAAATCAATGGGAAATTTTGTTTTACAAATAGGTCCCTGCAGTTCTCTGATTTTACGCATAAGTCCTTGGGAGAACTCCACTTCCCTTTCTCCTCTGTTTCTTTTCTCCCAGCCGCCTCTATCCTGTTTTCTTCCACCGGCGGCAGCCCCATCTTCTTTTCCTCTCTCTCCCTTTCTCCTTCTTCATGCGGCACAACCAGGCGGCTCCTGGCGCGAGCGGCGCGAGCTGCAGTAGGCCCAGGAGTGCGGGCGCTCAGGGCTGGGCGGGCCCAAGGCGGGGCGCGCAGCTGCGGCTCAGGGCAGGTGGCAGCGCTCGCGGGGCGGCGCCCAGGCGGCGGGCCCGGGCGAGCGTAGGCGTGTGCTGGCGGCCGGGCGCGCGCAAGCTGGCGGGCCGCAGAAAAGCGGGCAGAGCGGGCGGACGGCCTGAGCGCGGGCGCGTGCGGCTCGGCCAGGTCCTGGCGGCGCGCGCGTGGGCATCGCGGGAAGCGGGCCCAGGAGCAGGGCACCGACGGCAGGCTGGCGGCCAGGACAGAGCGCACGCGGCGGGCGGAGGCACGCGGGAGCGAGCGCGTGCGCGCGGCGAGCGAAGGCGCGCTGGTGGCGTGCGGCTGCGACGGCTCGACTGACGCAGGGCCGGGGGCGCGTGTGGCGTAGGTGAACGGAGGCAGGCCAGGCGCGCGGGCGAGCGCGGAGCGCGCAGGCCGGGCGCTGCGCAGGAGCAAGTCGATGCAGGACGACTCAGGCGTCGCTGGAGCATGGACACGGTGGCGTCGACCCTGACTACGCCACGATGATCTTTGGTGGTGCAGGAGTGGCCGTATCAAAGATGCAGTTAAGGTGTTCGACGAAATGTTGGCCGCGGGAGAAGTGATGCCAACTGCGGTGATGTGCAATGTATTGATCGGAGGCCGTCGAGGAGAGGGCAACGGAAGGCACGGCCCTAATGCAAGCAAGACCGCAAGTCACCACGGGGATCACCCCTTCGACCATCTTCCACCCACGGCAACCCTTCCCGACAAACTTCTTCGTCATCCACGAAATCTCGTCATCGTCGAGCTTCTCTCTTCGCCGATCCTGTTCACCGCGAGAATTTACTTTCCGCATGTTCTCCTCCATAACCAAGGCTACCCCAAGGTTTGCCCTAATCCACTGAATCTTCTTAATGCCGGTGACTCTTTGCCGAAATATCATCGTTAATTTCCTGCTATCTGTTTCCCGGACCAGGGACTTAATTGCTTCATTTTAGAAAGTTCTAGGGTGTTTTCTGTAAGATTTCCAGAATCTTCTTTATTTCAAATCCGTGAGCTTCTACATTTTATAGATTTTTGAAAGAACTTCATAAAAATACAAAACCAGTTTTGTATTAAATCTTTGGGTCAAAATCTACAAGTTGTATGTTATGATCATGAGTTAAAAGTCTTTGATGTGTGGTCTAGGTCAAGTGTTAGGGAATGAATGTTATATTGTGCTTTATATTGTATGCTTGCATTATATCTAAAGAGTAAGCTATAGAATATATGTCTTAAATAGAAAGGTGTGATATCTAGTTAATCTTATCACTCTGGTGCTCATATCCTTCCTGTCAAGACGTTATCCTTGTCTTGATTGCCGTTTCCGTGAAATTCTCTTCGTATAAAGATCTTTGTTAATTCATGTGCATCCGTTGCTTAGCTTATACATCTCTGCAGCTGCATTTCAACATCAGCTTTTGGTTCAGCCGCTAAGCATCCATTTTCTTAAGTCTATGATATTTTTGTGTAACAACTGTCAACCGATGCTTTTCTTTTGATATGTTCCTACCATCGGTTGGTTAGCTGATATGGTTGTTACCTTTCTAGTATCGGCTACCACCGATACCACTCTTTTGTTCTGTCCTACATCGGCTACACATAGTCGATGCATCGAAGATGCACCCACAATCTTAGGGTTCTTGCCCTCGGCCGACCCAAGCCGATTTTGGTTGCTTTTCCATATCGGTCAAACACGGCCGATTGATCCTTAGTTTCCCTATCCTTATCCACACACTTCTATCAGCCGATTTATCGACTGAAAGATTGGCTGTGTATCTATCAGTCACCTACCCTTAACCACACTCCAATCGGCTGTACGTCACTCAATTGTTGTGCTGACATAATCAAGTCGATACAACCACGCCTAGTTACCTAGGATAACACTTAAGCACATCTTAGTTAAGACACGACTGCTTTAGGAATCATCCCTCTGCAAAAGTGATCGATGTTTTCATCGATCAATCAGGAAACTGGTGCACCTATCAATCCGCTACTCAAACCAAAGTACACAACCCTAGATTAGTAAGCTAGCACAGTAGATACGCCTCTATTAAGCTCGACCTAAGCACATCAATCAGCTAAACTCCCATTGTTTCCAATCGGCTCTGTTGTAACCCTCAACAAGTACTCGATTCTAATTAGTTATCCCTCTAAAGCTCTATCTAAGTTTAATTTTAGATCTTTTTGGGTGTTATGTGAATTGTGTGTTATATGAGTGTTGGGGATTTTTTTTAAAAAACTGGACCAAAATAAAGGATTTATTTACAAAAGGGTGACTACAAAAGAAGCCGTTCTACCGGCTCTGTGCGCAATGGCGGAAGATCCTATGAACTACCACCAGTAAGTCCCTAAGGTCTTGCGGCGCTTGAACGGGGGGGACGCACTAGTGTCGTCGTCGCTGCTGCCATCGTCGCCGCTGCTGCTGTTGCAGCCATCATCGCTGGTATCATCGCTGGTGTTCCCGTCGCCTTCTGAAGTTGATAATCCGCCACGCAAGAACCCTCCTTCTACTGAGTCATCGTCGGTGGAAGTCTCCTTGGCTTCTTCTTTTGAGAAAGAGAGGGAATCATCATCCCAGGACTCTTCGTCGTCATCTTCGTCCAGGTCCCCATGAAGGAGATTCTGAAGGTCTTCATCGTCGGTCAGGGGCTCATCGTCCTCTGACCAAGTGCTGTAGTCCCACTCCTCTGCGTCCCAATGCAGAGGAGCGAGATCTTCATATGAAGCAATTGGATCAAACTCTGGCGTCGCCTCTCTGGAGGTGTTGGAGTCAGGACAAGTAATGGAGATTATGGAAGAAGAAGAAGGGGAATTAGAGGAAACAGAAGAAAAGGAAGCCATTGTCGGGGGATGCAGAGTGTGCTGATACGACTAATGCACGGGGAAAGAAGATGGATAGAGACAAATCCGCTGGTGCCAGTTTATAAAGGCAGAGATGGAAGGCGAAGCGGCATTATCGCGTTTCTCGAGGGAGAAGACGAAGGGTCATGCCCAATGAGATTGGAAGGCGATGTATGTGTACAGGCCTTGGAAGTCGAA
This sequence comes from Panicum hallii, assembly GCF_002211085.1. Taxonomy (NCBI): domain Eukaryota; kingdom Viridiplantae; phylum Streptophyta; class Magnoliopsida; order Poales; family Poaceae; genus Panicum; species Panicum hallii. Next base: position 39,477,500 of record NC_038043.1, read on the forward strand.
GGGCCGCGTCTGACGGCATTGGGAGCAGTATGTGCGTGCACAAGTCCGAGAAGTCGAAGAAACAATGGTTTTGAAATTATCATTGCCAAAACCAGGGGGGCATGTGTTATCGCCATAATTTGACTGGGCCAAAGGATGGGCCGAGAGCAATATGGGCTGAAGGAAATCATCATAATGATTTGCGAATCGGCTTCTGAGCGAACATGTCAAGGGCCAGGATGGCCGTGTATCTAAGGATAGTTTAAATATAGTAAGTTAGAGATTGCATCGTAATCAGCTAGGATTAGTTAGAAAGGTTAAGTCTCCGGACTATAAATATGTATCGTGAGATTCAATAGAATAATCAATCAATCATCCACAACAAACTCTCGGCGCATCGCCACCCCTATCTAAGGGCTTTCTCCAGGTAATCGACATGCTTCTCCGATCATGCCCTGCATGGTCGGAGCAGCGTCGCGTTTATCTGTTTATCCTTGTGTTGCTCGTACTGAAGTATTTTTGATGGCGAGTAGCACTAGTTATCTTGAACGATTATGATGCTGCAATGATTCTGAATAGTAAATTCATGCTTTGCTTGCTGCTTGTAATCGTTTAGCTATCCTTGCGTCCGAATTCGGGTGCAGGGGCGGCGCCACGCTTTGTTATTACTTAGTAGATCTAATCTGTTATGGTAGTTCTTTGTGTTACAAAGAATTGGTTTAATATCTGTACGATTAGGCCCTTCAAACGGGTTAAATGTTCCGGCTGCATGTTTGGTGCCTTATGATAACCTGACAAGGGATTGTTCCGGGAATCGACTTGTTAGTTGATTTTTAGGCCTCTTTTTGGGTTAGCGTACTGCTATCTTTCATGCTCGTTAGGCTTAACCACGCGTAGGATGTTCCGGTTATACGGTGAAAGCTTTTACTGTCGTGGATTGAATTAGCTTGGTAATTACAGAGCATGTTTCTATCTTTTCCATCGGGTTTGTGCGAATGATCGTATGTTTAGTAGATCCAATCTGTTAAATATGGCAACCGGCTTCTTCTAGCCGATTCTGATAAGTACCCGAAGGTTCAACCTATTGTTAAGATGGGTCCGACCTAGTACAATGACTCCGTCGGCTTCTTTAGCTGATCTTGAGAGTCATTGTAAGAGCCGATCATGGCTCAGACTAACGTTTAACGTGTCTGTGCATGCAGGAAGATAGCTGACAAACGACTTCTACACCTTCCTGATCAGGTATAGGTCAGGTGGCACGCCTAGCACTTCACCAAGCCAGGGCGTGTGCCGGACTCTTGGGCCGTTGACCGAGGGATCGGGGCCCACCAGCAGTCTCGGAAGCCTCCTGGCTCCTCGTGTTGCCTGTCGCTGCTCGCCGGTGGGTTTTGACCGTCAACAGGATGATGATGAGGCATACCTGTATCACATATCTTGCAAAGCCAAACACCGAATCCAAGTAGAATACAAGTCATACAATCTGATCAAGATGTGCAAGTGTGTGGATGGAATATGGTGGAAAGGTGTATGGACTCCTTTTGTATGATTCCATCTCTCTCCTTTCTCCTTTCCTTTTGGACATGGGCCTTCTTTTTTTCTCTCTCTTTTTTTTCCAGCATGCTTTGAGCATGGCTTTACTTCTTCTTCTTCTTCCTTTGGCCCATGTCTATTTTGCAAGGATCTTTTTTGAGAGAGAGGTCACAACACATGTGGAGTTTTATTTGGTGGATGTGTGGAAGTGGAGTGTACGTGATCTTGATCATGGAAGTATGAAGAGTATTCCACAAGGGTCACAACAATTTGGCAAAGCTCAACATGATAGCAAGCAACATATGTGTATAGGTTTTTCAATAATATCATCATATGGCTTTGGTAGGACGGAGACATATCACTGAGGAGCTAGCTAGGCCATTATATGTTTAAGATAAATTTCCCAAGTACTTTGGATAGAATAGAGCAAGGTTCATTTTATCATGCCATATCTCAAACATCAACAACCTAGGTAGCATGCTTTCCTAAAGATATAGGTTCACAAGCAAACAGGAACAAGCTAGGAATATAGCAAATGTATGCGAACCATTAAGATCATGTTTTAAGCCAAGGTTCATTTTAATTCTGAGTTTAATTTCTTTAATGGTTAGAGATGAGATTCATTTAAACTCATGAACTAGGGAATATAGATGTTGAGTGCTCTTAAGGAAGATAGGGATCAAGGCAGACCAGTGGTGATTCATCCAAACCACGGGGGTGGCTAACTTACTCTTGTGCCCTGATCTTGTCCCTTGCCATGTTGGCGTAGTCGATGTTGTGAGACACAATTGTGGGAGATCTCGAGTGTGTGTGTCGGTGATAAACTTCAGAGATCTGCCCCACACTTGTGCTTGTACCAGGTGCTGTATTCAAAACAAAAAAGATGGAAACAAAAGGGGCTCTACTGGTTCAAGAACCAGGGAGCCTTACTTTATTTCAACTCAAAAGATGCAAGAACTAACACCATCTCCAAACCAAGGTAAGATTAGGCATGGAAGGAGCTTACTTGAGATACTTACATACCTCCCCCACACTTGGAGTTCGCATTGCTGAGCAACACAACTCAAGTGTGTGAAGTTCAAGCTTCCCTTCATAACCGTTCCCTCTCTAGGAATTACCATGGTGTTGTAGTCGGTGTAGCTCTCATGTTTCTTAGGAGTCACATGTCCGTCGTTCTTTTTAATCTCCACCTAAAATGGTTAGTGAACAAAAATACCTGAAGGAGAGTTTATCCTAAAGACATGACCTTGCTTTTATTTGAAAGGAAAATGATAATCCGGGCTATGTCCCGACAGCGCTTTGTTTATGGTCACAAGCTCGACCATGGGAACTACCTCTTGCAGCTATCATTGGCGATGTCTTCCCCTCTCACCATCAATTGTTGATGAAGCTTTAGCTGCAAGGTTAGTGCCACAATGCATCCACGAAATTTGCAATGTTTATGATAAACAAATGCATCTACAACCAACCTTCTAAAGATTTTGCAAGAGAGGACCTTAAGGTGATTGTAGTCCTCGTACGTGCTCGGGGCACAAAGCATGCCTGACTCTAGAGAGGCATTGAACAAGCATGGTTCTTGTGGTATTCCAAGAATGAAGCTCTCATTCTCATCTATGGAATACTTTTCTTCGGACCCCAGAGTCGGCGCCACACAAAATTCCATGGTCCATGGATCCCCCATTTCAAGAGATTCATCGTGAGAAATCATGGTTGGATCTCGATCGTGGACTAGAACAACATACTTTGGGCCAGTGGGAAGAGGTTCAAACTCGATCGAGGGTGATGATGATCGTTTGTCTTCACAATGGTGAAGGATTTCTTCCGAGTCGTACTCTTCAGGAGATTTGGCAACCTCAAAGGGAACAGGCTCGGACGATATGAACAGAGATACATACATCATCATCTCGAGCGGATTTTGCTTGGAAAGAGGCTTCACCATAGGATTTTCTAAGCAAGAGGTAGTGACGGCGGAAGCGGTTTCCCTAAGCTTTTCATCTAGGCTCCTTTGAGAAGCATCGAGAAGTTTTTCAAGCGGGGAGCCTAGTAGAAGACTAAAAAAGAGGATATCAAAGATGTGGAAGTCTAGGTTGACCTCGATTTTGTCCATTATTAGCAGCACGACACTTGCGACCCTCCGACATTCAATGATGTGTCTAGAGGGACAACTTTTGAGGAGCTTGTCGGATGGTCTTAGCGAAACATTTCCTAAAAGAGAGTACACTAGGTGCCATGGCATGATATTAACCTCCATAAAGGGGTTAAGATGGGCTTCTATGATATTTTCCCTTATAGAGCAAGGAATGATCATAGATGGTGAACTAATCCAAATCACTTCGAAAAAGCATCTCACTCCATCCGACCATTTCTCCTCTATGGTCTCCTTGAGAATTGCTTTGTTGGGAGGATCAGGAGGAGAAGAAGGTACCGTAGGTATGAGGGAAGGTTCTGTCAAGGAATCTCTAGACTGATTGGTGTGGACAGAAGAAGGTTCCTCCCCAAATTGGGCATCGAAGAGATTCGAGGTGTTTCTATGGTTTGTAGATGAATTGTCATCGAATTGAGAAGGGAACTTTGAGGGTTCAAATTTCTTCTCCCTCTGATGTTCCTGGTTCGGGCGAGGGTTCTATGCCTGAATCTGAGGATGTGGAAGTTGAAAGATCGTATTCGGCCCCTAGAAGATCCTTGTGGCTCGACTTACGCTCTTCTCGAAGGGGTTTGGGCTTGACTACGAAGGTGGTGTACTTGATGATATTGTCTAGGATTATCTCCAGTGATGAAGTCAAGATAATCATCTGAATCCTTATCGAGACTCTTATAAAATTTGTGAAGCACAAAAGGATTGAGTATCGATAGGACCTGATCAGATTTCACTAAGAGAGAAAATCTAGCCCAAGCTGCGCCTAAAGATTCCTTCTCATTCTGCTAAAAGAAGGTGATAGAGAATCTCCTTCTAAGGTTGTCCCAGCTGCTTTTCACGACGCCTGTGGCACACGTGTACCATTGCTCAGCCTTCCCCTTAAGAGAGAAGGGGAACAACTTCCACCTAAGGACAGCTTGTGTCATGCTTGCAAAGGCAAAACGCGAACACAGCTGCTCGAACTCATGCAGAT